>NW_027530575.1:5450475-5971677 GCF_008692635.1 Crocuta crocuta | reverse complement strand
GGGGGGATGCCAAACACAACTGCAAGTTCAGTGAGGAGGCGGGGCATGGGGATCATGTCCTTTATCTCAATGATGTGGTTGTTAAAAAGTCATTGTGGGAACAGAAGCGGGGTACTGGTGAAGACAGTTTGTGGAAGCCATGCAGGAAATACTGTTGTTTTAAATTTTTTTTAATGTTTATTTGCTTTTGAGAGAGAGCGAGAGCGAGCGAGAGAGACGGAGTGTGAGTGGGCAAGGGGCAGAGAGAGGGAGACACAGAATCGGAAGCAGGCTCCAGGCTCTGAGCTGTCAGCACAGAGCCCAACACAGGGCTCGAACCCACAAACAGCGAGATCATGACCTAGCAAGTTGAACGCTTAACCAACTGAGCCACCCAGGTGCCCCCTATTGCTGTCTTTTCCGAGTCCAGCATGGAAGACGATGGGGTTTTTCCTTAAGAGACAAGGATAGTTTGATTCTGGCTGCTGGACCCTAAAGTGGAACACTGAGAAGAGATGATTTATACCTTATTGTAAAAATAAAACTGCTTTTAAATTCTGCTTTTGTTTGGGGGAAAAGTCCAATGGAAAGATAAGAAAAGAGGAAATGTATTCAATGAAAGCATGTAAGATTGATTAGTCTACTTAACCTTTGGGGTTTTCCTTACTTACCTCAGTGATATGGAGTTTTATTCCAGTTGGCCAAATACTTAAGATAATTTCTTCTTTCGGAAAGAGTGGTATTATTAGTAACCATAAAAATGAATTTCTACAGCCTCCCCCTCCCTTAAGAGTTATGAAGGTCTTGGACCATCCAAGTCAAACACGGGACAACAAACAAATCAAACACCAGAGACCAAAGGGAACTATAAAAAAGAAATGTATTCACTTTGTCCTTGAAACTATGAAAACAATTTCTAGAATAAACAGGTTATGAAAACAGGATAGGGTATTCTGTCAGCCCGTGCAGGGCCTGTTATCTAGAAACTGCTCAGAGCAGATGGGTACAGATTGTTAGAAGAGGAGATAAAAGTGCTATTGTAGTCTTCCATAATAAGCCTTAGGACAACACTGTAAAATGTGGCAGTTTAGTAAGGTTCTGAGACAAAACAAATGGTATATAGCATTTCGCTACTTATTTGGAAATCCACCACTGGTCAAATGTTGGGCTCTGAAAGAATTTACCCTCTTTCTTCTCTGCCTCTGAGACTTCTGTTAACTCTGTGTACTAAGGATAATGTTTCATAAGCTTTCTTGATTTATATGTCCTTAATAATAAACAAATTTCCTTCTATCAGGAGTGTGTCCAGGTAAGAGGAAAAAGAGGCTATCATTTTGGTAAGGATGAAGATATATCAGTTAGGCAGAGAAGATGAATCCCTCCTTTTGCCCCCAGTTCCTCTAATCTCAGATCTGAGGATTTGGTGGGGAAATGAGGAAAGGTTTAGGGGAGGAAAGTTATCAGAAATGTGTTCCAACATTCTCTCTTTATGGCCTCAAAGATATGAATGGAGAGGAGGTAAATTAGCCAGGTTAAGATGCAAACAACTTGTAGAAGGGCTTTGTTCCACTGTTTTGTTTTTGTTTTTGATGTGTGTGTGTGTGTGTGTGTGAAGGGGCTATAAAGAGCGCAAGGAGCCTGTGCACTCATAGGGGGCAGCCCATGTATCGTAAGGTAGCAGAGCAGAAAGCTCAGGCAGAAAGAGGGTTTAGTTTGCATCCCTGAACTTCCACTGGTTGCAATATGGCCTGAATAAGGGGATGAGAGGCAGTGGGCAACCCTGGAGCTCGACATCCAAGGGGCTGAGAGGAACCCTGGAGGACAGGAGTTGGATAGAGGATGTGACAGAGACTCAGAGAAGGGGAGTTGTCTGCAGCATCGGCAAGAGTGGAGGAGTTGAGCAGAGGTCAAGTCCATAAGATAGGCCACCAGGTGATGACCGAGCCAAAAAAGAATGAACCATTAGGTCACGATCTGCAGTTATTAGCTATGAAGTATAAATGGGTGCCAGTATGTGGAAAAGAGCCAGCCATTCCACAGAAGATGCCAGATAGACAATCCACGTTCAAGAGCCAGTGTAAGGCCAAAGGATCCCATTAATCCCAACGCCTTTCAGTTTTATATCTCTCACCATACACCGAGACACTGTTTGGGAATGTAGCAGGGGAAGCAGAGAACAATGACTGAGCATCTTCCAATTAAATGAATGGAGAGACTTCTAAATATGGGTTTCGGCTCCATTTTACTCCAGACTGGACTAAATTTAATTTTCCCTCCATTGATTGGTTGGAGCCTTTATGAGGAAGATCAAATCAGTTGTACAGGAGCCATGTTTTCCTTGCATATTTGAATTGTAACGTGATAAACATATGTAATGGGGCAGAAAATTTAATCATCTCAAAAGTTGCTGGTTCTCTGTGGGTTGAGACTAGGAGGAGCTGCCCTTCCTTGAGCCGGAACAAAGCTGGAGAAACTGGTGAGACGGAGTCTCTACAACTAGGTCGTTAGGCTGGGGGCCAACTGAATGCGCTGCCCAGACAAGGCCTCCAGGTCCTATAAAGGAACACATATGTCTCGCTTGCAGAGTATATGCAACAGCATAATTATTGAGCCACTGGTGGAAAATTCCAATCTGAAAATAAGAGCATCTGGGATGAATGACTTCTCTGTAAATGTCTGGCGTGCATCTGAACGATCTGTTTCTTCACCATTGTGAACATTGACTACCCATAAAAAGCTCATCATAGTCAGAAACAATGTTCGTTCAGCTGTTGGTCAACAGTATAAACAGCCTTGTTTGGATTAGGTCTTCCATCTCTTTAATGTGATTCCAGTACTTAATATATTTTGCATACTAATGCCCTTTGACTAGAGAAATATCTTTGTCGTGATCTCTCTTTTGAATTGTGAGCTGTTTCTTTTGCTTAACACAAGATGCCTGCTGTTTCTTTAGTTTGGGGAATGGGAGGTTGTGTTTCAATCATTTTACGAAGAATTTTAACTTAATCTCATTTTAAGTGGGTTGATTTCCTCTCTTTTGTGAGCAGAGATGAAGAATAAAGAAGAGAATGGGGTAGAATGGAGAGAGAAGGCAAAAAAATGTATAATTATTTTCCCTTTTTAGAGTTGCATATACTGATTTATGCAGGTATCTATTTTTACTCATCACATTTCTGAACTTTACAGAACCTTGAAACTTCGTCTAAAACTAAGACATAGAAGAAGTTCCCTTTAAGGATGTCATCTAAATAGCTGCGTTTGATTTACTTCCCCTTTAAGATGGGAATTATGAAAATATCTATGCTTTTTCAAGTCCCTTTTCAGATAACCCCGATCTTAAATCATTAATCAATGTGTTCTGAATATCTGTGATGTACCGATTCTACACAGAGATCCCATCTTCCACTTCATGGAAGTTCAGGCAATCAAGAACAGCAAAAATATGGGTTTTTGGAGTGGGGGGGGCAGGGTTGCTGGGATGAGTGCTGGAATGGTGGAGAAATGAAACATGCAGAGTATTCCTTTCCACACAANTCAATGTGTTCTGAATATGTGTGATGTACCGATTCTACACAGAGATCCCATCTTCCACTTCATGGAAGTTCAGGCAATCAAGAACAGCAAAAATAGGGGTTTTTGGAGTTGGGGGGGCAGGGTTGCTGGGATGAGTGTGTAGGGAATGGTGGAGAAATGAAACACGCAGAGTATTCCTTTCCACACAGATGTATTAGCGTTTGAACAAGAATGTTGGATGTTCTGTGTTTCCAGCCCTACTCTGTCTAACACCATGGGTGACTGGCCGTCTCCACTCTAAATTTTTTTTTTAATGTTTTATTTATTTCTAGGAGAGAGAGAGAGAGATACAGCGTGAGCAGGGGAGGGTCAGAGAGAGAGGGAGTCACAGACTGAAAGAGGCTCCAGGCTCTGAGCTGGCAGTCAGCACAGAGCCCGACGCGGGGCTCGAACCCACGAACCACGAGATCATGACCTAAGCGAAAGTCGGACGCTTAACCGACTAAGCCACCCAGGCGCCCCTGGCCGTCTCCACTCTAAAGTAATCACTGATTTCACAGAGATGGTGTGGGTTATAAAGAGAGCTAAAGCCTGTGAAAATACTTAAGTCATAATATACCACACAATCATGAAATATTAGGAGTATCCTAATTACTGAAATCATCTAATGTCTTTATATTTTATTCTCAGTTAACCTGCATAATATGACCCTCTTCTTCCTCTCATTCTTTGTTCAAAATCATAGAGCTCCTGCTTCTTGAGTGTCTTCCTTACTGGGGTGAGAAATTTTGTTTTCCTCGTCTTTCGTAAGTACAAGGAAACCCATATCCCCATCTATGTCGAGCATGTGACAGTTGATTGACTGTTAATAACCTTGACAGTGTTATTTTTCTTAGAGAAAAAGGAGACTTGATGACTTCTTTGTTCAATTTCACCTAAAGAGTAGTCTTGCCCGGTGTACACTAAGTGTCATTGGTAGGGAATTGTCCAGGAGGCATTCAGTATGTAAATGTTCTAATTAGATCAATGTAAAAGAGCAGTCGTACATTCTGTTAGAGCAGTGTGTCTGGTTCCATTAATAAAACCTCCCGAAGGCATGCACTACTAGTTTTCTCAATTAGTTTGTCCCAGATCATTTCATCTTAGGGTAGGGAGGGGAGGAAGGTGGAATAAGAGGGTGAAGGGAGGTGGCAAATTACAGGTATTTTCTCCAGCTCAGAGAGCTGTCCCAATTTGTCCCATATTCCACCTGGTCACTATATTGGTTTTCAGAAAAACACATCCCTACACAGTATTTGAGAAGATTAAAAATCAAAACAACTCTTTCCCTTTCTCTTTCCCTGACGAAACAAATAACACTGTCACTGGTGCCACCTTTTCATCTTCCTTCTCTTCCTCCACTTCCTTATTTTTACTTTCCAGAGAATGTATCTCGATGTAAAATTCCTAGCACGGCGCCTGGCACATAATGCTGATTTAATGATTTACTCCTTTCCTTTTCTTAAGCGTACAGCATGTCCCAGGCCTCTGAAAATGCAGAACAAGTCCCATCGCTATAGGATGTATAATAAGGGTCCCCAATTTATAATGTCTGAGAGGATTGCAAGATGTTATCTTTACATGGGACTAAACTTATGGGGCTGTAGAGCTGTTTGTTTTAGAAGGCTCTGAACATTTTGATTGCAAGATGTGCGCAGAGAGCTTTTTTAATCTCTGGGACTCTGGAGGACAGAGTGGAAACTGGCAGAGAAGTAGTGTGCTGGGTTGTTCTACTGTGCTCTTCACCATCCTGTTAGCTTGCTCTTTCTGCAGTTATTTTCCTCACCATTTGGGGGTTAGCCTTGACTCAGCATTATTTCCAAATTCCTCCATTCCGCTCACCCCCTCAAGAATTAAGAAGTCATTAAGGAATACGGAGAGCGGTAAGAGGTTGACAGGTGGAGTAGGGAGCCAGGGCAAGGTCAGTGATGTTAAAAAGGCTGGAGGCTGGAAACAGAGAACAGGCACACATGCTTATGGGCTCTGAGAAGTCCTGGCTTCCCTAGTCTACCTACCCTACCCAAGCAGACCAAGGAATTTGCTTTCATAAGGTGTCTTGACTCTTTTCACCTGTCCCTCTCACTTGAAAGAGACAAAAAAGAGGTGAGGAAGTATGGGAAGACCATAGAATTAAAATTAGAAGAAGTGGGCACTAATGTGACTTTACCACTTCCCAATTGCCCTTATCGTAGTCACCTAAATCCCTGAAACTCAGTTGTCCCAACTATAAAATGGGGACATTACCTGCTTACCTAATTTATAGAATTGTGCCTCAAATATGATAAAGTATGGGAGGAACTTATGTAAATCTTATTACCTTAATATACTTCTTTGCTCATTTTGTACAGAAGCTACACATACAGTACTAGTGGAGTCTTTTCAAGTAGCTGTTTGGAGAAGAATGACAGAGAAAAAATAACTAAATAATAGTTCATTATTATCTATGAGGCTATTCCACAGAAGAGAACAAAGTACCTGTTTTGGTATATTATTTGTTGAGGGGAAATAAGGAGGAATAGGTGAGATTAAAAAAAAAAGAATTTATTGGGAAGTCTGCATGGTGAAGTCAGTTCAGCATCTGACTCTTGATCTAGGCTCAGGTCATGATCTCACAGTTCATGAGTTCAAGCTCCATGTCGGGCTCTGCCCTGATTGTGGGGAGCCTGCTTGGGATTCTGTTTCTCCTTCTCTCTTCCCCACCTCTGCCTGTGTGCGTGCTCTCTCTCTTTCTCAAAATAAAATAAACTTAGAAAAAAGAATTTATTTGTCATGAAGTAATAGGATGGGTGACTATTTTGATTACAAAAGGTTCTCCCTGGAAATCTTAATGACCAAGAAAAGTAGGCATTCAGTGTATGGCTTCCATAAACATTTAAAGGGAAATACACTCCCTAGAAGTGGTTATAATGATAGTCAATTGCCAAGTAGGTTTATTCCGTAATGGATTTGTTTAAACCATATGGAATTTCTGATATTTATCAGCCTGTGACCTATAGAAAGGATGATTTCATATCGTCAGCTGCTCCAAGAGCTAGAGGCAAGAGAGTGAATTGCGGAGGTGATCTCAAATGTATACCTGAGAATAACCGGGTGGGTATAGAAAAGGTAAAGGCCTTCAGGTTGCTCAGGAAGCCACATTAAAACACCTAACTGTGGATCCAGGATGAACAAAGTCCAGAGTAGTCATAAGAGGAGGTAAAGACAGTAAGAAAATTGGGATAGATTGAGTGCTAGACTCTCCTCAGAATGCTCTTCTACCTTTCCGTCTGGCTCACCTCTACTCATCTCAGGTCGTATCTGAGAGAAGACCTCTTAGCAGAGTAAGTTTTAGATCTCTCTCTCGTACATGCTTTTGTTGTACTCTGTGATATCTCTTAACAACACGTAGGAAAATCGCTATTGCGTGTGTAGGTGTGTTTAAACTTCTGTCATCTCTACTAGACTGTGGCGCTCCATATGGGCAGGGGCCATGTTTTTCTTGTTCATTACTCTATCTCCAGGGTTTGGTACAGCATCTGGCATTCAGGAGTTTCAAAATGTTTAGGAGAATAAGGCTGAATAATGTCAAGGAGTTTGAAGGGTAATCAGTAAGAATGGTGATCTGTTATGTATAAAACTGGATGGTACAGTGGAGAGGGGGAATGTGAATCAGAGTCCAAGGAAGACAGAAGGAATAAACCTGGTGATATGAACTATGGGTGAAGAGGTCACCAACAATCAGTACGACTTGAAGAATCTGAGATAGACAAACTGACTTTAAATCATTAGAACTATGAAAAGAAGGTCTCTAGCTCCATGATATAGCTGTGGAAGTATCCTTAATAAATGAGAAAGCTCCCCCCTCTCCCCCCATGGCCCTACTCTGAGCTGCGAGATATTGAGAGAAGGTGGTCTCCGTGACAGAAGCCATTGGAAAACATTGTGATGCCAAGGAGTCAAGTTCTTGAAGGGACAAAATGTGAGACGTGAGGTCAGATAAAAGACAGTGGGCCCACAGCTGAGTTGTGGTCTCAAAGGACAAGAGGCAGGAGCTTAGGGAGAGTGGAGCGAGGGGGGAGGGTGGCTGAGGGAGACACCAGGTCCTGAGTAGCAGGAGTGGATAGTGTAAAATGAGGAAGTCCCTGAGGAAAGAGGTGAAATGAAATAGAGGAAAAATATCCACTGTGATGAATATACCCAAACAGGGCTGTGGAGCTGTGGCTGGAAGTCCCTGGCCCGTCAGCAGACCCAGGGTTCTGCTATGATGAAGGGCCAGGCAGTGTTTCCACAGCCTTCTTCACCAGCTAATTTCAGATAGAAAAGGTAGAGGGGTGAAGTCCCTGCCCTAAAGTTTAGTATTAAATCAGGAGAACAGGCAAATCTCTCTCTAATTATTCAAGTTGTTTAATGATATGCTTTAACAGTTATTTTGCTGCATGGCAATTAGATTCAAATGGTAAGTCAGTCACATAAATGAATATAATTAGAAGTGTTTTTGCATAGTTAAATCAAGCATTTAGAGGCCTGTTAGGCAAATGGTGGTCCAGGGAGAAGGAGAATTTGTGGCTCTTAGCACTTCCTCTGCTGAAGGGAAGGATTGCTGCCTGCTCCCCAAATTCTCTCCTTGCTGTGGTCCTTAGTAAGGCAGCTCCCGGCCTTCTAGTCAGATCATCCTTTGACATGACAGTTTATCCTTGTCCTTCTCCCCAAATGGGGCACAGAGAAAGAAGGAGGGATGGAGAAAGGGTGGGGGCCGGGTGGGTAAACTCCTTTCCTCCAGAGAGTATAGAGAATTCCTGGCTTTGGGAAAGTATTTTGGCATGTCTTGCCTCAGTTTTGTTTCTCTCCCATTTTATATTTTATTATTTTAAAATATTTGAAACACAGAGAAAAGGAAAGGGAAAGGAAATACATGTCCCCATGTATTATGAGCTTTAATACATTTAACGTTTGGTATATTTACTTCGGGGTTTAAGAAAATGAAATAGTACACTGCGGGTAGAGGTGAAGCTCCCTTTTGTACAGCTCTCTGAATTTTCCTCAACCTACAGGAGCCACCAGGTTGAAGTAGGTATGTATCACTCTTAGGTGTATTTTTATACTTTTACTGCATGTGCATGTTTTCTGAAGTAAGTACAAAATTGTTGAGTGTTTTGAAATTTCAAGTGAATGATATACTGTACACACGAGTTTGAAAGGTTTTTGTCAGGAGTAAGTTAGAGAATTCTCAAATATCAAGCTTAAGCCACAGGACTTCAACATTAAGAGCATTAAGCACATGTAATTACCCTCAGACCAAGGATTCCAGAGGTGAGTGATCCCAGGGTAGGTTCAGCAGTTCAGTGATATCACCGGAGACCCAGGCTGTTTATATCCGTCTGCCCTGCTTTGCTCAGGAATTACATTTCTTCCTTAGGCTTGTTGCCTCGTGTAGCAAGACGACCATGACTGAGAATCATCATCTCACACAACTGCATTCAAGGGAAGAGAAAAAGGGCAGAGAGGAAAATAGTTCCCATGTAACTCTGCATCCTGCACCGTCCTGGGACGGGGGATATAACGGATTTAACTCTCATGAAGAGGTTACGCTCTACGGCACAGTTAACTTTCAAATAGACTGTCTACGTGGTTCTTTTCCCAGCTGGTCACAGAGTAGGAAGCCAGAGAGTCAAAGCAGAGAACCATTCAACGTCTCATTGCTTGTCTCAAGATGGAGGGCATCATGTGGCAAGGAATGCAGGGGGTCCCTTGGAGCTGAGAGAGACCCCTGGCTGAGAGCAAGCAGGGAGATGGATACCTCAGTCCTAGAGTTGTAAGGAACTGAGTCCTGACGATAAGAATAATCTTGGAAGCAGATTTTCCCCCACAGCTTCCAGATGGTAGCTCAGTCTTCTCAACATCTTGATTTTAACCTTGAGATACCCTAAGCACAGAACCCACCCAAGCCACGCCAGATTTCTAACCTATAGATGGTGAGCTAGTTAATGAGTATTGTTTTAAGCTGCTAAGTATGTGGCAATTTGTTACACAGTCATAGAAAACTAATACAACTTAGCCAATAATATTGAGTTAAGTTAAAATATATCCAGTGGATACAATATTATAATTACTACTAGAAACTATGCTACCAAAGCACATTGGATGACGTATAAAATATTCATGATAAACTAAGCAAAAAAAAAAAAAGGAAGATATAAAACTTGTAACTACATGTAACTATATATAACTATATGTATGATCCTAAATATGTATTTGAGATCTGATTAGCCAGGGACCTTGGTCAAGTTGCTTAACCTCACTGTACTTCAGTGTCTTCATCATAAAGATTTTACATTTTACATGTAAGATAAAAATTTTATATCTCCCCAAATCCCCTAGTATAACTTGATCAACTATTTGGCTTCCCTAAAATACAATCAAGAAAAGCAAATGAGGGCTTGATTCTTTCCTTTTGTTTTTATTTTTTAAGGGTTTATTTATTTATTTTGAAAGAGAGAAAGAGAGAGCACAACACACAAGTTGAGGAGGGGCAGAGAGAGAGAGAGAGAGAGGGAGAGAGAGAATCCCAAGCAGGCTCCATGCTCAAGATGGTGCCTGATGAGGGGCTGAATCTCACGATCATCATGAGATCATGACCTGAGCTGAAACCAAGAGTTGAGCACTTAACTGATGAGCCACCCAGGCACCACCATTCTTTCTTTTTATTGACCAGTGAGTTTTCAAAACAAAAAAAAAACAAAAAAAACAAAAACATTGTTGTGAACTCATGGGATTTAAAATATTTCAATTCATTTTAACATTTTAATTCACTGTAGTTATTATTTTGTTTGATCTTCAAATTGTTCCACCTTTGGCTAGTGGGAGCACCTTCAAGCTGGCTTTTGTGTCTTTAAACATGACCTCATTGGTCTTTGAGAACTTCTTTTTTTTGAAGCACAGCCACATATCCCAGACACAAGTCTCTTTAGATGGCGGCTCTGTGGCACGAAGCACTTGTGACTCTTTTTGGTGGCCCATTTGATAATGTATTCTTAAGCTGATTTTATCTCCTCTCCCTGTCCTTCCCCTTATATCTTACTTCTGCTTCCTGGGCTAATGTTTTAAACTAATAACCTGCAGGCAAACCTTTGGTTTAAGCTCTGCTAATGAGCCTCCCATGCTAAAACATGGTCTCAAAGCAGGCTCACTCTTGATTCTGTTCATTGCTGTATCTCTGGTCTGAAGAACCATTTCTGGCACTCACTAGGCACTCAATAAATATTTGCTAACTAAATGAGTGAGTAAGTAAATGAGTCCCCTTTTATTTAGACCCACAGAAAAATGAGCTTATGTTTTTAACTCCTCAAATAACTAGGAGTGAGAAGTAGAATGAAAGTGGTCAAGGCAAGCTTAAAAAATGGGTTTAGAAGGCCTATGTATTTGTTATACAGATTTTATGTTTATCTTCTAGCATGTAGCAAAAGACTGGGGAAAAAGAGTTACTTTTAAAACATTCGGTACCTGATGCTAGAGGTTAAAGGCATTTTTGGAAACAACCAGCATCTGTATCATGAGGACATTGAACTTGAAGTGAGTGGGGACACAAAGAAGTGCTTTCAAGGGAAGGTTCTGTATTAGAAGCGGACCCTTGGTCTTGACTGCTGACGGGTCAGACCTTCAGCAGCAGCAGAAGCCGGATCAGCCTTGACAAAAGAGAATCTGTGCACTCCTCCATCTCTTCACCTTGAATACTCTTCTATGAGCCCATTAGGCTGGTTAAAGACAGACTGGCTGATAATGACTGGGGGAACCATGACCTTTCCACTTGGTTATTTGGTGTCTACTCTGCAGTAGTTGCTCTCAGATGTGCAATAATGTTCTGATTGATTCAAAATTCTTTACATTTAATGGCCATGCCCATAAATTCACCCACATGTTTCTTCCCCAGGTCTTCTTGTCTCCAGTATTTCATCTTGCTCTTTTCAGATCCCTCCTCAACCAGCCAAGTCATTTGTCACTGCCCATAAGTCAAAGTCTTCCTCATTTGGAGCTACCTTCCTCTGCACACTGGGTAGATGGTCAAGTATGCTCTTGAAGTTCCACCCACTGGGAGGATTTTCCGACCCTGCTGTCTTTCCAAACCACCCTGTAGTTCCAACAGTCATCAATTTGGGGATTTGGGAATTGCACCTGTATCCTGAGCTGACTTATCTGTGAACGATGCTCAGGTTGTTTCTGCCACTGTCAGCTGTCACAAGGAAGTCCCTGTGAGACCGCAGCTGTGAGCCGAGTACTTGGTATCACTGCAGCAGTGGTGGCAGGCTGAGCATCTGTATGTCTTCCTGTGCAGTTTGGTTATGTCTTTGGAACATGCTTGAGCTTGATCCTGGTGTTTCTCAGCCCAGCCAATCTCGTGACTTTGTGTGCTTGGCATAGCCAGCTTATTTTAGGTACGATAGCTATATGGGTATTTGATGTCCCAAGGTCAGATGCTCCTTCTTTACTAAGACCCAGTAGGTTAGCAAGAACACTCTGAATAGTGTAGAGTTCTCTGCTGCGGGTGGCATTGTCTTACTTTAGGACTTCAGGAACCTGCTTGTGGGCTTCCTGTTGGGGCCTGCTAGTGATACCACATGGTACCTTTTCCTGCTACAGATTCCTCTGGAACCATCCAGTCTGCTGCATCATATGGCCCAAGTGCTAAGGCTGCTTGTGTCACATTCTGGATCTGCTTTAGAATTTTTCTGTCAATTTGGGCTCCAACCAAAAAGTAGCAGTCTCCCATATCAGCCCATAATTGGGTCAGAACAGTAACCTCGAGTGTGGATATCCTACCCCTCTGAAACCTACCAAGTGTTCTGTGGGGTGTAAGGTGCAATAGCTTTGCCTTTTACGCTAGGGAAGAAATGTCCTCGCATACCCTAGATCCCTGAACCCCTAAAAAGTTCACCAATGAGTCAGGCTTCTGAATCTTGTAGTGTTTATCTCCCCTTTTCTGAAGCGCGTTTTATCAAGGTCTCTGGAGTTAACTACTGCTTCTTGCTCCTAAGTATGAAGAACAGGATGTCATCAATAGAGTGGACAAGGGCAATGTTCTGTGAATTGTTCAGCTCGTCCAGGTAACTGCAGATAGTATTTTAACAGGGAGTGGCTTTGAAATACCCCTGGGACATCTGTCTACAGGAGATGGGAGAATTTCTTTTAAAGTTGCTAAAGAGGGCCTCTGGCCTTCACATTTTGTTCTGAATTGGTGATTGATTGACCTGATCCTGCAATTTTCTTTCTACAAAGCATCTATGACAACAGCCCCTTAATCCCACAAACTTTATAATCATTATTTCCCTTCTTTTTTTCAAACCAGCAGTGTTGCATGAGCCAGTGTTTCTCTCCATTTGCCTACATCCTGTCCCAGTAATCACAGGTGTAATTTTGTTACCCTATGGCAAGAATTCTGTGTTTCCCCTACTACCAATAATGGGGCCTCAGCCAGCTGGAAGGCAAGGGATTCAACGTCAAGATTTTAACCTTAGAGTTTGCTTCCAAGAAGCACTCCCAGTACCAACTGTTTTAGGTCATGTTTCCTAGAAGCAGAGTCTGAGACAAGGATTCAGATAGATACTATTTATTTTCTGGGGAGAAGAGGAGAAAAACAGGGTAGGCAGCAGAACGCATTTAGAATGTAGGTCCAGATAGAGTCTAGCTTTAGGCAATCCATCAGGAGCTCTGAGGTGTGAGTTGCAACATCAGATTGGTTCCTGAAGCTAGCCCATCCCTGCCCCCAGGGAGTCATTGGTTTATCTGTTCCCCAGAGTGGAGATGTGATGTAATCTCTCAGATTGGCCAACTCTTGCTTAGTTGAGTCAATTACCAGGAAAAGGTTTTAGTTCATGCCATTAGTAACCAACAACAGCACCAACTAGGGAATGGACAAAGAGATCTGGCCAGGACACCAGAAGCATTCAGCATAACAAGAAATATACTCTCAGAGCAAGAAAGAAAATTTGACCAAATGGATTGAAATATCAAACAAATTAAATTTTAGGGGATACTTTATTTTTTGGGCAGGCACGATCCATACAACTTATTCTTGTGAAGTTGAATGATGCCTCATAGTGTAGACATTTGCTAGTGTAGACACATCTGGATATTATCTCAAAAGACAGCACAGACATTACCATGATTTGTATTCAGTACACTCTGTGAATTTCTTCTAAATTATGATGTTATTCCCATCAATTAATTCTTCAATTCTTCAAAATCTTTAAATATTTTGGGCTCGGATAGCTCAGGCATGGGAAACGAGTACCATCCCCAGTTGTCATCTGCTCATTTCCCATGCCCACGTGGAGTCTGCTTATTCGTACTTTGAACAAATCAGCAATGCTCTTTTGTTCCCCCACAGTCTCAGGTTCAAGGTGTTTAGACGTCTTGTCATATTCACAAGGATGTACAGCTTTCAGAGCCACTGGGGGGCTGACAAGTTGGGTCTCTCAGAGCCTATTAATTCCAGAAAGTCCTTCATTGGAGGTAGCGGCTCAATAAATATCTTCAACAAGTTTTTATCACTCAGTCATCTGAATGCACTACAATAAAAGAAGTCCAAATTCTTTATCTTTAAAAAGTACATAAACTCTTTATCATTTAGAGCATACAATGGAGAAAATTCAGTTTTAATCATTTCTACATCATGCAATGAACTTCAATTGCACAGTTCATAGCACAGTAGTGCTTTGGAAGCAGAACATGCCATCCTTGTTTTTTGACTTGAATAAATTGCTGAAACCTTTCTTTTCTTTTTCATTTCAAGTGCCTAACGGTGTTACCTGAACTTAACAGTTTCTGTTTAAAGTCTGTTTCTCAAATTCCTTAGATTCCAAGCCATTAGATCTTATTAGTCTTTGAGTGCTATTTAGGTAAAACATTTCTCTGCTTTTCTTTTCTTCTCCATTTTTTTCTTTTCTTTCCTTTGTACCTTTCTCCTTCCCACTCTTTCCCTTCTCTCTTTCCCTCCTTCCGTCTCTTCCTTCCTTGTTAACATCTTTGATTGAAAGTCTCCTGACCACTGGGTGAGGGAGACAGGGTGGACTGAATTTGACCTGCAGGGCTCATTTTTACTTTGGGCCCAGTAATGACCTTTACTTTTATCCAACAGAAAGTTTCAGGTGGTGACGAGTAACATATAACCTTCATGCTATAGAGAATGAAGAAACATTGAAACTAAAATTTATTCTTTGGAAAAATCATTCAAAGAACTTTTTAAAACTTAAACCATTCCTGGGAATGCAAACTGGTGCAGCCACTCTGGAAAATAGTATGGAGGTTTCTCAAAAAATTAAAAATAAAACCACCCTGCAACCCAGCAATTGCACAGCTAGGTATTTATTCAAAGGATACAGGTATACTGTTTTGAAAGGGCATATGCACTCCAATGTTTATAGCAGCACTACAGACAATAGCCAAAGTATGGAAAGAGCCCAACAGGTGTATGGATAAAGAAGATATGGTACACACACACATACACACACACACACACACACACACTGGAGTATTACCTGGCAGTCAAAAAGAATGAAATCTTGCCATTTCAACTACTTGGTTGGAACTAGAGTGTTTTATGCTTAGCAAAATTATTCAGTCACAGAAAGGCAAATACCATATGACTTCACTCGTATGTGGAATTTAAGATACAAAACAGATGGACATAAGAGAAGGGAAGCAAAAATAATATAAAAACAGGGGGACAAAATATAAGAGACTCTTAAATACAGATATCAAGCTGAGGGTTGCTGGAGGGGTTGTGGGGGGGGATGGGCTAAATGGGTAAGGTGTTAAGGAGGACACTTGTTCGGATGTATCCTGGGTGTTATATGTAGGGAATGAATCACTAGATTCTATTCCTGAAATCATTATTGCATTATTGCATATACGTTAACTAACTTGGATGTAAATTAAAACAAACAAACAAACAAACAAAAAACCCGTAAAGCATTCCTTCACTTCCAGGACAAATTTCCTGGAGTTCTATGAAAAAATGTATCTTCCTTTAAAAAATTAGCTTTAAAATTTGAAAAGTTCCCCATATAGAAAGCACTAATAATCGGGGTGCCTGGGCGGCTCAGTCAGTTAAGCATCCAACTCTTGATTTTAGCTCAGGCCATGATCTCACAGTTGTGAGATTGAGCCCTGCACTGGACTCTGAGCTGAGTGTGGAGCCTGGTTAAGATTCTCTCTCTCTCTCTCTCTCTCTCTCTCTCTCCCTCTGCCCCCGCCCCCCGCGCCCCATGCTCGTGTGTGTGTGTGTGTGTGCACCCTCTGTCTCTCTCTCTCATTCTCTCTAAAATAAATAAAAAATTATAAACAGAAAGCACCAATAACCAAAACTTTAATGACAATATGTTGCATCAAATTCATTTATTTAAATCATTTATTTAAAATAGCCTGACTTCTTCTCAAGAATTCAAAGTACATGGAAAAAAGAAACTAAAATGTATGCAAAGATTTCTGTGATTATTATTTTTTATTAAAGAAGGGGATCTTGAGAAGTGGAATGATTCCAGATATGTTTTTCAGAATAAACAGGGCTTGGTTATGGATATGAAAGAGAGAGAGAAGTGTCAACCATTTGTTTATAGAGACTGGATGGATCACAGTACTATTTCCTGACAGGAAAGACTAAGAGGGGGACATTTGGAGGCAGGAGAATGTGTAGAATGTTAGTTTGGGGCACATTAAATTTAGATGCTTATCCTCGAGAAGTAGAGATGTCACATAGACTATTGGCTAAGGAAGTTTTGGGCTCAGCAGAATGGTCAAAACTGGAAATGAAAGTTTTAGAAGCTGTTGACCTAAAGATGGTGCAGGGAATCTTAATCCCCTGAGGGAGTACGGAAGGAAAGATGCCTCACACAGTGCCTAGAAGAACTTCAATGTTTGGAGGTCAGGAGAGCAGGAGAAGCTGGTCAAAGACACCAGGAAAACCTTGTGGCTCGAGGATGATGAGGCTAGTCGAGTGCTAATTAGATCTGCAGCACGGAAGTTGTTGCTCTCCGCGACAAAGTTAACTGCAGTGGCATTGCTGGGGTGGAGAATGAACAGGTGAGGATTTTGATGCAGAGTTTGGAGTCAAGGTTTTTTTATTTTTTATTTTTATATTTTTTTAGAGAGAGAGATTGAACATGAGCGGGGAGAGAGGCAGAGAGAGGAGAGAGAGCGAGAGGGTGAGAGAGAGAGAGAGAGAGAAAGAGAGAGAGAGAGAGAGAGAATCTTAAGTAGGCTCCGTGCTCAGTGCAGAGCCTGACACACGGCTCAATCCCATGACCCTGGGATCATGACCTGAGCTGAAACCAGAAGTCAGACATTCAACTGACTCAGACACCCAGGCACCCCCGAAGTCAAGTTTTTAAAGAGATTTGACTGTGATAGGGAGCAGACTGAAGGACTGACAATTGGAAAGATATGAGTGATTTTTTTTTAAAATAAGTGAGAATGCTAGAATGCATTGGTGTGCCAAAGAAAAGGTGGTACACATACATAGGAGAATATGACTCAGCCATAGAAAAGAATGAGATCTTGCGATTTGCAACAACATAGGCCTACAGGGTGCTATGCTAACTGAAATAATTCAGACAGAGAAGACTAATACCATATGATTTCATGTCTTTGTGGAATTAAAAAAAAATAAAACAAATGAGCACATGAAAAAAGAGACAAAAACCAGACTCATAAATATAAAAAACAAAATGGTGGTTGCCAGAGGGAGCGAGGGTAGAGAGATGGGTGATTAAAGGGTCAACACTTATCATGACGAGGACTGAGTAATGTGGAGGATTGTTGAATCACCATACCGTACATGTGAAACAAATATAATACTGTATGATCATCATATTGGAATTAAGTACATGGATAAGTAAAAAGAAATTTAAAGGAGTGACTTGTTCTAGATGGAGAAGTTGAAGATTCAGGAAAGATACAGGAGGACACTTGAAGAATAAGTTCTGATAAGATGAGAAAAGGCAGGGTTCTGGAGCTTTCTTGGAGGGACTGATCTTTGATAGAAGAGCTATTTTCTCTGGTGCAACAGGAGGGAAAAAGAGTTGACAGAGCTGCAGAAGATTTGTGGACTATATAAAGATTTTACTAATCTCTTTGATATAGAATAACTTTCCTCTTAGGGTGGAAAAGAATCATGCCCTGAAATTTCCTGGGTGTTCTAGTAGCCAAATATTTCATCAAACCTCAACACTCCCTCTAAGTGCTCTGCTTGTCATCATTCATAATTCCCCTTTTAACAATCTCATTCTCTTCAGAAATTCTGCCAGAAATTCTATACGGCTTCTGGAAGTTCAACCCCCTCAACCTCTGCACTTTTAAACCTTTCCTAAAAGTTCAACGATTGGCCCATTAGCACAGTTACTTGCCTTGACCTTCCACAACAGGTTAAGAGAAGGTCACTCTTACTTCTCTCCAAGTATATTGGATATGGAATATAATATTTCTCCTTCTTCTATCTACATTTTCTTCCAACATTTCATTTCTTGTCTTTACCCCAGGGTAAAGAAATAAATATGTGCTAATTCATATGTGTGGTAGATGAGATGTTCCAGAAATCATTTAGCCTAGAAAACATTCTTTATCATTTCTGAGGCAAAAACAGTAGAGATTAAAGGGGAAAATTTTGATTTGTGTTACAGCTTGTGAGCAGTTTTTAAATTCTGACAATGCTTATGTAGTGAGCATTAAGTATTATTATATACGCAATTATTTAAGCATGGCTTTTCTTAATCTTTAGAAAGATGTGGCTCTTATACCTCATAGAATACAGCAGCTAGACTACAGCACCGCATAGAATTCAGCAGGTGACCCTGAAGAAACACTGGGGCAGACTGGAATTGACATGATACACTATCACATTATCTGCTCTTCTCAACTCCACTTCTTTCTCTTGTTTCTTTCCTGAGAGGAGTCTGTATACGGTAAAAATGAGAGCTCCTAAACACCTATGCCCGGTCTTCTTTTATGCCTGCTAATAGCTGTGATGTAAAAAAAGAAAAGATTCAGGATCAAGTATTTTAAAGTGTGATTAAAACCTTAATCAAAATGCAACAAATTGTAACTCCCTGCACTTGACTTTAAGGTAAAGGAGGAAATTGCAGGGCCGAGATACCATCTGAAACTTGGATGGGGGTGGGAGGGAAAGCCCAAACCTGTTAGCATAGCTTTCTTCATTCTCCTTGCTCTTCTGGTTCTCACAATCAGCTGAATCCCTGGCATGGCCTTCTCCAGTGACAGGGAAGCTTATCTTCCTGCCTATTCAAGGCTCTCTCATTGCAGGGGTCTGGAAATTATTTTGTTCTGCCACCTCAAGTGAGTTTGGGTGACAGATTTTATTTCCAAAGGTGGCTGTACATATATATCCCAAATCACCATGATGTGATATGATATTACAATATGGCATGATGGTCTTTCATTAGAAGATGCGGGTCTGTGTTTCTTCTACTTGAATCTGGGTGGTCCTGTGAATACAGTAGAAGTGACGTGTGAATTCTGAAACCAGGTTGGAAAATACCAGATACCTTCTGTTTGGTTTTTCCTGCTGAGATGTTTATCTTTCAATTCAATTGCTGTGAGGATGTCCCAACTGGCCTGTGCAGAGAGGCCACATGGAGAGGGTTGTGTGGAGAACGGACACCCCCAGACGAAAGCCAGCATTAATTGTCAGACATGTGAGGAAGAGAGACTTTAGTTGACTTTGGTCCCTCACCTTTGAACCATTCCAGTTGACCCCAGGGGGAGTAGGGCAGAGCTGATGCTGCCTACCTTCGGACAAATTGCAGATTTGTAATCAAAATAAATGCTACCATTTATTAAGCCGCTAGGCTTTGGGGGAAGTTTGCCACACTTCAGTAATAAATGTAACACTTTGCTACAAAATTATCTCTTCTTGGGGCCCCGGGTGGCTCGGTTGGCTGCCTATGGGACTCTTGATTTTGGCTGAGGTCATCATTCCAGGATGGAGGGATCGAGCCCTGTGTCAGCACGGAGCCTTGGAGCCTATTTGGGATTCTCTCTCTCCCTCTGCCTGCCACCCCCCTCTCCCCAAATTTCTTTTCTTTTGGTACGTTTACTTTTCAACTCTTTCTCATCTCCTATGATTTTACTCAAGTGTCTCATTTTAAAAAAAGAAAAACCAGTCTTGCCTTTACTCGGCACCCCTTTCCACCATAGCCCTATATAGCTCCTATTCCTGAGTATTCTGTGCTGGAACTTGGCCATTTGAAAACAAATGTCAATTAGCCAAAAGTCAATTGGCTGGAAATAAAATTCACGAATGTCTGATTTGCCACATCAGTTGTCTAGTATAGACTGCAGGTCTCAGGGAGAGAGTGGGGGGTCAGGGCCCTTCCCCCCTCCTTCAGTCTTTCCTTTGCTGATTCCAGACCTGTTCTCTGATCCTCCCTTTTTCCAGTTTCTTCTCCCTATTGTCCTCTGTCCATCCCACAGGATCTTATCTCCGCCCTTTAGCCTCTCTCCCTGGTGTCCCCTCGAGCCCAGCATCCCCAACTCCTGCTCCTCAGGAAACTGTCCTGGGTGGGCAGTCTGGGCTGTCCCGGGTGCTGGGTGTCTACTTTCCTCGTTTCTTTTCCTGGCAAAGGCCTATAGTCTCAATCTCACCTCCTAATTTGTTTGTATCCCAGCACCAGATGCAAATGGTGCATTCTTTAAAATGCTGCCACAAAGTCAAAATGCAAACAAGCCAATTAGCAATTCACAAACCTTTAAACTTTGTAAGAAACACGATGTTGGCAAATTGGTAGAACTGAGAATTTAACAAATTGGTCTTTTGGCAAACTGGTTACCCAGGAAATTGACATAAAACCTGGCGTCCTCACTCTGGTCATTGTCAGGCCATGTCATTCCTTGCTCATTTGATAATCCTTTTAGGCGCAGGCAGACTCTACACTCCTTTCAGAGCATAAATAGCCACATCTGTCCACTGTGTGTTGCTTCAGTATCTTCTCTCAACTTCACTCTCTCCTACCTTACTGAAGCTCCAGGAACATGGAACTGATTAATTTCTGTGAACACCTTGCTGCCCTGGTCTGAGCCCTTCCACATGCCTCTTCTATTCACAACACTAGCCCTGCTCTGGACCACTTAGTCTTGAAAGTTTCAAGTCTGTGACTCCCCGGCAACCTTGCATATTTTAGCTGGTCGGTCAGCCATCACTGTTGCTGTCTATGTACAAACCTTTATCACCAGGGGGGTGTTTCGTGACAAATGCATTTCTCCACTGGACTGTTAGACCTTTGAGGGCAGGAATCCTAGCATTCGTCTCTGAATATTCATGACCCAGCATAGATATTGACACATAGTAGGCTCTCAATAAATCTTTCTTAAAGGAATACCATTTACTTAGAAAATATTACTCCAGCCATCTGCTGTTTAAAGATAATTCCTTCACAAAACCCATTTAAAATTACTCCCTCAGGCTATATAATAAAGGCACATATAAAGAACATGTCTGCATTTTGTTTAAGACTTCTACTAAAATCAGAGTTCACTTTGTGGTTTAAAGCCCCTTGTATAAATATCCATATTACTAATTTCTCTTACTTTTAATGGAAGGTAAAAGCTTGTATCTACTGGCCCAAGGCATGCTTCCTTTTATTAGATATTTTATCAGATAACAGAGGGTGAGTCCCCTCCCCTTTGCCCCCGCCTGTCCCTCTACCCTCCCCGCCACCGGCCCCTCCATTTTTGCCTTTACTTGTAGGGAGCTCGGGGCTAAATTAACTTTTGTGTGTGTGCTTTTCACCATACTTGAATTCAAATCTTAGCTATGTTCCTTCTTAGCCATGTGATCTTTCTGGGTCTTAATTTCCTCATGTATAAAATTGGGTTATCATAGCTGGACTCACAAAATTTTTGTGAGAATCCAATGAAATTTTGTAGGGAGATATATTTTGGAAAGTGATGATCCAAATATGTTATCACTGTTCTTCTTTTTAAAATAACTGTTACTGGGGCGCCTGGGTGGCTCAGTTGGTTGAGCGTCAGACTTTGGCTCAGGTCATGATCTCACGGTTCGTCGGTTCGAGCCCCACATCGGGCTTTGTGCTGACAGCTCAGAGCCTGGAGCCTGTTTCAGATTCTGTGTCTCCCTCTTTCTCTGCCCCTTCCCTGCTCATGCTGTCTCTCTCTCTCAAAAATAAATTTAAAAAATTAAAAAAAAAAGAAAGAACTCCTATCTTAAAAATATGACATTTAGAATTTAATATTTCCAATTCCTTCTCTGGCAGCTAGGAAACAGAGAAGATTCAACTACAGTAATTGGAGTCACCTCCATTCTTACACCGTAGGTTAAATTGTCCTATTTGTATTTTTACAACAGTACTGAACACATATCTTTAATTGTAAGTGACCTCAAATCCTTTTATGGAGGTAGATGAGGTATGTGAGGTCAAGTAGAACTTCAATAAGAAGGAGTTAATCTGTTACTGAAAGGTAATTTCATAGGACGCTGGAGAGATTTATTAACTTTTTTCTGTGAACAATATAATAACTTATATTTCTTGGATTTTCATTGTGGGCCCAATACTGTGCTAAGTGCTTAAATGCATGATCTTTTAAATTCCTACCTATAACCTATGAGCTAGATACTCATTATCTGCATTTTATAAGGAGACGAAACTAAGGTAGAAAGAAGTTAAAGAGCCCACATAGCTAGTTAGTGCTAACGGCTGTCTATGTACTTACTTAACTTGTCTCCTACCCCAAAAAAAGTATTCAGGCACAGTTCTGACACTTAATATATTAGAATTATGAGACATTCAATAAAGTGGGAGACAAATGCTTATTTTGAATTTTTTTATTGCAATGAGATTTTCTTTTCCAGGATTTTCTTTTTTCTTTGATATTCTCTGTAAAATGATATATATTCTTATATTTTTCTTAGAAAGTAAATTACTTTCAATTTTTCCACTTTACGTCTGTTGCCTCTTATACTATGTCCTGTTTAAGTAATTTTTAGTACTGTGGGCATAATTGTGTTATTTTTCATTACTATATTTTAAAATTGATTCCAGTGATTATCATTCCATTTCTTTACTTTTTTTGTTAATTGCATTTTTAAAATATCTTGTGATATTCTTGAACTACAAATTGGAAGCAGACTTTTAGATATGATCTTGCCTTTACATAAAGATTTTATTTCAAGTCACTCTGAACTGTTAAATCAATCAGACTCAATAATAATAAACACAATAAAAACATTTCTTTTTCCTTTGGATTCAAATTCATTCAGTTTCTATGAGACTGCATGGGTATTCTCTCCTTATTATAAAACTTCAATTTCTGAAAAAAAGTAAAATCACATCATGAAAAGTTCTTTCAGTTTAGAGAGTGTGTTGTTACAATTTATAGATTCATAACAAGATTTCTTAAAAAACTTTTTTCCTTAGATCATCCAAATATCATTTGACTTATAAACAGCTGAAGAACATTCATATTAGTGAAATGTGAGAAATTTGATTTAATGCTGGCCAGTGTTAAGGAATATGTCAAAAGATAACATTTGATCTTTTTAAAAACCTATGTAAATGTTTTATTTTATAGGACAAAATTATATATATTTGTATAAATATGTATATATGTGTATACACACACATATATACACACAGGATAACACATAGCTTTTATAGATATACATATGTGTACATATATATGCATGTATGTGTGTATGTGTATCACTGATAGAAGATGAAATTTGATCTGAATCTCTAAAATCTCTGCCTGAACATGGATGTATCTGGATGGGTGTTCCAACATTCTCAAAGGTGTCTCTCTTATATGTGGAATATGTCCCTGCTCCTAAAGTGATCCAAGACTTAGCTTACCTGTTAAGGTTTTTGTCAGTCTGAAGTCCTTTGTTTCACACTCAGACATTTTGCAGTCGTGTGTGTGGAACTTAGTAAATACTTGATAAACCAGGCATTCATGCCCTTCTCCTTCTCAATGCACACCTTACATCTACACCATTACTGTTTTGTGTCTACTATAACCTTCTCATGCATCTCCCTTGCTATGATCCCTTCCCTGTTCATCCTATGCACACATCTCAGAATAATACTTTAAAAATACAACTTTATAGGAGACATTCCTCTAAAAAGGGCTTTCAGGGGCTCTGGCTAGTGCCCTAAACTCTTTAACTTCTCTTTTAACTTAGCTCTTACCTACTTCCCCACCTTCTTTCCTACCATGCCTCTGTATGGACCTTCTGTTGAAACATACCTGGTCTATTCATAGTGTCCCGAACCAGCGAGCCCTCTTTTCTCCTTGTTTCTCAGTGTTCTCTCTGTTAGAGTCCATTTTCAAACCTTTAAATAATTATTGATACTCTAGTAAGTATTCACTTTACATTTTAACAGACTTTTTCATACATGCCTCAATGTCCAAAGAGATAATGCGTCTTTTGAAGGCAGGGATCACCTCTAACTTTGCCTTCTACTTAGCAGGTCATGAATAAGATGTGAGTAACAATGATGCTGCCTTCTCTCTGGAGTCAGACCATATCTGGACTTACAGAGCCATTGTGACCAGCTTCTTGCTTTGGGTGGCCGTCCTATGCCAATGGTTACCTGAGCACCGTAGCTCTACGACACTGGGGCAGCCCCTAAAGTCCCTGCTTCCATCTCCGAGCAGGGGAAGTCAGGGCTGGACACAGCTCCCTGGAGTCATCTCTTTATTTTTTTACCTGAAATGAACATAAGGGTAGCCAGGCCAGCAGCCAAAGCTCCGTTCTGTCTCCTATGAAGTCTTCTGTCAAGAATTGCCTTTCATGGGGCACCTGGGTGGCTCAGTCGGTTGAGAGTCCAACTTTGGCTCTGGTCACGACCTCACAGCTCATGGATTTGAGCCCCGTGTCCCACTCTGTGCTGACAGCTAGGAGCCTGGAGCCTGCTTGGGATTCTGTGTCTCCCTGTCTCTCTCTGTCCCTCCCTGTCTCTGTCCCTCCTCGTTTTGCATGAGCGCACTCTCTCTATTTCTCTCTCTCTCAAAAATAAATAAATAAACTTAAAAAAACCTTTAAAAAAAGAATTGCCTTTTACTTACCTTTGTTGTCTTTGTTAAGGATTCTTACTCTTTTCTTAACTCCTAATTTAAGTTTACTAAGCAATTAAAATGAAATTCTTCCTTCCTTTCTTTCTTTCTGAACCACATCAGCTCTTAAAAGAGCAAAAAAAAAAAAAAAAAAAAGGTCAAAACTTATTTGGAGGGACTTTTGAACAATTTCATTCACAATTATTCAAGAAAATGTAGCTGAATATAAAACACAGTAAAATTTATATTTGCAATAATCCATCCCCTTCCCCCATCTGTTTGGTGGAACCAGACACTTTGTTAATTATATCCAGTTAGTTTACTGGGAGAAACATCCAATTTAGAAACATTTGGCTTTATTAAAAGAAACAAAATACAACTACAAGGGAAGACAAACACTGCTTTAATACACTCCTGGATTTTTATTGCTTCAGTGAGTAGGTAAGGAAGAGAAGCAATTCTTTATTTCCAAATTATAAAGTACGATCAAATTTGAAGCTGTGAAAATATTGAACTTTTGCAAGAAAAAAAAGAAATGATTTGAAGCCCTGGTGATCACACAGAGAATCCAGACAATTTGACAGCTATGAATTTATCTCACTTGTGAATGAATAACCTTTGTAACTCACTTGGGACTTAAATATTCCAAACACATTTCCCTGGAAACACTTCAAAAGGCGTAGTTCATTTCTGTCTTTACCAAACAGCTCCTTTGGTTACCTTTAGTTTGCTGGCTTTGTGGTTTGAGTACAGACTTGAAAGTTTGAAAATTAACATAGTTAAAGCTTGCCAGTGGCTTTTGCGCCTGTAAGAATGAAACAAGATTAACTCTTTGATTATTTTATGGTGTAAACAGCTTCTTGTACCTCTAATAAGGGAACTTCACTGATATTGCTTAACAAAATTTCGACTTTGTCTGAGCTTAAGTTCAATATATTTCTATTTAGACAGGAAATACCTTCACCAAAGTGCATGTAATGGAGCAGAATTGCATCTGATTTAGTTGAGCTCCATAGAGTTCTTAGGGGCTTGCTGAAAACAGACTATTTTTTTAAAGACAGATCCAGGGTTTCAGGCCAAGTGTACTACTAGTTTTAGAGAGTTCCATGTATGTATTTTTTTCAGGATCACAAAGCACAGACACACTCTCAGCACTGTGCTGGGTTCTAAACGCTGCCAGTCAAGCAATCCTGCTTCTTGGTACTGGGGATTCACTGTTTTCCTTGCCCCGCTCCACGCAGCAGGCACGATGAATATTGTTGATGGCGTAACATTCTTGTAGATCGACATGTCAGCCCTGCTCCAGTCTTGTGGTAATCCTTGAAAATATTGCATAGGGGTGGCTGGGTGGCTCCGCCAGTTAAGCATCTGACTTCAGTCAGCTCAGGATCTCGCGGTTTGTGAGTTCGAGACCCACATCGGGCTCTCTGCTGTCAGGACAGAGACCGCTTGGGATCTTCTGTCTCTTTTTCTCTGTCCCTTCCTCTGTCTAGTTTAAAACTAAACCTTTAAAAAAATGGCATAATGACAAGACATTAGTATTCCAACATAAAAATATGCTCACTTGTGGTAGTCTTGGAAAAGTTTTTTCATGTTTAAGACTGTAGACTTCATGACTTTACTCTTCTCCCTGGGAAGATTTCATTGGAGAAGGTGGGATTTCAGCTTAAAGGAAAAATGAGATATGTCCATTTTAGGTTCGAAGATGTTTATAGAAATAGAAAGATTAGAGTCAAAATAAAAGTTTAAACTTTCACTTTCAGAAGCTGAGATTTAGCCCACATTTGCTTTTTCTGTCTTCATTTCTCTGTCTTCACGTTTGTAAAATTTGTTTCACAAGCCTCTTCTATTTCAAAGCAAATGTGCCTTGTGTCTTTAACGAAGAGAGTCAAAGAAAGATCTTAGGATAAGCTTGACCCCTCTCTCCTCTCAGCTCAGCTCATTTTTGAAGAGAGCCTTCACTGAAAGTCTGGCGGCTTCTGCGATCACTTCTACCAGGTTTTCTTCTCCCTCCTGGCAAAGGTCTCTCTCTGTCTTCTGTCATACATGCTCACTGGAGAGAGAACTTCAGCCATTATTTTTATTTAACTGACTCAATCAACATTTCCAACCCCTGCTCTAGCTTCACTCCTCTTATTCCAGTGCCGTGTTCAGTGCATAAATGTGTTTAAAGCGCTACTCGCAGTCTCCCTGCTGTCTCCTCCTAAAATCAGCTTTTCCTCGTGACTGTTCTATTTCAGTTTTTGATACTCTAAGGTAGTAGAGTGAAATTTTCTTTGCCAGGATAATCTTATTTTAAGGGACAGACATCCTTTCAAACTAGCTTAAGCAAAACGAGACGCTGGAGGAAATATACACCGTACCTGACTGACCTAGGGAGCAGGTGCTGCTCGGTCTCACTAGGAAATCAGGAACAGGTCAGCAAGCCAGACCAAGGCAGGCAACTCTCTCCTTTACCTCCAGTGTTAACGTGACTTGTCATTGCTCTTCTCTGCTTCTCTGCCAATTTCTCAGATACCGTCTTTCTTTTCTGTGTCTCTGTCCTTTTCTGCAGACTGTTTCCTTTGTTATATCTGTATATCGGCCTTTCTGGATTCTTCAAAATGGCGCTCTCAACCCTGAATTTAATATCACCTCAAGATTCTAGGATCTGCGGTTGTCAGTCTTCCCAGATTTCATTTCCAGGTTCTGGTCGTGGATGGTTCAAAATAGTCCCGTGTAGTCTCTAGTGGCCAGTCCAGGTCAGTGTAAGCTTGGTCAAAAGAGGGATGGATGCTGTGAGATAAGTAGATGAGCTATGAAGAGCCATGCTCCTTAGCTGTGAAGAGCCATTTTGAGCAGGGGAATGTGAGCCGAGGAGCACCCTTCAAGTATCTACTATAAAGTAAAAAGGAAAATTTTGTGTCATACCCCAAAAGGGTAGAGTTTACTACCAGAGTTTCCTTGTGTTTATTTCCAATATGAACCTGTTTTGCAAATTAGTTGCGGTGTGGGACGAAGTGTAAGACGGCACTGTCTTAGGCAGCCAGGCTCGACGATCTGATGTCATGGATGCGCTTCTTTGTCCTCCAGATCTTCCCGGTCACCAGCTTTTGCCAGCTTTTCCTTCACAACGTCCCTCACTCCATTTCTTTCCCCAGTTCTCCCACTACCGGAACCACCATTCTTTCTGAGTGTTATCAGCTTTCTCTATTTCTCCTATTTTAGAAGCCTTTTAACTTTAATTATTCACCCTACTTCCAGTCTCTCTTCTTGGCAATTCATCACTCATAGTGCTGACAAATTGGTCATAAAACACTCTTTCAATCTAATCATTCCCCGACTCGCAGACTTCGGTGACTCCCCACAGCCTACCAGATGAAGTCCAAGTGGCTTATTCTGAGCATGTAAGACCTTGACTGTTGAGCTGCAACCTTTGCTGACAGCTCTAACTATCCACCTCACTGGCCCTGTACTCTAACTAAACTGTGCCCCAAGCTGCCTTGAACTTTCTGATTTTATGCTTTTGCTGAAACTGATCCTGCTGGCCTGGATTGCACTTTTTTCTCTCTGCCTCTCTCAATCCCATCCATCATTCAAGTCATAACACAAGTCCTTTCTTCTTTGTGAAGCCTTCCAAATTCAGTGCAGCCCAACTAATTTTTTATTTTTCTGAATCATTACAGATTTTTTTTCCTGCCTCATTCATTTAATCAGCCCTCTGCTTCCAAAAAATAGTGTCTTTTTGTGTGTGTGTGTGTGTCTTTTTAAATGCAAGTTTACAACTCTTCAATGGTTTTGTTTCTTCAATTAGATTTTACACTTCGCGGAGCAGAGACGTTTTTATTATTTTACTCCTCCCCCTTCTGACGTCAGTTACCATGTCTTACATGTAGTAAGAGCCTCCGAAATACTAGTAGGACGCACTAGTCTTTGGACACTGCTACAGTGCTGGATACAAATCAGCCTGCTGAAGAGAGCTTTGCTGATTTTGTATTTTCATCAAATCTTCTCATCTGAAACAAAGCAAACTGATGAACATGTTAACTTCTGAACTTGCAAAATGAGAGCTGTTTTTGTTTTATATTAACATTGAAGTTATAGAGTTTTCAGGTTGCAGGGAAATATATTAGGTGGCAGTGTGGAGGGCAGAAGTGGGAGATTGTTGACTAACTCCTGGTATCTTATTATCCACGTGACGGGAAAGGAGGTGAACAGAATCGATTTCCAGGCACAGGAGAATGTCTTGGGACTTACAGAGCAAAGCAGAAGGGAAGGAGTATGTCAGATATTAAGGTGGAAAAGAAATGCAAAACAATATGAAGGAAGCATTGGTTGACCTGAGGGCAAAGTGTTTGTTCTACAAGTTCCTAATGGCTTAGGACAGGGCTCTTGTCAGAGGGAGAGGCTACCCTCTTTCATCAGAAATTCCCACGTTCCCTGGGAACTTTTTCCTGTGGGAATAGATCTTTGATAATATATTTGGAGTAAATGGAAAAATAAGATTTATTTAGAAAAAAGCTTAGCAGTCAATTTGCTTGTTTATTCAGCAAATTGAAGACTTGGTGGGCTAAATACCAGTGATATAATGCAATTATAGATAGAGTTTCTTATCTTTCACAGGGAGAAGAGTATAAACCAAAATAATCACAAACATAAGATCCCAGAAATAAGATATGGGAACTGAGATATTTCTGGTTGAGTTGGAGGCAGGTGGGGTGATTTTAATTTTGAATTTTTTTTTGGCTGGAGATTTGTACCTTTTCATTCACTTCACCTATTTTTCCCACCTCCCAGTCCCTTCCCCTTAGCAGCCACCAGTTTGTTTTCTGTATTTAAGGGTCTATTTCTGTTTTTTATTTGTTTGTTCATTTGTTTTGTTGTTTAGATACTTCAAGTAAGTAAAATCAGATGGTATTTGTCTGACATATTTTACTTAGCATAATACTCTCTTGGTCCATCTATGTTATTATAAATGGCAAAATCGCATTCCTTTTTATGACTGAGTAACATTCCAGGGTGTGTGTGTATGTGTGTGTGTGTGTGTGTGTATAGATAAGTACACACCATATATATGTACACACTTATATTATATATATGATGTGTACTGACTATATATATACATATATATACACTATATATGTAGTACACACTATATATGTATATACACACTATATATATGCCATATGTACCAAATATATATGTATATATACCATATATACCAAATACACACACATGCATACATGTGCACACACACACACTGATTATATCATATCTTCTTCATTCATTCATTAGTCCATGGACACTTAGGTTGCTTCCATATCTTGGCTATTGTTAATAATGCTACAATAAACATGGGAGTTCATATATCTTTTTCAAATTAGTATACCCAGTACCAGTATACCCAGTAGTGGAATTACTGGATCATATAGAATTTCTATTTTTAGTTGTTTGAGGAACCTTCATACTGTTTGTCATGATGGTGGCACCAATTTATATTCCCATCAACAGTGCATGAAGGGTTTCCTTTTCTCCACATCCTCACCAACACTTGTTATTTCTTGTCCTTCTGATAATAGCCATTCTGAGTAGTGTGAGGAGATATCACATATGGGCATTGATCTGCATTTCACTGATGATTAGTGATATTGAACATCTTTTCACGTGTCTATTGGCCATCTGTCTGTTTTTTTCGGAAAAATGTCTCTTCTGGTTCTCTGTCCATTTTTAAATCGGATTGTTTGTTGGTTGTGCATGTGGTGTGTGTGTGTGTGTGTTGAGTTGTCTGAGTTCTTTATATATTTTGGATATTAATCCTTTATCCAAGATATCACTTGCAAATATCTTCTCCTATGCTAGCAGGTTGTCTTTTTGTTTTGTTGATGGTTTCCTTTGCTGTGAAAAAGTCTCTTATTTTGGTGTAGTCCCAATAGTTTATTTTTGCTTTTGTTTCCATTGCCTGAGGAGACAGATCCATAAATATGTTGCTATGGCTGATGTTCAAGAGATTACTGTCTATGTTTTCTTTTAAGAGTTTTTATGGTTTCAGGACTCATATTTAGGTCTTTAATCAACTTTTAGTTTATTTTTGTATATGGTGTAAGAAACTGGTCCAGTTTCATTCTTTTGCACATCGTTGTCCAGTTTCCCAGCACCATTTATTGAGGAGACTGTTTTTCCTTACCGTATATTCTTGCCTCCTTTGTCAAGGTGGGGTTATTTTGAATAGATCTCTGCCTACCTTGCTTAAAATTGTATATGTGGGTATATGATTCTTTTGACAGAATCTTCTGATATTAAAATCATGTTTATCTTATCAACTGAAATTCTTCTTTTCCTCATTGAACGTGTCATTTCTTTGAGATCCTCGTTCTAAGGGCTCTTTGGTTTTCTAAATTTTAATTGTATTTGTGACCTTCTTTTTTATGCTTATTTATTTATTATAAAAGAGAGAGGGAGAGAGAGAGAAGAGGGAGAGAAAGAGAGAACACACGCCTGAGTTGGGGAGGGGCAGAAAGAAAGGGGGAGAGAGAATCCCAAGCTGGCTTCACATTCAGTGCAGAGCTGGGTGTGGGGCTCCATCTCACAACAGCGAGATCATGGCCCAAGCCCAAATCAAGAGCATTTAACTGGCTAAGTGCCCCAGGCACCTCTTGAGAACTTCTTAATGTAATGGATTTAAAATTTCTTTCAGCTTGTAGCTTTTCAGAGGCATGTAGATCTGAAAATATTAATCCTGGTCATTGATACATTTATTCTACATTCTACTGAGTGTCTGTTGTGTGGCAGACACTGTGTGAGTCCTGAGGAGAGGATGGAAGTCATAGAATCATAGAGCTTTAGCAGTGGGAGGGATTATTTTCAGGGCTGAGATTCCTCTGCTCTCAATAATAGTGTATGAAAATTGAAAAGCTTGTTGCCAATGATTTTAATAGTGGACGTTTTCTTCCTTGGTCTTCTTGAGCCAATGAAAGCTGTATATAGAAGTCCTTTTGTGAACCTTTGTCAGCTATCTTTTTGGGCTTTATCTTCACTGTTGAATATATCTCTTTAAAATTAGAGTTAATCAGAAAGCTCCTTCTTCATTTATATAGATTTCTTTACATAATCATCCTTTTACATTTTTATAGAATTATGTCCTTAGTGTAGTCATCACCAAAGCTTAAATTATGCTGGAAAAATGCACATGGAATAAAACATTTTACAAAAGGAAAGATGACATCATATGGAAAGGAAGCAAAGCTAACAAACACCAACCAACCAAACCAAAAATGTGTAGGTGCTACATGTTTTTGTACTTGGGGAAACAATAATGCCATTATTTCTACAAATAAGGAAACAATCCTGTACAAAGAAAAGTATATAAATATTCAAGGGGCCATTTTTTAGAAATGAAGGATCAAATACGATAACAAATACCCCAGATGCTTAGAAGATTGTGAAGACACAGGACCATGCCCAAGAGGCTGAAATATGGCAAAGAGCAGCATAAGCAAGAAGAGCCCATGTGAGACATTAAGCGGGGACAGGCTGGCAGGTTCTTGTTTTCTGCCTATCGTGTTGAAGTTTCTACCTCCTCAAAAAGGAGGAAAAGGCGATAACACTTTTTTGATAGAAATGTTTTCCTATTTTCTTGACCAAGAAAAGTAACTTCTTATAAAATATGAAACAAGATCATAAAACTAGTGAGATGGCAATGTGTGTATGTATGTGTATCTGTGTGTGTGTGTATGTGTGTGGATATATGTGTATCTATATGTGTGCATGTATGTGTGTCATTGTGAATATTAGGGTTTGACCTCAGGTTTTCCTAACCACAGAGACCGTGCCTTTTGCCCTAGATATCACACCTTCCAGGTAGCTGCATTTGGGGAATTTAACCATCAAATCACCTGTGTGCTACTTCCTGTTTTCAAAGTTACACTTATGATTTTCAGGCCTGTGTGTCCCATAGAATTCTTTGATAAGAAGATGAAATATGATAGCATATATTCAAAATACCTAGAAGAAAATCGTTTGGACATAGGCCTGATAAGTGGTGGTAAAAATGTGATAGTTGTATCTAAGAGAGAGGGGAAAAAAAGGAAAAAGGAAAAAAACATCCTTCACTTAAAAAAGGAAACCCCTCAAAAACTTATTTAGTTTCAAGGAAGATGATTATCTTAGTTTAATTCATTTAACTGATTATAGAAAATACAGTTCTGTTTTCATGGTGCAAAGAAGGTTAAGACAACTTGGCATGGAAATCATTATTGCTAAAATTTTAGAAAAAATATACAGCATTTGCTGCACTACATTTAATTATATATATACACATATATATTTTGCACTTGGAAGGTGAACATTTTAAATGAAAAGTCAATAGAGGAGAGAACATTTGGCATCATTTCAAGGTTTGAAGAAGCAATTTCTTATTCTTTCTGCCAAAAAGTATTTAGGACTGATTCCAGCTCATTTCTTTTAGCCAAACACCTACATTTTGAATTTTTCAATATTTCGGAGCAGCTATGAAATTACCACCTTGATAACCTGGTATATTTAACTGGAACATCTTTATATTCCACAAACAGATGTGACCCCTGTAACAGAACGTAATTTTTTCCCGTTTTTATTTGCCTATCTTCTCCACGATTTGGAAAGGAAACAATAAGACTAAAAATGATAGGCATAAAAATGAAAGATCTAGTTCTTTGACTCCTGTATGGTTTTCCATCTACTAATCCACATGGAGATTATCGTGAACTTTGGTGCATTTATGGGTGTTTACAAGAATATTCCAGCCTCTTTCTATAGCAATGTACCCAAAATTAATTATGTAAGGGAAATGAATTAGGTATCTAGTAAAATACCTATAGGTCTTTTTAGATTTCCAAGAAACATTTTTCATGATGCTGCAATTTGTAAAGCTAAAAATCGTTTCTTATTCTTCAATTTCCAAGTGTTTGGGTGTATTTTCTTCTCATATATACCTCAAGGGCATACAAGCTTCAGGGACCATAAAAGGAGCAATGTGGAGGGTGTTAAGAGCAAATTGGTTTAAGAAAAAAGAGTAAATAAGTTAATTTATCCAACTTATTTAAAAAAATTAATGTTTATTTTTGAGACACACACACACACACACACACACACACACAGTGCAAGTAGGGGAGGGACAGAGAGGGAGACACAGAATCTGAAGCAGGCTCCAGGCTCTAGGCTGTCAGCAGAGAGCCCAACACCGGGCTCCAACCCGTGAACTGTGAGACTGTGACATGAGCCGAAGTCGGACGCTTAACAGACTAAACCACTCAGGTGCCCCATCCAACTGATTTTTTAGAAGACGACTTAGAAGGCCAAGAACATCACCATCCTCTTTTATTGCACTAGGCTTTATGCCAATAGTTTCTTGGGTGATCATTCTGATGGTGTAGGAATATATTTTATTATCAAGCTTAATTAGCCCCCTTCCGCTTGAGCACTATAAAAATTTTACTTACTTTTTGGTGGTGTGGTTGACATTTTACTCTTTCTTCTTATGGTTGATCTGAGAATGACTTGCTTTTGCATAAAGCACCACTAAATAATGTCTGTCGTCTACAAAATATCTGTCATCTACAGGGTACATTTGCCAGAAGATAACTAACATGGCTGGTCTACATTGTCGAAAGTTTCAATTCCTTATCTCCAAACACAATTTCCCATGAGAGCCTTCTGAGTACATCCTCTAAGAACCATCCAATCTCCTGAGTGGAAAAGGTAAAGAAATAGCTCCCCATCTGTCTTTTTATTTAAATTCCTATACTTTTTGGTAATAACTTTGATGAGATATAATCTGAATGCCATATAACTTACCCCTTTAAAGTGTACAGTTGAGGGTCTTTTAGTGTATTCACTGAGCTGGGCCGCCACTACCACTGACTAATTCCAGAACATTGCATCACCCCAATAAGAACCCCATCCGCCTTAGTACTTATTCCCAATTCCTCCCTCCCCAGGGGCTGGCAACCACTAATCTACTCTCTGTCTTTATGGATTTACCAACTCTGGATATTTCCTATGACTAGTATCATAGAATATGTGACCTTTTGTGTCTGACTGGTTTCCTTCACTTAACATAATGTTTTTCAGGTTCATCCATGTTGTACATTGATCAGCATTTCATTCTTTTTTATAATGAATAGTATTCCATGGAATGGATATCCCACATTTTGTTTCTCTGTTCATCAGTCGGTGGACACTTGGGTTGTTTCTACTTTTTGGGCTGGTGTAAATAATGTTGCAATGAACATTTGTGTATGAGGTTTTTGGCAGACATATGTTTCTAGTTCTCTTGGTTATACACCTAAGGGTTGAATTTCTGGGTTATATGGTAACTCTATGCTTAATAATTTGAGGAACTGCCAAACTGTTTTCCAAAGTGGCCGCACCATTTTATAGTCCCATCAGCAATATATGAGTTTTCAAATTTCTTCAGATCCTAGCCAACACTTACTATTTTTTTGTATTTATATCTTTGTATCTGTGAGGCAGCAGACCCAAATTACATTTATTAGATATTTCATAAAGAAATTCTGCTTTCCCCCATATCTGCTTCTCTGACTATCGTCCCTTTCAGCTTCATCTTTTCCTTGGACAATTACAGCAGTCTTTTCTGCTTCCCTTTGCTGTAGCCTCCTTGACTATACAATATCCACAGTGCTCTTTTAGACATAGATGCGGCCACTATGAATGTTATTTCAAAAAGTACCCATGCTAGATTTTTTGCTGTGGTGCCGTGTCTGCAAAGAAGCATCAGTAAAATCTAAGTTCTTTTCAGGCCTTCTGAATTTTTATATTTTAAAATATATTTATATTTTATGTTTATATTATATTTTATCTTTCTTTTCAATATATCTCTGCGTGTTGTTTTAACATTGATGAAAAACATCATGCTTCATTTGGGTTTTATCTGTAAGACATTTAGATCAGAACAGAAGTGAAAGTCAAAGGGCTGTAAGATGATATTAATAATTACCTTTTATTGAGTGCCTAATAGGTACTAAGCAGTTCTCTTTAAAAAAAATTTTTTTTAATGTTCATTTATTTTGAGGAAGAGAGAGAGTGTGAGCAGGGGAGGGGGAGAGAGAGAGGGAGACACAGGATCCGAAGCAGGCCCCAGGCTCCGAGCTGTCGGGGCAGAGCCCAACCTGGGGCTAAAACCCACGAACCATGAGATCATGAACTGAGCTGAAGTCGGACACTTAACTGACTGAGCCACCCAGGTGCCCCCCTCCCCAAGCAGGTTTTTTTAGTACTTTCCATGTCGACTCATTTTTTTATCACAACAAAAATCTTCTCATGAGATAGATATGATTACTATTAAATTCATGTTCACACTGCACAATAGAGTTGCAGAGACATTAAGTTAACTTACCTGAGGTCACCCAGCAAGCTGGTGGGAGAGCCAGGATTTTAACTGTGGCATCTGGCACCAGAGCCCCCATGCGTAGCCATGCAGCTATCATGCCTGTCTGTCTTACCTATTGTCTACAATATACAAAATTTATTTAAAAAATTTTTAATGTTTTATTTGTTTCTGAGAGAGAAGAGAGAGACAGCATGAGCAGGGGAGGGTCAGAGAGAGAGACACAGAATCTGTAACAGCCTCCAGGCTCTGAGCTGTCAGCACAGAGCCCAACGCGGGGCTCCAACCCACAAACCACGAGATCATGACCTGAGCGAAGTCGGATGCTTAACCAACTGAGCCACCCAAGCGCCCCTAAAATATACAAAATTTAAAATAAAAAGTTCATCATTCTGAGATGTTCAGTCTGGTCAGTTAAAAGGGTTCATATGTTTATTAATTCCTGTAGGACATGGTTCTATACAGTTAGAAGGTTGTATGTTTAAAGCTTCTTGTTTTTACTAACCAGAGGTTAACAAAATCAGTTCTGACAAACTTAAAAAAATAGTAACTTGAACAGAAATTACTAGATTGCCTAAAAGATAACTTGTAAAAGACATTCATAGAAAAAAATCACATTTCTAGAAATGTTTGCGGTAGTCAGTGTCTTCTTACTACGTCGCCTGCCGGTTTACGTGCTCCTTTCCCTTCCACCCCACGTCCTCACCATCTAACAGAGCATTTTGTGTTTCTGAACATTTACATTCAATTTGTTAAATGTCACCGAGGAAAACTAAAACGGAGAGGACATCAGTTAATAATGTGCTCTTACGTTCCGTCATCCCACGCCTCCACATCTTGCCATGGTGACCTGATTTGCCATGACAGGAACATGGTCCTGGTTTCAGAACATTCCAACTGTAGCGATCACTAAACCTTATGAGGAATTTTTGTCCCCTTAGCAAATTGAACCAGATTGCTTTCCTCAGGACCACTTCAGATGGGTGTCTGTGACAAGGGCGTGGAGAGTTGGGGGTGGCCCTTTTATGTATAAAACATACATTGAAGCCTATGTTAATGGGGGTCATTATGGAGTGCCTGAGTTTTACTGTTAAAGTAGTTTTGAGGAGACAAAAATTTTTAAAGCATACTTTATTAACCCTTTCTAGCCATGTGGCCTTGGACAAAGCTCTTAGTTTCCTCAACACTAAAATGGAAATTATACATATAAAATATCTATCTATATAGATATAGATAGTATATATATAATTTGTATAATATCTATATATTATATATTTTACCATTACTATATATATAGTAATGGAATATATAGTAATGGTATATGAGATATATGTATATATATGTATGTAGTAAGTATATTACTATGTATATATACATATATATGTATGTGTGTACATGTGTGTATTATATATATATATATTAATGGTAACATCCATATTTCAGGCATTTGGATGATTCACTCTAACTAGTAGCATTTTGAATAATACTCAGCATTCAAAAAACATTAATTCTAATTATTATTTCAACTTTAACACATTTGAAATAAGTGTGCATTCTACGTTCATAAGTAATTTCCAGTTTTTTGGCTGGCTCAGAAAGTACAATTTAGAGACTGTATTTTATTTCTCTAACAACTTGCGGTGCACCAGTACTTGATCATGGGTATGTAATCTTACATATGTCCCAGTCTTCACCAGCCCACCTGTAGAAGTGTCTTTTATCACGAGTAATAGGTGACTTTTGAGGGGCGCCTGGGTGGCTCAGTCAGTTGAGCGACCGACTTCGGCTCTGGTCATAATCTCACGGTTGCTGAGTTCGAGCCCTGCGTTGAGTGCTGACAGCTCAGAGCCTGGAGTCTGCTTTGGATCTTGTGTCTCTGTCTCTCGCTGCCCCTCCCCGACTCATGGTCTGTCTCTTTCTCTCCAAAATAAATAAACATTAAAAAAAAAAGTAACAGTTGACTTTTGTGTCCGGATCCTATATGTTTGACTCGGGGTGTCAGCTATCACCCTTTTGCATCTCTTCTGGGAGCCCCAAATGTCAGGAAGTTTTGCTCATGTTCTACTATCTGGGCTTCTTCATCCAGAGGTTCCACCAAAGCCCCAGTCCGGGAGCCCTAGGGGGATGTCTCCGGCTGTCCCTGTGGCAACACTCCTAGAGCAAGGATGTCTGCTCCCCGACCCTCGGTCACTCTTTGCCACTCGGACCCCCGAAGGGGCAATACTGGAGCCCAGAAACCTGGTTATTGTCCCCCCACAGAGTCTCATAAGAAGCACCTTGCATGTGCTCAGCTGGCACTTTTGAAGTCTTCCCTTTGAATCACGTTGTCGCCAACATTTCAACATTTCACCTTCAAGTGTGAGCCACAGGCTTATTGCTCAGNGTACTTTTTATTTACCCTTTTTTTTTTTTTTTTTTTTTTTTGAGCTCCTCATGAGGCTGTGGTTTTGCAGAAGAGATTAGAGAAGCAGGACTCAAATTTTTGGTCTCAAGATATCTTTTCACTCTTAAAAAATAATTGAGGGGGGTAGCTCAGTGGGTTAGGTGTCTAGCTCTTGATATCAGCTCAGGTCATGATCTTATGGTCCACGGGATCGAGCCCCACTTCGGGCTCTGTGCTAATAGCATGGAGCCTGCTTGGGATTCTCTCTCTTCCTCTGGGTCTGCCCCACCCCTGCTTATTCTCTCTTGTCTCAAAATAAATAAACATTAAAAAATTAAAAAAAGAATAATTGAGGATGTCCAAGGGCTTTTGATTATATGAGTTATTGATATTTACATACTAGAGCTTAAAACTGAGAAATTTTAAAGGTATTTCCTTAAAAATTCATTTTAACATGTCGATAACAAACCCTTTAGATGTTAACATGCATAAGATATCTTCATTAAAAAACAGTATTATCCCAAGTCAGAAAAAAATACTGAGAAGAATGGTGGTGCTTTACATTGTTGCAAATGTCTGGTTTAATAGAAGACAGCTGGAGTCACAGATCTGCTTCTGTGTTCAATCTTCCATGGAACCACACACCACATCACTTCTGGAAAACCCCACTGTATACTTATAAAATAATGAGAGGGAAAACAGCAAATAACGTGTTTGCTGTTATATGTTAAATAAATGTGTTAAAATGTTAATGTTTTAAAAATGGTTTTGATATTGCAGACCTGAGGGGGGCTCACTGGATCCCACTGTGTGAACACCTCAGCTTCATTTGACTCTATGGGGATGTCCCAGAATAAAATGTAGATGAGCCGCCTTTGCCAGCCTTGAGGATTGTGGGCAGAATAAGGTGAGGAGCAAGTTAAGAGAGGTAGAGCAGGGATATATCTAATCTCCTCTTGGTGGGCCCAAGTCTTGACTTTGTGGCTTTAGGAGTTGCCTCTATCCAGTGCTGTCCCTGGGAGATACCTCAGAAGGGGCCAGTATGCCTTGGCGAGGGCAGTGTGAGTGTAGCTTTCTTGAGCTGTACCTTGTACCCAGGTGGATCAGATTCGTTGATGGAGGGGGATGGATGAATGGGAAGCTCCCAGAGGAAATCATGATGGTGTGATGAAACAGCCTTGTGGCTGAGGGCTGTGGGCACACCTCGCCAGACCAGGACTGAGGGGGAGGTCACAGCCACATCTCAGGGCTACTCAGTACCTATAGGGACTAAGTAAAAGCCTGGTCAGCAGGGACGACTGCAGACCTTGACCAGATGACAGAACTGACTACAGATACTAATGGCAGAGAGGCAGTGGCTACCAGGCTGTGAGATTTGTTTCGTGAGGACAATAAAAAGACCTACGTGTGAGTCCCCTTACCTCTCTCTGTCACAAGCCCCTGAGACTCTACTTTCCCACATGCCTAGTTGCCATCTTGAAGAAAAGCGGACTGTGGTGGAAGAAATCAGACAGGTTGACATTTACGTTAAAAAAAGGGGGGGGGCTAAGGTTCCTTTTAAAAAATTGAAAAGTTGATAGATTGACAGAAATTAATTAATTAATTAACTCCTCAATGTAGTTGTTTTTTTTTTTCCCCTGCTACCCAATTCATTGGGACCTTATAACTGAGCTCAGCTAAGCATAGAAAATATAAAAAACAGTATATTTCCTTGGATGTTTGAATTAAGTATGCTTACAGTAGTCAACCCATCACAGCTCAAGACGAGCCCAGGAAGTCTGTAAGAGAGGAAGGATATTGCACTTTTTCTCCATTACACTGCTCTTTCCCTGTGTCTCCATGTCCAAAGTTTCTCACCTCCTTTTAGCCTCAGTCAAGATACTCATGCTTATTGCCTTTTGTATACGGAGCCTGCCAGGGGCTCCGATGTGTCAATTCCCAGTCAAAGCTTCTGAGTCTGTAATGACTAGAATACTTTCCCATGTCTATGCGTGCACGAAGAATTCCAAGAGTATGTTCTATTCAGTCTTTGAATTGTAAAAGTGATAAGACTCTAGCACCAAGTATTTGTATCAATCAAGTAAGTAGTTGGAGAGTTTTTCCCGTTATTGTTCATTCTTCATAAATTTTCTGTTTGCAATCCTGAGCCCACTCTAGATGGTTAATGTGATGATCTGGATTTTTGCTGTTAGTCACCCTAGACCTCCTGTCCATTCTATTTGCGGGGTGCACAGAGGGAGGGCGAAAAGTGGGGTTAGGGGTTTCTTCCTCTGGTTCCCTTCTTGTAGGGCTGCCCAGACTGCAAACCCTAATCTAAATTCACAGGCTGCGTCAGGTAACCCTCTCCTCACAGATTCTCTTGTCTCTTTTCCCTGGACCTGGGATGCTTCATGGCCGACCATTCCTACAGTCCTGCACACTATATTCCCCCTTCGCCTTTCCTGCATTCTGCCCACAGCCTTGTAAATCGTTTTTTGAACATTCTTCTCAATGCCTAGCAAGCCACCTGTTCCTACCAGGACCATGACTAATATAAGTGGGGTCCTCAGTTCATCCAGCCCAGATTTCTCAGCAGCAACATAAGAACCTCTTATCTTATTTATAAATATTGCACCTAGAACCCAGAGTAAGAAATGATCTAGAAATGTGCTGCTTGATTCCTAAATCTAGAGCTTGTATATCCCACTTCTTAAAACCAGAGGAGCGGGAATTCTTTTAGATCCTATTTCTAGAGTTGCTAAGTGCTCAGTTTCTTCTCTCCCACCCTCCCTCCCTTCTTTCTTTCCTTCTCAAATATGAGTTTCAGTCAGGTAAACTGCATCTCAACAATCTTTTGTAGATTGGCAATAATAAAAGGGTTTTGAGACAGTCAATGTCATAGAATAGTGGTTTTTTCCCCCCCACTTGAACCAAGATAGAGCTTTTAAGACAGTTCTCTCTTGTTCTGAACGATAGGAATTCAGTGGCTACAATATCTCAAAGGTCAGGCCCAATACATGGTGGAAAGCTGATGAAAATAGCTCTTGAGTTAAAGCGGGGTAAAACTGGTGGTATAGAACAGTAATTGATAAGAATAGGGTTCGGGCTAGGCGCATCGTATGTTTACGGTCAGTTAAAGATAGTGAGATCTGCCCAGGAGAATTCTGAATCTGAATTGGCTCACAGCAAAGAAAGCATCAAATCAAGTTAATCATCCCTTAAATAAAGAGCAAGCATTAGATCTCAGGCTAATATTATAACTGAGACTTTGTAAAAGCTATCTTGAATATTACATGAAGATGGCTGTCAAGATAACTGTGTATTCAATAGCACATCAAGGATTTTCCTATTGACAGGATAAAACACTGAGACTAGAGCAGCTGCTAGTGTGGTAATGCTGCTTTCTTTACATGTGCTCCAAGTGAGCTGCCAAATGCATGCTCATTTGCATCTTATTTCATAAAGGAATTCGTGTTTCTCTTAAGGAGTAGTAAAGATGTTCAAAACATGTAGCGTTAGTTTATACTTCTTCTGTGTGTAAATGTTGGAGATTTAAAATAGGAATCTCATCTATGGAGACCATTTCACTACAAATGATTCAGTCAATCACTAAATTGCTAATGGTTGCCTCACTGTGGTTACTGAGGAGTGTACATTAAGCCTTGGGCTTCATTTCACATCTCCAATATCAATCCGAAGAAGCGTTAGCTTTTATGAAATTTTGATCTGAGCCCACTACTGAATTTGAGAGAATGCTCTGAATCAGTGAGTCTGAGCTTCCACATCCCTCAGAGGTTCCTGATTTCCCTCTTATAAAAATCCTACCAATTATTCAAACCAAACAAAAGCGAAAACTTCTCGGAAACCTTTACCAGATCCCCCAAGTCTTAATCAATGGCCCCTTGACGTGCTTCTAAAGTGAAGTATCACATGTACCTTGACTTAACCCTTATTTTCCTTCTACTTTCTAGTATAGGAACATTAAAGGTAAACTCTTTAAGGCAACTTCTTTCTTACTTTAAAAGATATCTAGTGCTTGTACAATTTCTTGTGCTTAATCAAGATTGTTCAATAAATGAATCAGATTGGGTAGGGCAATTATTTTCTATTACACACTCCTAAGGATGATGCTCAATGATAAAATGTTCTACACAAGTTACGATAGATCGTAAGGCTTAGCATGGCACAAAGAGAACAACTAAAAACAGAAAGATGTTCTTCACTTGAGCTAACATTAAAAGAGAAAGCTTTGGGGCAAAAATAAAAAGATATTTCTCATCCAAATTAGAAAAATTTCAATGTGGGTAAGAGGAATTTTGAAGTTGATAGACTAGGTCTATGTAAAGGAAGATTCTTTGAATTACGTTTATTTTCAACAGGTTGGGGAACTTGAAATTTGCTAATGGTAATACAGACAAGAAAATTCTGACTAGCAGCAGTATCCTTGTTTGAAATCACTCTTTGGTGCACGGTTTTCACGCACAGCATGTAAATGCATGTCATGTTCATAAATCCAATCACAAATGATGGTTTTACGACCAAACTGTATTTCTTCCAAACAAAGTGGCGGTAATATTTTTAAAAATCTGCAAGCCCTTTGAGACTCTTCAAAAAGAATTTCATCATCTTTTCTCATTGAAGTGAAGATATTTATAACTAAGAGGATGCTGTATTGCCACTATGGGGAAGAATTGCCTTCCCCACCTAAAATATAGCCACCGATAGTGTACATGTTTTGCATTTAGCATTCAAAATATATGAGGAATAAGATCTAAGTAGATGCAGTAGGATCTAGAAATTAGCCTAAGTCAGCTCTGGAGACCAAATTTAGGGAGGGCCATAAATCATACCCTTAGAGTAGAACATTACTGTTCAGAATACTCTGAAATGTACCATGGATCAGAAACCTTTTTCTAGCTGTTTGTTTCTTAGGTTTTAGCAGACTCTCTGTGGTTTCATGGCGGTGAGATAGTCAGGTTTGAATGCTATCTTGGGATTTTTCTGTAAACATTGAGTCTGATAGATACAAAGTTCCCTGAGGGTCTATTATCTGTTTTCATAAAGGCTAAACCTAAAGACTGAAGAATATTCTTCTCCAAGAAGCATCCCTCCATCCCACTTCCTTGTTGATCATAAGCTTTTCAAGGGTATGTTTGATGTTTTTTTTCAGGCCCATGAAAAACTAGGTTGTACATTCTCAAAGCAACTTCTAGGAACACTTATGCCATGATTTGGAAGAGCTCACAGCGATTTCAGCACTTCAGTGAACGTCACTGTGAAACAGGGTTTTGGAAGACATCTTTACTGATGTATTGACTCGCATCAACTCAAGCCTGTCTTCACCAGTGGCCTACAATTTGGGTGAACCCTGTTATAAGTTTAGTAGTGCTGTGGAGTCTCCACTCTGGATCTGCTAGACTGCAAAATAACAGCAAAGATCATGGGAGAGTGAGCTGTGAGAATGGTCCCCAGGTTCACTTTAGGATAAACCTTTTCACCACAGAGTCTACGATCTGCATCTTTGAGTCTACAAGGGGAGCCCAAAGGTACACTTCACATGCAACACAGATATTTGAATGTCTGAACCCACCTACCCATCTACTGGTGCACCTATGTTCTGGGTTTAACTGATATTGCTGAGGGAGTTCCAATGCTCATTTGCTCAAAAGATACTTTCTGAGCATCTGCTGAAGGCCAGGCATGTTCTCCTGCTGTGGCTGCTATGGTGAACAGGACAAATCCCCATCCTATGGGGCTTGTATCTGGTGGAGAAGGGAGGCAGTCCACAAGGAAACAAACACCTGATGTAATTCCAGAGAACAGTAAGTGCCAGGATGAAAAAGAAATGGGACGAGGGTTTGTTTTTGGTAGGCAGTCATGGGAGTCATCTCTGATGACACACAACATCTATGCTACGGTCGTATATTTTATCTGAGACATCTTCTTTGATTGAGGGCATACAGGGAATACCATCTCAGTGCTGAAGGGGCTTGGTGGGTCTATTACACACGTGTGCTTTTGTTTCAGTTGGGAGGTGTCATTGGAGCACTCGACATAAACTCCATATATCTTGCAGTTCTCCAGCATCGAGGAGACTAGTGGTGCAGGAGGTAGCAAGACTCAGCAGTGCAAACACTGGTCTCTTCCTTAGGGCTGTTGATTCCAGCTGGGAAGTAAATCAGTGACCCCCAGCACAGGCTAGAAATACACTCTCAAAATCTTTGGTGAGAGACATGTCTTTCAAGGAGTCTTGAAAGGTCAAGGGAGATCCTTTCTCCCAATTACTTGATTCTTTTACAAGGCAGTGAGACAGAATGGTCAGAATTCAAGGAGGCAGAAATTATCCACGGGTGTGTTCTTTCTTCCTTTCTTTCTTTTTTTAATGTTTTATTTATTTTTGAGAGAAAGAGGGAGAGACAGCATGAGCAGGTGAGGGTGAGAGAGAGAGGGAGACACAGAAGCCAAAGACAGGCTCCAGGTTCTGAGCTAGTCAGCAGCACAGAGCCCGAAGTGGGGCTCGAACCCACGAAGCGTGAAATTCTGACCTGAGCTGAAGCCAGATGCTTAACTGACTGAGCCCCCCAGGTGCCCCTCCAAAGGGGTTTTCAAAAATATCCCTTTTGTTTGCTATTGTCAGTAATGTGGACTAGTATTTGAATAAGACTTACACTATTTCTTAGCTCTCTGTCACTGAAGTCTTTTGATTAAGTCCTCACCCCTCTTCTTTTTGTTCTAGCCATGATCTGATGACTGTTTCTGAAGGAGAAATCATTTGCAACCTGTGCGGGGGTGAGCAAAACATCCAATTGTAACAAAGAGGGTATATCCTTATTTTTCGATAGAAATATAATTTGTATATTAATGTAGAAGCATGCATTGCATATCCAGGCAGAAAACAAGACATAGGAACTTTGTGGACCATCTCATGGTTCCTTCTCTTTCCCTTACTAAAGCTTGTTAGATAGTATCTTTGTGGATGAAAAGGTACTTCTGACGCCTTCTGGTACCAAGCTCAAAAGTCATTAGTAACAGTTCATAGAGCCCATCTTTCATCTTTTTTTCCAGATGCAAGTATCCAACCAAGATCTCCCGCCTACAAGCCAGGACATTTCAGTTTTCTCTAGAATTAAGGCCCATTGAGAGAGCTTTTTACTGTGTTTGTTTGGACTTCATAGAGCTTCGGGGATGTGATTGGATGTTATTCTAAACCTTTCACCTGTGTGTGAGTAGAATTTTTCAAATGCATATCAGCGTTTGAATTCCCAAAGGTAAAATAGCTGACATTGACTTTTCAGGTTCCCACCAGACATTAATTAAAGTCCATTTAGACCTAAATGTTAGAGCAGAGACTGTAATCAAGTGCTTCCTCTTGGTATTGGTGTCCTTATACAACCTTGGCTGTTAACACCATATTGTTTTCTCTCATACTGATTTCTTTGCCTTTATTAAAGACAATTATTCTGGCTGATTCCATTCTTACTCCATCAGCATCCGTGTAGGCTAAGAATAAGGTAAGAGGAAACTATCAGAGAAATTAAACTAGTAGAGCCTCGGGGTACGAAACACTAGAATGTTGCAATATGATTTCGGCCTCATATTCTCCAGAGACATCTATTGTCTCTCCATTGTGCTTCCACACTTTAAGTTGTATTGCACTGAAAAGCTACTTATTCATATTATAGCTGAGATACTTGGACTTCGTAAGAATTTTCTCAAATTCAGGGAACTTTCCTGACAAGTAAGTTGGGAAATACAATAGACTCTTAGACAACAGTACACAGCATTGCTATTTCTTCCCTTTTTCTTTACAAGTAAAAGAACAGTGAAAGAAGCTAAGTATTTTGAGAGGGGGTAATTGCAAACTGCCCTCTTAAGATACGGTGCCACAACACAAATTATATGGTTTGGAAATCCACCTGGCACCTCTGAAAGTGTAATATTTTTGCCTTTTATACAAACATTTAGACTCAATGAAAAATAGGAAATCACAATGGCAAACATTTTCATTTTGGGAAGTGGGAAGAGACATTTTAAAATCTTTCATAATGGCGAATTGGCATAACATGAAAGTTATATGAGACATGAGTATGACTACGTTGTATTTTCAAACTAATCTTAAGAAAGAGACTGACTTAAATATATACATTTATGGACTTGTGTTTTATTTTGAAATAATTTATTTTTTAAATTGTTTTAACTAAAACATTTTTAATGTTTATTTATTTTTGAGAGAGAGAGAGAAAGAGAGAGAGGGACGGACAGACAGACTGTGAGACGGGGAGGAGCAGAGAGAGAAAGGGAGACACAGAATTCGAAGCAGGCTCCTGGCTCCAAGATGTCAGCACAGAACCCCACGTAGGGCTCCAACTCACAAACTGAGATCATGACCTGAGCCGAATTTGGACACTTAATCAACTGAGCCACCGAAGCACTCCAGAAATAATTTCTAACTTACAGAAATGTACAAATTGAAAAAAACAATATTTCTTTGTACCCCTCACCCAGAATCACCAATGTTTAACATTTTGTCACATCTGTTTTATCATTCTGTGTGTGTGCAGTTCTAAACTATTTGAGAATGACTTGATTACATCATGCTGTTTTACCCTTAAATATTTCTTAAGAAATAAGAAGAGTATAAACACAGCACAATTACTGAGATCATGAAATTAAGATTGATACAGTAACATTTTTTTTTATTTGATCACTATTGGATTTTTATTTAAAATTTAAACTTCAAACATGACTTAAAATGATGATCTCTTGTCTGATTATCAAATACAAGCATATCTCATTTTATTGTGCTTTACAGATATTGTTTTTTTTTCACTATTTTATTTTTTTATTTTTTATTTTTTTTACAAATAGTTTATTGTCAAATTAGTTTCCACATAACACTCAGTGCTCATCCCCACAAGTGTCCTCCTCCATGCCCATCCCCCCCTCCCCCCCACATCCATCAGTCCTCAGTTTTTGTCAGCATTCAAGAGTCTCTCATGGTTTGCCTCTCTCCCTTTCCCCCACCATTTCTGCCCTTCTTCTCCCCCTTGTTCCTCCGTCAAGTTCCTCCTAATCCTCATTTTCTAATACACAGATTTTATTCAAATTTCACCAATTTTTTTTCCGGGCAAAGTTTTTTTCCCTCGTTTACCATCCAATTCAAGATCATGCATTGCATTTAGTTTTGCTAACTTTTAATTATGATATAACTTGAAACTTATAGAAAAACACAAAAATATAAAGAACTTCCATATGTCCTTTCCCTACATTCAGTATTTGTTATATATTCACTACATGTTTCATATATATACACACATATACATATATATGCATATATCTGCATATAATGCATATATGCAAATGAACAGGCTTTTGCTGGATAGTGAGGTCAGATGAAATGATGTAGAACTGTATGATGCAAAATTCAGAATACACTTATTGTGATGAGCACTGAGTAAAGTATAGAAGTTTTGAATCACGATATTGTACCCCTGAAACAAATATAGCACTCTGTGGTAATTATGCTGGAATTTTAAAAAGTTAAAAAAATTGTAAAAAGAAAAGAAGGAAGTACATCCTAATCTCTGAATGAATGCACCTTTATTAGAATTTATTCTACATATGATTTTCAATATGCTTCCTCTTCCTTCCTAGAATTCTTTGAGCCACGAGAGCAGCTCTAAGATGTTGACAGGAGCCGATGGCTCAGGTGGGGCAGTGAAGTCGTTGAAGAATCTTGTGACTCAGCCTCTGCCAACTCGTGGTTCCAAATTAGAAGCTGCAGCAAAAGGAAGCTTGAGAACATTAGCCGGCAGCATGAAGTCTGTTTGGACTTTCTGGAGTATTAAAACTTCTTCACAGTTAATAAATAAATTCATGAAGTCGGAGAGGCCCCAGAGCCTTGGTGTGAAGTAGTGGGGCAGAGATTCAAGACTTTTGGGTCTAGTCACAGACTCAATTAAAGTCCAGGAGCCTTAGTTTAAGCAGCCTTCCGGAAGGTCATTTTCTACTTCTGACAATGGACAGGAGTCTGAAGACTGAGGATTCAGCAGATATAGCATTTGGTAGGTCTAATTTACTGGAACTATATGATCTGATATCATCAAGAAACTTTTGGATTTGTCACTACACTGTTTCTGATAAGCTCATTTCCTTCAGCAAGGCAAATGAAGAAGTCATTTATATAAGTAGAGATTCATTTAGGACTGACCCAGTTCTCTGAGCTGAAGGTGAGGACTTCAAAGATGCAGTTTCCACTAAACTCAACTTGCTGAAGCAGATGCCAGTGAAACAGTGACTGGCACATACTAGGAGCCCAAGTCAGCATTGTTAAGATCACATTCCTCTGTTGAATCACCTTTAGATCTGTTTCCAGGTTTTTAGATACTAATAACAAAAATCTGTGAATATTGCAAAATATTAATTGTCTCTCTTACTGCTTACCTATTTTACATTTTCACAGTTTGTGAAGAGAAGTCAAAAGAGATGAAGCCCCAACCTGCCAATTTTTTATTTGTGAGCAATCTAAATTCATGACTCCATGAGACTTGAGTTCTGAAGAGTTGTTTAAAAAATGTCTTGGGTTTATAGGTGCATTGATTTTTGTAGTGTGTGCTCTGTCAATGCCTTGGATAACAGAGAATATATTTTGTTTGTGGGTCTCTATTTAATTCAGTTAAAATGTTTTGTGATCTGTGTCATTTTTATTGGCTGGGATTTTTTTTTAGAGTATCTGTTTATTTTGGCCACCTCTTTTTCTAGACTTTTATTATTTATGTATATTTTACTTTACATAATGAGGCTGTCTATAAAAAGTTAACCATTTTGTGACATGAAAGAAACCATGCAAAAAGAAAATATACTTCTCCAGAGCTCGGACTGAATCCTGTGCTCTTTATATCCCTAAAGCATAAGTTCTTAGTCTGTTGTTGTTAATGAATACATATGTAAATCAACACGTGCCAACCATAAGAATGGCATGTCATGATATCATGGTCATGTTGTGTATAAGAATGGCAGGTCACTAGTGTAGTAACTAATGGGGTTCTTTCATGATAGACTTACTCTTTTCTTTTCTATAGAAAACATATTTCAAGTGGAAGATTGGTGCCATGGAACTGAGATTTTTTTTTAATTGGGAGCACTTATCACACTCAGAGCCAGAGAAAGATTTTCATCTAATTCTGGATGACAAAGGCGAACTACAGTCACCCTAGGGAGATGGGGCCTAAATCCACCTTTGTTTTCTTCATAAATAGTGAACATGGTTACAAATACTTAGCTGTTTAAAATGCCAGGTGCCATCCCAATATAAAGGTAAAAATGGAATCCTATAAATCCTATAAAGATCTCCTAAATAGCCTTGCCTAAAAGTCTTACACTGTTCCAATTCATAACAGCCATCAAGATCTTCCATAAGTAGACTGCATGACAATAACAAGGCCTCAAGGTATAAAGATATTTCTAAAGTTTAAGCCTTCACATTTCATCATTTTAGTAAAAAAATTAAAGAAGTATATCTGAATGGTCTTTGACCTTTAAGGAATCACTGTGCAGATGGACTCTTAAGAGAAGAAGTCTCATACTAGCCTCATCTGGTACAAGAGAATATATTAAAGTTTCAAGCAGCTATTATGAGAATTCCTGGGAAATCTTTGAAGAACTTCTTATCCCATGACAAATGTGTAATTATTACCTGTCACCGTGTTAGATGTGGGATAGAAAATGGGAGCCAGTGGTATGAGAAATTAAATGCAAAGGCCAGAATCTGTGTATGAAATTGTTTGGAAAGTGCATGGAAGAACTGAGCATTCTAGAAAGCGCAGTCATTTCAGGAATTACTGAATCATGGTTAACCACAAAGCAACTACATCAGTAATGCAACCGTTTACCACCACCACCACCACCATCATTGCCAAGAAGTCATAATCACTTTGAGGATGTGATGAGGTGTTGAATGTGTGTGTTAAGTTGTTGACAGAACAGACAGAAGGAGCCCAGGATGTGGTTTTCCTGCTTGAATGAATTGTCACATTCTAAACTGTGTTCTGTCCAGATGACACTGAAAAAGGGAGAGAGAGAAAGATAGATAGATAGACAGATGGACGGATAGATAGATAGATAGATAGATAGATAGATAGATAGATAGATAGACAGATAGATAGATAGCAGACATGTGTTGGCTATTAGTTGTCTAGGTCAGGTTCACCTGGCTTCTTTGTGCAATAAAAATTTGATCTGTAGAAAAATTGTCCTGCTTATTTCTTCAAGCACAGAAAAGACTGTGCTTGAATAGTTCCTAGAAGTGAATAAGTACTTCCTGCTAAGGGCATACTTGATTTAGGAAAACCTCCATATCTTTCCCTCTTACCTTAATAGATGCAAATATCATTGATGAAAAAAGATTTGGGAAAGTTGGAATGATATTGGTTTGCTCTCTAAATTATCTTTGTTAATGTGATAATTCTAATTTTATTTTGTCTTGGCAGACCTGACTCAAGAACCCAGTTTTTTTTCTTTTTCAAAAACAAAGGAAAAATGAAAGAAACAATTTTAGGAACTTAAAAGAGAGATAAACTCTTTATTGATAGTGAAAACATGTATAAAGAAAGGGAATGGAAGATAGACTTTGCCTTCGCTAAAATCTATTTCCATATTATGGTTAGCTGATCTACCTTGTCAGAGAGAGTGAAGAATTCCCTCTGTGTTCTTGTACTTCATGGTCAGAATGCTTCCTAAACAAGGAATTTGAAATAAAATAACCACTTACAAGTTCCTTCTAGAAAGAGTTCTTAAATAGACACAATAGAAAGAAGAACAAAGTAATTCTACTTGAATCTAGAAATCTCCTAGATTTCTACAAGTAAATCTACTTGTAGATTTGTATCTACAAAGAATACAATTGTAATATGAATCAAGAAAGACTCCCTTACATGTATGGACGGAGAAACAAGCAAGCTTTTAAATTGTGGTGCTATATATGTAGGTATTTACAAATGAATTTTTAAATAAAAGGTTTTTCCTTATCATCAAAAATACCTACTAATGTTTCTTAGTATAATTATCTATGTCAGGTTTTTTTTTTCTTCTTTAGTTAATAGCACAAGATAGAATTGATCTGAGCATACAACAGAATCTACAATAGTCAGGCCAATATAATAATGAATAATGAAAATAACAAAATTTGTATAGGTAAAGAAGTAGCAGGATAGTAAGTGACTGACACAGAGTGATAATACAAAGAGAGATTTGTTATCTTTTTCAATTAAGGCGGGCTTCACAGAAGAGGCCAAAACTAAGAAATAGCAAATGCCCTCCAACAAAGGTGAAATTTAGCAACCAGAGTTTTATTCGGTTTATACTTTTGAAGATTTGTTTCATTATAACTTCTTAACAATCGTTCTTTTCTATCCCCCTACCTCACACTTTTAGAAATAAGAATGTGGCTCCTGGAGCACCTGGGTGGCTCAGTTGTTTAAGCATCCGACTTTGGCTTAGGTCATGATCTCACAGCTAGTGAGTTCGAATGCCAAGTCAGGCTCTGTGCTGGCAGCTCAGAGTTTGGAACCTGCTTCAGATTCTGTGTTTCCCTCTCTCTCTCCCCCAACCCCATTCACACTCTGTCTGTGTCTGTCTGTCTGTCTCTCTCTCTCAAAAATAAGTGTTAACAAAAATTAAAAAAAAAAAAAAAAAAGAGTGCCTGGGTGGCTCAGTTAAGTGTCCGACTGTTGGTTTTGGCTCAGGTCACGATCTCACAGTTCGTGGGTTCAAGCCCTGTATTGGGCTCTGCAGTGACAATGTGGAGCCTGCTGGGAATTCTCTCTCTCCTGTCTCTGCCCCTCTCCCACTCATCCTCTCTCTCTCTCTCTCTCTCCAAATAAATAAATAAACAAACAAAATGTTAAAAAAAGAGAATGTGCCTCCTATTTTAGCCCATCTTCCTTTATCTTTTTAGTTTGGTGTTTTCCCCAAGTTATGCCTAAACGTGCTTATCACCTATTTTCAATGCTCAATAACAATAATGACCGCCACCACCATACCTGAAATGGTTTTGACTAGACCTTAAACTATAAAACATTTCTTCATACCCTATTCACCTGTCTTCCCCAAGATTCTGTGATGGGCCTGGTATTGCCACCTCTTTTTTAAAATATGGAATTTAGACTGAGCAGAGTTAAATGACGTTGGTCAGAGTTATAGGATTAGCCAATAAAGAGAGGTGGGCTGTAGTTCCAAATTGGTTCTCCAAAGAAAGAATGAACTGGAGACAATGTGGAGTCCAGCGCAGGGCTGGACACGGGGCAAGTACTGAGTCTTTTCCTGCCACCTGTACTTCCACCATACTTGACTAAAATGCCTGGAGAGCATGGCACTGAGAGAATTCAGCAAGACTGAGACTCTGCAATGTAATTTGTTATTTTGTCATGTGCCTCCATCTCCTAGACTAGTTATAGGCATTAATTCGGAGAGTATTGCCTTAAAGAGTCGTATTCATGGATTTGTATAAATACATTACGTGTATTGACATACACTTTTTATTTTGCCATGTGAATTGATATTTCTCCTTTTCATAGTATTTCCTGAATTTCAAGAATGCGTAGGCTCACCCCAAAGTATTCTATCCTCATATACTAGTGTGATCTATGATCCAGGCTCAACAGAAATAAAAATGACTTAATTGGAGAGTTTAGTGTATTTATTGGGACATGACTATGCACAGGTAAAATGGCATCGAGAGCAGAGAAACTAAATTTCATCCCTATTTATTAGATTCTCTCATACCCAGAAAAAAATACCCAGTACTTTATTTCAGTTCACCCATGCATCAACTTGTTTTGTTCAAACGTGTATATATTTACATATGCAAATTCTTTCTATGTTACTATTTAAAAATATTGTCCTCTGTGTTCCTTTTTATAATGCTTTTGTTTTGATCCCCTGAGTTATGTTATTAAAAATATTCACAAGGGATGCCTGAGTGGCTTGTTGTTTAAGTGACAGACTCTTGTTTTTAATTTTAAAATTTATTTATTTATTTTGAGAGTGAGAGAAAGAAAAAGAGAGAGAACAGAGTTCAAGCAGGGGAGGGGCAGAGAGAAGGAGAGACAGAATCCCAAGGAGGCTCTAAGCCATCAGTGCAGAACCCGATGAAGGGCTCGAACTCATGAACTGTGAAATCATGATCTGAGCCGAGATCAAGAGATGGTTGCTTAACTGACTGTGACACTCAGGCACCCCCGAGTGTCAGACCCTTGATTTTGGCTCAGGTCATGAAAATGGGGCTATGAGATCAAGCCCTGAGTCAGAGTCCTTGCTGAGCAAGGAGCCTGCTTGAGATTTTCTCTCTGTCTCTCTCTCTACCCCTCTTCTCCACTTGTGTTCTCTCTCTCTCTCTCTAAAATAAAAAAAAGATTAAAAAGTTTGTTAAAAATATATTATTTATAAACAAAACTTTCACTTTCACCTCTTTGCAATAGAAGTGTTTGAGGTATTCTTTAATCATTGAGGTACTTGACTCTTCAACATGAGCTGTCAATGAGGATAGTCTTATTTTATATTAATTTCTTGAGTTTTAGTTTATCTTTTGTTCCTCTGACAAACCGTTATAAAATATAAGCATTTTCCATAACTTTAAATGACCTTTCAGTTTAAGGCTTATAACAATAGCATAATGGAATATTCCTTCATCCATGATAGCAGAAATTATTTCATATTATCCCATTGTGGAGGTAGTTTCCAGTAGGATAAACTCTAAAGTAAGCGCTGTTATCTGCATTCACTTTAAAAAGAATTACCTGGTAAGTACAAAGCAATTAAGCAATACGACATGACAGGCATTGCGTTTTGGGGGAATTATTATAACATCTCAGATGCCTTGAGAGGTTTGGGCCAAAGGCTGAGTGGCTTCAACCACCCAAGAAGTGTAATAAACCCTCAAAACCTGCACCACCTGTCATATCTTATTGCTAGTATGAAATGGAAATCACGAAACCAAAACAGGGGGAAAAGGTTAGATGTGTGCCCTTGCTGGGGATTAGTTACATGCTTATGACATCACTGACAGTTCTATCTGTGTCCAGAGAATTCGAAAGCCATTGCATAATTATTGCACAAACAACACAACTCGTTTGAAACTGCTGCTTCAGCACTACAATGCCAACTTTGTCATCTACCAGTCCCCCAATGCCCTCTCCTTGCAGAAATCATATTGGTGCTCTTAGTCCCTAGCTTTCCTCTTTCACGGATCATACAGCTTCAGGGGCAGGGGAGGGGAAGGGAGAGGAGGTGGAGATGGTTATGTAGAAATAATCTTGCCCCCTAGAGGATTAGAGGCATTTGGTTCCTTGTATGCCTTGCAACACCCCAAGGTCATTATCTCATGATAATCACATCTCCTGGAGTTGCCTTATTGCTTAAGTGTAACACTAAATTTTAATTACAATGAAATAGAGCTCTTCTGGTAGTTTATACAACATCTTGTGTTCTCATTGCCAGATGGAAATAATGCAGAGCTTTTACTGTAATCGTATGTGGTGGTCCTGGGCTCCAATGCAATAAACACATATTGTCGGTTTGTTGAGAAAAGCACTTTGCTTCATGGAACGATCCACTCTCTTTTGGAGTATTTTGAGTCAACAGTTTATGAAAAGATTTCCTCTTTGTTTAAAAATATTGAAACACAGTAACACTTTTTCCTCCCAAATTTGGCTGTCATGGGTGAATTTAATTAAGGAAATCAAAATAGAGTGTTGCCCATTGATAGATGAGACAGATTGTTTTCTATGTTGGATTTTATTTGCATGGTTTCTTTTTAGTTATTTGTGCCATTTTGACGGTTGATGTGCCTGAATGCACTTTTTTTTAAACAGTTTTGTATTTTCTCATGGATTTACCACATTTTCCCAAGTTACTGTGCATCTTTTTGTTCCAGCATTTGGTCAGCTTCTTGGGTGTCCCTATCATCCTGCCTTATGGTAACGAGATAGTTATTGAAGATGCTCATTAAAGAGTGGCAAGGCAGATTTTATTCAAGGGAAGATCATCACGATAGGGGCAGCAACCACTGCAATGGGGTCTTACAGCGGGAGAGAGATTGGATTCGAATCTGAACGCAACAAGGAAAAGTGCAAATTTATAGCCAAAGAGTAAGGAGGGGGCCAGTGGATGGAAAATGACTCAGAGGAAATACTTAGGGAAGGAGGATGTCTGGCTCACCGACCGGATACTTGCTGAAGTCAGGTCAGTGTAACCAGACATCACGTGGGGATGGTGGAGGGTGAAGAAGCTGATTTGGTTTCAAAAGTGATCAGATCTGGAGGGTGCGAGATTCTGACTAAACCGTCTTCACAGGACTCTCACCAAAACTGGACAAGGCAGAGATGAGAAAGAAAGACCAAAAGCTGAGGGCTAGAGAGAAAAAAGGAGCCGGTTAGAGGTTGGTCAGGGAGAGAATCTTTGTCATTGTCTCATGACCAGTATTGGTTTGTCAGATAGATGCCCCGTCTTGGAAGGCCTCTGAGCCAGGCCTGAGCACTTTGGGGGTCACTGGGGAAGGGGTGATGGAACCATCCTTAAAGAGTAGAATAATAATTATGAATTCTGAATAAAATAATCTTTAGGATATTTTTCTATTTGTATTGATTTGTGGCAGAAATTCTAAGTAAAACATCATGTGTGCTGTCAAAATGCAAATTCAAAATCAGTCTCACTCCATTTCCTCCCTTCTCTGCTGCTCCTTCAAGTTTTTCCTTTATTAAAATGCTTGGGCCTCCACTTCTCGGGCATCAGGCACCAGAGAGGGTGACATTCTCTCTCCCTTGCTCATGTTGCCTCTGGCACTTGAACCCTTTGCTCTTCTTTCGAGATGCCAGGCCTACCTTCCTCAGGGCCTGGCCTGGTGTGTCTTCCCTTCAGATGCCTGGCAAACCTCTCACCAATTTCCAGTCAAGCTTTTGCTTTCAAGTCTCCTTTCAAGGAGGCTCACATCGATCATTCTACTTAAAATTGTAACCCTCTTTAAGCTTCACTCTCAGGTCTCCCTTATCTTGCTCTGCTTTGTCTTTCTTCCATGGCATTTTATCACTTCTAAACCATATAATTTAGTTATTTATTATGGCTAGTATTTAATGTTTGTCTCTTGCGGATAGATAGGAAACTCTCGGAAAGCAGGTGCATTTTGTTGTTTTGTTGACTGACAAATATCAAGTGTCTAAGATAGTACTTGGTACATAGTAGGTGCTCAGTAAAGAACTTTCAATGAACGAACAAATGAATAAAGACACTAGAGGTGAAATGTCTCAGAACTTTTGGCGGGCTCTGGGACTACGAAGTAGATTCTAGGCTGGCCTTTTCACAGCTGAGGCTGGTCTTCAACAATGTATGGGAAAGGTAAGTACTGTTCCGGCTTCTTCCTTCAAAATAGAAAGAGCTTGGGACCCCTGGGTGGCTCAGTCGGTTAAGCATCCGACTTCGGCTCAGGTCATGATCTAACTGTTTCTGAGTTTGAGCTCCATGTTGGGTTCTGTGCTCACAGCTCAGAGCCTGGGTCCTGCTTCCATTTTCTGTGTCTTCCTCTCTCTCTGCCCCTCCCCTGCTTGTGCTATTTCTCTGTCTCAAAAATCAACAAACATGAAAAAACTAAGCATTAAAAAAAGAGCTTTGGCAAGCAGAATTAGAGGGTTGGGACAGGTGAAGTTATTTTAGAAAGAAGCACAAATCATTATGCCCTTAATATATGTTTGTCACAAAGTACTTTAAAATATCAATATCATACCTACAAGACTGTTTTGCATTCAAGTGTTTAAATATATATTATTTCACCCACTTTCCTGAATGCTGTTTATTTTCTCAGATCCTCCTGCATAATGAAAAACATGTGACCACAAGTCTATCAATTTATGTTTTCATTTGTGGTACTATTGTAAGAATTTCCATAAATTTGTAATAATTCTATTGCAGGCTAGTCTACAACTGAGAGGTGTTATTGTATTAACTTATTCATTTTAGATATTAAAGACAGGTATAGACATCCAAATATTTATCAGCCAGACAGTGGGGAAAATGCTACTTTTTTCCAAAGGTTAAAAACTGCTTTATTCTTACATTTTAATGTGAATAAAATATTAATTATTTCTGAAAGTAATGATTTAAAGATTCATTTAATAGTTTAAAGAGAACTGAGACTATATACAATATGTTGTGTGAATATCCATTTTCATTCCCTTGAAGGTTGAATTTCAATCATTTTATGAATGCTGTGATTGTAACAAAATTCTGTCTTAGAATGCTGAGGATTGCACATTTGTATCATACAGCACATAAGAATATGATTGAAACTGCAGTTTTATATGCCCAGTGTTGTTTATTATTATTATTATCATTATTATTATTATTATTATTACTGTTGGTATTTTGCATGGCAAGGCAGTAATATTTACCACAAGGACAATTTACAATGTTTCCAAGATATGGGTCTGGTCTTGGCATTTATCAGATCACACAATGTAGGTATATTACATATATTTAATATATATGTATTTTTAAAATTCTTTTTTTACTTTAAACTTTTTCACTCTTAATCACTTTCTTGTTTTAGTGCATTGCGATCAGACTTAATCTAATCACACACCATCAAAGACAACTTGCAATTCTTAATAACGTTAGAATAAAATCCAGACTCTTCCCAGGCTTCCAAGGCCTGCTGTTTTGGGGCTGATTCTCCTATTTTATTTCGTGCACCTGTTTTAGTCATCAAGTGCTCAGTTGTACCAGCTTTTTCTAAATTTCTAAGTTTCTAGAATTCTCCAGGCACTGACAGTTTTCTAGCAAGAAACACCTTTCTCCTAGTTTTCAGATAATCAGCCAAGCCCTTCTCTATCCAGATATTAGCTTAGATAGCATCTCCTGAAAGAAAGCTGCCCTAATTTGTTTCCTTACAACATCTGGTTTATTTTGTGTGTTGCATATGAAGAGCCTGTCGTTGTTTTGCATTTACTTTTTGTTCATTGTTTTTTCTTCCATCAGAATGTAAACTTCTTGCAGGTAGGGCCTTTCTCTGGTTAAGCAGTGTTTCTCCAACAACTCATATATTCAGTGGTTGTTGAATGAATGAATGCTGGATTAAAAGTTGGGGTAGATTTACTAGATATATACCTATTGCTGTGTAATTTCCTTACATATCATTAATAGTATTTTTTTTCCAGGACTATTGTTTGTATTAAAAGCTAGACAAGGACAGGATATCTAATAAATGTCTGTGGGAAATAGAGGTTTAAGATTTGGTAGGATTTGTTTTTTAGTACCGTCTACCCCTTTCCTGGCAGCCTTCTTCCTCCTTACCATCCTTCATCCCATACAGTAGGGTCAAAATTTTATGCTTTGAAATGCCCTATACTAATGCCACTGACAATAATATTTTGATGTATTTTGTTTTATATAGGGTTTTGTTAGTATAGTTAAGAAAAAATAACAGAACTTAAAGAGTTTTAAAGAACTGTGTCTTAGTTATTCCTTCAGTCAGTGCATAGTATGATCCATGCAAAGGGATTCTTCAGACACGGTAGTCTCAGTGAGAAATCATTTTGGTTCTTGCCCAGCTTAATAGTTCTTAATACTTTCCTTACAGCTGTCATTTATACCATGAGAACCCAGATTATCACGCTATCTGACACTGTGAAATTTGATCAACTTTGTTTTTCTAATTGGCCATATGAAATAATACAGGGTGTGTAGGATTCCTCAAATTTATTGTCTCATCCTTGGAAGTTCAATATCAACTAAACTGGATTCTCCCTCTTAGCATGGCCAAGGGAAAACATAAAGAAAACATTCAACCTCATTTAGTAATTGTCTGGAAACAAGAAGGTGAACCATGATCTACAGTACAGGGCGATCCTGTGGTGGAAATTTCACCCTGGCTGTAACCTCTTATCTTGTTCTGCTCTTACATGTGGGTCATATTATGCACTGCTTTGTGCTAGTTTGACAAGAACTAATGTGGATGCTTAAATATTTTAAAGGCTGCACGCTTCAGAATGATAAAATACAGAGCTGATCAACCCTTCCTGTTGCGTTTGTGCTTAATGATAAAGTAATTTAATACTTTCTTTCTTTCTTTTTTTTCTTTCTTTCTTTCTATTTTTTTGGGGGGGCCTGTTAGTAGTTTCAATAACAAACATTAAAGTTCCTTGAAGGAAAAATTTTCAAATAAGGCCATGCAATGACATTTTTTAACTACAGTTGTTTTTTATTCAGCCATAAAATCTATCTTTCATAAAGAAACCCACTTACATGTCTTACTTCAGTGAAGGTTATTTGTAGACTGAAGGTCTTTTCTTGTCAAGATATGATGAATACCATGTGTGAAGACAGAAGAGCATCAGACCTGTATTAGCTGGAAAACCTACTGATCTGTGAATAACCTAAAAAAGAAAACCTGAAGATTAGCAACGTCGCTTTTAAGAATGATCCATCAAATTCAACAAGCAGATTCACAGAGATGAATCATCTGGTTCCTTTTATACCTACTATACAGTAAAGGTTATTTCCTTTCCCTACAAATAGAAGTTTGAAAATAAAGGGAAGGGAGACTTTTGAACGTCCCTTGGTATAAGTCAATAATCTTAAAGTGCTTCTGATTTTTTAGATGTAAATCCTTACTAATGACAATTAAAATGGTGTAGTCAATCATTTCAGTGTTGGGGTCAATATTCAGGAACTCGGTCTCTATTCTTTTGTGAGTGGGCTGCAAGGAAGCCAAATTCTCAATATACACCCTCAAATTTTTCACACAAGGCTTTAATTTTATGGCACGCTGGAATATCTGTTGGAATTCTTTTTAGGGATTTCCTATACAGCTGGCACAGCCGAGTAGCATTTAGATAAATGAAAATAACTAAGTTATTACTTTGGTTGTTAAGTTCGCTAGTTAAAAGATTAAAAGAGTCAAAGTATATAATATCATTGTACGACCTACAGAGTTGTTAAAAGTAAACGCTTTGTTTTCTTATTTTTTTAATTTCAAAATAGCTTAAAAGTATAGGGTCAAAGCACACACTTCGCATTCCCAGTATTAAAGTATTATGCTTGTAGTGTTCTCATTTACTTCTTTTCACATTGAACTTGAATGGACAGAATAACTTAAAAATATAAAGCACTAAAGAGGAATCACTGTAAGGATTTTTCAAATTTCATTCATATCAGTGTTTTCAGTTGCTAAACAAATTCTATATAATGTAAAAGTGATTAATTTATTTTTTATTAAGATAGGATAATAGAAAGGGATGCTGATATTGTAACAGTTACAGAAACGGAATATTTGTGCTTCACTTCCTAAAGATGATTTCTGGCAAAATATGCCTTCGTGGTTCAAATTAGTCATTGGGTGATTTTTTATTGTTGTTGTTAAGGTAGCAGTAATATAGATTGCAAATTTATTTTCTTTGGAAACATAGGTCTCATTGTGGGGGGGTGTCTTTTGGTGAAATTTTGCTATTTGTTTCCAACATGCCCCACCTAATGAAAAATAATTTTTATAGTGAGTGAATGACAAACTTTCACTGTGTTTAAGCAATTAATAATCATTTAGGCTTTGATAGTAAGTACTCTGATAATGTTATTTATTACTATTTTCATTATGTAAATTAAATAGGAAAATAGAAACACCATTCCTTAAAGAGTGAGTTATAGTTTCATGAATGAGAAGTTTGCTGCTGAAAAAATTTTAATGTTTGAAACCACTTAAAGGCATTCGAAGACTTCATCTCTCATCAGATTATCTTGGAGTAATGAAGAATTAAGAAAGAGCTAAAAATCTTTATTCAGGGACCTAGGTTGACTTCGTTTTATATGAAATTTGAGGGCATGTTTTACTGGGGTAACTTTTTTCCTCTAAAAGTCAGATATGAACCATTTCAGAAAACAGATTAAGCTCTGAATTCTTAAAAATTCTATCTTTTTTATGGGTTTCTAAAATTGAGAATGGCAGTCTCAGTTCAAGAAGAGTAGGAAACGAAAACTCTGATTATTAGAAGCTTAAACACGGCAAGAGGCCTTGAAGCCTCGTCCCAACTACTAGACCAGCCATAAATCATAGATGAACACAGGAGAGAGAACCGTCAGTGATGTTTAGATATAGGGCTGCTGCAAAGTGCAAAACATGGGGTTTCAGAATTTAGCACCTAAGGTCCAACTAAATATTATTGATTTTAACTTAAGCTGAAATAGTCACCCATCCAATTTAATAATCCTTTTTGCGGATGATAAAACAAACTTTAACGGAATAAAACAGGACTTAAAAGAGATGCGGCATTTATGATAGTCAAAGAGTGAAACAATTTAATTAAGCGATAATGTTCACGGCACTGGAGCAATAAACAACATATGCAGTTGATTAAATGTAGGAGGGAGTTCAGGGTGAAATCCTCCGTTTGGAAGTAGCTGTCCAGAAATCCTCCCGTCCTCTCTTCGGGTTATGAAAGTGACATGTGGCCTGCAGGAGAACCTTAGTCATTTGCTTTTTTCTCTCATTTCCCTCTGTGGTGCTTTGTGGCCGTGTCCAACCGTTGTCTGAACTTAAGGCAGAGTTTTAGACTAGAAAATGATCATTCCTTTTCGTTCAAAACTGAAAATCCATCTTCTAGTTCTCTTTGAGTAGTCTACCGATTCTCGTGGGAGCCACTGCCTTTACGTGACATTGTCGGTGACCACTGGGGAATTAATTTTTATTTCCTTCGGTGATTTTAGGGTTTCTACTTATCGAGCTCCAAAAATAGGGGTTAATTTCTATATGTCAGTTGCTTTCCAAAAAACGACTTGAGTAATCTGGGACAGGGGCTGTATGGAAGTGTATCGATTCCAGGAAGAAAACTCGACTGTAGTAAATTTAAGAAGGCAAAAAAAGAAACCAGATGAATTTTGCATCAAAGGACTATGTTTTGATGCACTTGGAGAAGGTGAGAGCAATTAGAAAAAACTCTTTTTCTTTTTGTAATCTCCCTTTACATTTTGCTTTTGGGAATTTGGAGGTATTGTGTTGGCAGATGAATGTATATTTCAAAAGTCAAATTTTTGTTCAAAAATGTATATGTGCTGGTATGAATATATGTCTGTGTAAATTCAGGAGCATACACTGGAAAGATTAGAAGGCCGCACACCAAAACCTTAGCAGTAGTAGATACTGGCCAGTTTCCATTTAAATGTTAAATAATGTATGTGATTAAGTTATGGGTAATATTTATACATGTATGTTTTTTGTATACATGTTTCCAAATAGTAAAAATGGATATTTCATTATAAAATACAAAAACGAGAAAAATTCATAAACAAAACCCTTCTTAATTTTGCCACTGCAATCCCTAAATAGTATAGAATTTGAATTTTTAATTTAATTTTAATGTTCATAAAAATATACTCACAACAAAGTTAAAAATAATAAAGTTAAATTTACTGTATTTATAAACATTTATTTTCTCCTAGCAATTTAAAATCACTGATTATTGAAAGTAAGAATACAAATTATTCGTGAACATCAGTACATGCATTTAAACAGAGCTGAAAATCTCAATTTGATCTTCTAAAATATTGATTTAAGTCTTACTATTTGTGTTCAAATAAAATTTCTAATTCTAGCTTGCAGTGGTCATTTTATAGCCAATGTAAATAATTAGTATGATGCTTAGTGTGGAATCTATGGTAATAAGTGTAATATGAATTTCTTAAGATGGCAAAATATTTTCAAGTGCCCTATGCCAACTACTGCAAACACTATGCTACTTGGTGAAAGTCATTAACTTTAGTGCAAGGAGAAACGAGGAAAAGGCTGATGGGCATTACTAAGGAACAATACTTCCCATGTAAGTACCTATTGTATTCATGTTCTTTGAGAAGAATTTAATTTAATTAATGTCTTCTTCATAACCTAAGGGCTTCTGTTACTGCATCACCTACCAAGCTGAGGACACTGTAACACAGTTGTCTTGTTTTAAGGACGCTGGGCAAAGAGAGGCAGAGAAACATTTCTGTGGGGCCTGAGTTGTCTTAGATACAGAGCAGATGTTTAACACTAGGACCCATGCTGTGCCAACGGTAAGTGATGGATATTAATGAGAAAAGTACCTGTGTGTTTTTAAAATACAATTAATTTTGCATGTGTGTTTGTGATATGCAGGGGTCCCTAAAGCATGAGAGCTACCCAGGAGAGCAGGCCCTCTTCCCTGAGTCTAATGGAGATACAGTCTATGATCTATCTCAAATCTGTAAATATTTTAACAGGCACCTGCTATGTCCGAGGTACTGAGCTAGAGAGAAAACCTAAGAACAGATTTCAAATTATGATCCTATTGAACAGATTTTTAACATCTTAGATGTGGTATGAGCAGAAAAGGAAGCACTCCTGTAACTTGCACCCGAAGCGTGCAGACTGGAAGAGGAGCTATACTGAAGATCCAAAGCTTAATTCTAGTTGGGGACCTCCTGGGTTAAACTGCATTTGCAATTGACTGTGGACCTGGGAGAATTTAAATAAGGAACAGAGGACATTCTAGGGATAGAATAATAGGAATTGACAGCTGCTTTTGAAAGGGATGAAGGTGGCTAAATATGGGGTATAGGTTTAGGGGATGGTGGACTGGACCAGCACATTAGGCTGACGAAGTTGTGTTTCACTCTGTATGCTGTGGGGTACAGTGGGTTTCTGAGCAAAGATATGGCTTAATTCCTTCACCACGTAGAGTATACACTTAATTGAAAGGGTCCTACTTGTTTAAATAATACCTGCCTCGTAACGGACTTGTCAAAGCACTGAGTATGGATGGATTTTGATGAAGTTCAATATTCAGTGGTCACAAGTCCTTGTCTAATGCCATACTGATTTAAGTATAGGCATTTCCCAGAACAAAAGATGGATTATAAAAGCCAGGTATTTTATTCCTTAATTGCTGTGGAAGCTAGTCTCCAGTTACAGCTCTAAGCTTTCGCTGATGGAAGAGTGTTTCAGCAAAAGTTAAATTTAATAGAATGCATTAATTCTCCCCCATACCAACCAGAACCTAGCACAAATTTTAGAATGCATTTACAGCATGTTAAAAGGGCAGACATTTACAAGGATATAACAAACCACCTTGCTAAGTTTTAGCTAGATTATAGGAATATAGGCTACTGTACTATAAAATAATTGACTTCATAGCTCTTTTCAAAAAATAAGTGGCGTGTGCACTTGTGAAGTAACGCATTTTATGGAGAAATTTTCAAAAAGTGTTGGCGATTGCTAATTGAGCCATATTTAAGATTTGACTCTCTAACCCAATTTATTTATTTACTTACTTATTTATTTTGAGGCACAGAAGATAGAATCCTTGCAAGCATTTTTCGTTTTCTTCTATGAGAGGGATTAAATACCAAGTTAAACCTATTAGGTGATAAACATAGAAAAATAACCACAAAGACCTAAATACACAAAATAAGTAACTGGATGAACGTAGAGAAAAGAGCATGAGCTGTATTTTTCTTTGTTTATGTTGGTTGTTTTCTTTACATGTTCAAGAAATACCTGGAAAGTCACCAAACATGGCTTGCTTTTCAGCTTACTTTTTGTATTGCAGGGCAGCTAGTTAACTTAGTCCTTCAATAAACTGTCCCAGTCAGAGTGTCCACCAATTCATTTTCAAGGAGAGTGGAGACAAGGATTTGTCTCAGATGGGACCAGGAGATGATGAGATGAAGCAGCTTTGGGCTCTGGGCCAGGGGTCCTTCGCCCACACCTGCAGAAGTAGCTTTGTTGTGCATTGAAAAGAAGTTCTCTTTTCTAACACACGTGACAGGGAAAGTTCTCCAAGGGAGTGTGGGTCCAGCCACAAGTTCAGTCTTGTATGTGGGTGGAAGAGGATTTAGCAGGGACATCTGTGGTATATCTTGCTAAACGAATGGGGTAGGAACACACGGCAACAATAAATATTGTTATACACTGTGTGATGGTACTTTAATACAATTTTAGTAATCTGCTTTCCTTATCCAATGTTTGCCATTCTGAGGTGAACTCTCACTGCTCTTCCCTTAGTTTCCTTTAAAAAGATTAATTTTCTTAATTGCTTGTTGCTGTGGTATTTAACTCCTTGTCATAGCTCTTTAACTAGAGTATATAAAACTATATTGCATTCAGAACCAGGAAATATTAAATGAGATCCAGACCTCAGCAAATCAGAAAACTAATTAGGAATTTATCTCATTCTATGAAGAAAAACATCTTATTTTTATTGTTCTCATTAAATGAATAATTTATTCTTTAAAACAGCCTTTTTTAAAAAGGCATTCATTAACACAGAAAGAGTGGGGCTTTAAGCAAAGTAATGATCACCTTGATTATCTTAAATTTCTCAAATTTCTGTCTAAATAAAAACTCAAAAGATTTATGAATATTCTAGATAGAATAACTTTATCATGTAAGGAAGACACCTGTGACTACGGGAGTATACTGCTTTCTCTTGGGTATATGTGTTACCAGAAAATATCCAATATTTATCTTGTGTCATATAACCTAACTAAAACAAAACCTACATAAAGCATTAAGTGAGCAGTTAATATCAAAGCCCTATTTTGATATTGTCAAAGCCCTATTATTACATTAATAATGAACTCTATTAAGTCCATTGATATAATCACTGGCTATGTCACAAATGATATGAAAACACGTATCCTGTTTCTTACTGGGTCCTGGAATTCATGACCATATGGACATTACATTATATATATACAAAGATCAGAACAACAGCATGAGCTGAGTTTAAACCAGCTTTAAAAAGACCAAGGCCTGGTACCCGACCGTGCTGCTATATCATCAGAGATCTTAAAAAGTAATTGAAAACACTCACCTTGTTTTGCTACTTTGGAGGTATACTGGCAGATTATATAGCCATCACTGGAACATTAAACTGAAGTATGAGAGGCCAATGCATCCCTTAGGAGAGAAAGATTTTTTAGAAGGTGTTAATGGTTTAGCATAAAAGCTCAAGGTAAGTCAAGCAAGTCAGCGGCTCTGAAGCATGGCTTTGCTCCTTGTGTTATCCTGCTGTTTTCTTAGTGGTGTCACCAAAATTCTTTATATTGATTGAGAAGGTTCCGTAAAGTTTGAATACATGAGATCTCCGGGCTTGGGTCAATGATATTCACACTCTTAATTTTAAGACAAAAAAATACCATAAAAAGAGCAAATATGAGGGAGATCATAGGTAATGGAGGAGAAAACCCTAGCTTCTGAAAAAGTTTATGTAACAAAGTTTCAACATTAATTCATCGACTGATGTGATTGGTGGTAATAGAGATAGACTGATCGATCAGCCGGCATTAGCTGGTGAGTAGCATGGTGGTTTTCTCTACAAGAACATGATTCTTCTCTTTCTGAGTTTTTATTCATTTTCCTAAGACACAAACTGTACAAGTTTTTAACACATCATTCTTTTTTTTTTAATTTTAATGTTTTCATTTATTTCTGAGAGAGAGAGAGAGACAGCGTGAACAGGGGAGGGTCAGAGAGAGCAGGAGACACAGAATTTGAAGACAGGCTCCAGGCTCTGAGCTGTCAGCACAGAGCCCGACGCTTGGCTCAAACCCACGAACCATGAGATCATGACCTGAGCCGAAGTCCAACGCTTAACCGACTAAGCCACCCAGGCACCCCTAACACATCATTCTTTAATGACGTATCTGAAGGACTAGAGCCCTTCTACTTTACAGTATTTGTTTGGTACCTAGGCTATTTTATTGTCTGCTATTTGTTTCTTGTAATATATGTAGTCTTCTGTTTTCATTTCCCTTTCTATACTGTAAGCTTCTTTGTTTTTAAAAATATTTTATTTATTTCTGAGAGACAGCATGAGCAGAGGAAGGTCAGAGAGAGAGGGAGACACAGAATTTGAAGACAGGCTCCAGGCTCTGAGCTGGCAGGCAGCACAGAGCCCGACGCGGGGCTCGAACCCACGAACCGCGAGATCATGACCTACGCGAAAGTCGGACGCTTAACCGACTAAGCCACCCAGGCGCCCCTATACTGTAAGCTTCTTAAGGGCAGAAAAAAAAAATCCTTTAACACCAGAGAAAGCATTAAATAAGTAATTTTATTGCTTTGGATTTCAAGGGAAACTTTCACTATCATTTAATGATGACTATTTCAGATACAGCCCTGAAAGACTATTTATATTCTTTTTTGGAAAATATATATGCTCTTTTCTAATGATTATAGACAAGTATATTCTGTACTATCTTGAAGGTATTTTTCGACTGTTTAAAAATTCTATCAGAAAATCATCATAGTTAATTAGATCCATATTTTAGTCTGATTTTCCTTCCTTCCTTCCTTGGTTCATTCGTTCCTTCCTTCCCTTCTCCTTCCTCTCCCCTCCCTAATTTCTTGCTTATTTTCTTTGTAATACATTGAAAAAATATTGAGGTAATATAGTTTCTTTTTGGATATAAATAAATGATTCTATAAAAGATAGGCTAAAGAACTATGTAGGGCTCTTCAATTTCTCTATTAGAGATTTCCTGAGATTTGCAAGAAGTAGGACAAGGTGCTATAAAAAGTTAATCTAGGGCAATCTGAATGGAAAAAGACGTGAAGTGATTCAATTGTGTCAAATAAGCATCTGAGATTTTTTAAGGATAAAATGTTAGATTTTTCAAGACTGAAATTAGTTGAAATTCTCCTCTTCCTCCATAATTAAGTAATAATATGTGACAAAGCATGAGTTATTGCATAATAATTCATACCTTTTGCTTTGCTAAGAATGAGGCCATAGGATGAGTGCTTGTTGAAATGCACAAGTTATGAGTTATTGTATCATAATTCACACCTTGAAGTACCATATTGTGATTATAAAATGGCCCTGTGCAAATATTATTAATTTTTAAAGTTCAGAAATAAATTATTAAAAATAACACATTATGACTTCAAAAGAACCTCTCTAATGTGAATTCATTAAAAATGGGATGAAAAATAAATTAGTGTACATTGAACTGGAATTACATATAACCTTTCTTGATGAGCTATTTTCATTGACATAGTGTTGTGAAGCATCTACTCTACACTTTGTAGCTGTTGTGAAGCTGTTCCTTTTTTTATTTTTAACATCCCAACAGGTAATGTATTCTTACCTGATTTTTTTCTCTCAAGGCCATAACTTAATGGTGGCTGTAAGTCAGACTTTGCAGTCAGTTTTAGTGCTGTTTATTTTGTTTCTCAGGGTTGCTTGTAGAAATCATGAAGGGCAACTCTCTTCAGCAGTTGAGTACAGACCTCCAATCTTTGAAGTCAGTCCTTCGATGGCTTCCAGGACTATGCCCTTTACTGGTTCCCCTCTCTCTTCCTCTTTTCCAAATCTTCCATCAGTTTCTCTTCATTCTTCTCCCCACAGATACAGGTAGTCTCCAAAATTCTCACCATATTTTATTTTCTTCTCTGTTTAGTCCTATTCCAGCAAGATATTATCTATTTCAAAGATTCTATGTAGATAACAGTGTAATTGAGTGCAGTCTCTAGAATTTCACACACACTTCAAATTACTAATGTTTCCTGTGATTATCGCAGTTATTCTAGTTATTAGTCCATATCTTAAAATCCAACATATCAAGAATGGACCACTGTCACCTCCTTTCCAAACCGGTTCCTTTTCCATTTCTCTCACAACCGCTAGTTGCTCTCTGCTCTGAGATTAGAAGCCCTTCCATCACTTTTTGTCTTTTTCAACTATTGAGCACCCATTTTATGCCAACTACTCAATGAAGAATAACTTTATCTGAATGTCCTTAAAGAACTTACACTGTAATAAAAGAACCAACCATGTGAGTAAATACATTTAACATGAGAAAGAATGTGATATACACAATAGGGCAAGTAAGCATATTCCACTGTCTCTACATGCATATGATGAAATATTTCATGGAGAAGTGATTCTGGAGATGGCCTGAAGGATAAGTGAAGTTTCAAAGAGTATGGGGGTCACTCCAGGGCAATGAAAATCATGAGCAAACACCTGTAGCAGAGAATACAGAAAAAATCCTTGCTTCCTTTCAGTAATACAATATCTTTTTTTCATGAAAACATGGCGACGGTAGGTGTTGCCTAGTTATTTAAATGTTCTTACTTGGCAAAATAAGATTTCACAAAAACTCTGTCAGTCTTGTAAAATTGTTTACATGGTAGTAAATTTGAAAGAAAGGAAATCGCTGTTCTGTATACAAAGTTACCAAGTCCTTATCTGATATGTTGTCTCATATTCCATTTATCTCATCTGTTTCAGACTGATCTCTAAATTCTCCATTTATATGGCTGTAGCCCTCATTTAGAAACTCACTATTTCATTCTTAATTATTATAGCTCCTTTTTAGCTGGTCTTATCCAATTTATTTATTTATTTTTTGTTATTCTGTGCCACACTCTGTTGCTAGATTAAGCTTCCTGAAAATCATTTTTTTAAGACTTTTTAAAATTTATTTATTTTTTTAATAGTTTATTTTGGAGACAGAGAGAGACAGAGCATGAGTGGGGGAAGGGCAGAGAGACAGGGAGACACAGAATCTGAAACAGGCTCCAGGCTCTGAGCTGTCAGTACAGAACCTGATGCGGGGCTTGAACCCACAAACTGTGATATCTGACCTGAGCCAAAGTCGGACGCTTAACAGATTGAGCCACCCAGGTGCCCCCAGCTTCCTGAAAATTCTAATTTCTTTCTCTCCTCTGATCATGAGATTACAGTATCTTTCTCTTACCTTCCTGTTCAAAGCTCTGTGCCCAACTATCAGACTCTTCTGACATCTACTTTACTCCATCTCCCAGCCATATTTCCAGCAATTTTCCCCAATGCAACATTAAATGATGCTGACCTTCCAGTTCCCTACACAACTAACCTCTTGCATTCATACTTTTGCAAATCTTGTTTCTTATTCAAAAGTCTGTATAGCCCCTATTCTTCCTTACATTCCAGCTGAAGTTGGACTTTCTGTACGGAGTGATCTTTGACCACTACAACGTCCATCTTTCTCCTTCATATTAGTTTTCAAACTTCTGTCATACCCCATATGAGTATAACTTGTTATGTTGCTCAATAGTGATTATTTAAAAATACCTACTAATGCACTGTTGGGAGCAAAAGAAGGAAAGAAGGAAAGGAGGAGGACAAAATATTATTGGGTATTTTTTTTAAGTGTCAGCTCAGCATTTTCATATACTTAAGTTCTCATCCTTATGGGGCTTTCAGTCTAGGTATGAAGAGTCAATGCGAAAATTTGTTATGTCAAGGAGACTATGCTAAGTGTGGGTTATAGGTCAAAGAGCAGTGACGATATGGAGAAAGGACACCGTGACTCTTAGTGGTGTGACTAAGAATGGCTTTAGAACAAGGTGGCATGAACTGAGAGGAAGACTAGACTTTGGGATGTGCAGAAATCGGTGCAAGGCGATCTAGTACAGGGAATATTGCGTGCAAGTGTAAGGGGTAGGAAAGTGTCGAATGTATTTAAAGAAGAGTGATTAATCCCGTTTGGTATGTCATGGTTTAATCTGTCATTGATCTGTAATTGCTTCATTAGATTGTTTCCTTATAGCTGTGTTCCAAGCTTCTAGAAACATGGAATGCCACATCATCTTTTATAAATGTCCTAAAGAATGCAGCTGGTGCTAAAGCTATAATATTCACTCAATAAATGCATATTTGATTTGTTTAATCTCGTTAAGCATAAAAGCTATTCCTAATAATAGTTAGCATTTATACAATAGTTTTATTCTTCAGATCTTTATGTAGTCATTTGCTCATTTGGTTTTGCATAGGGACTGCTAAAGTTGGAAATCTTTTTAATATACTTTTAAAGAATGTTTAAGTAATTAGCTGAATGAACAATAATTAGGATTTCATGCTTCAAATAAAGGCAGCTCTTACATTGTGTAATTCTCCAATACTCTAACTTTTTAATTATTTATTTATTTTAATGTTTTTTATTTATTTCTGAGAGAGAGAGAGAGAGAGAGAGAGAACATGAGCAGGGGAGGGTCAGAGAGAGAGGGAGGCACAGAATCTGAAGGAGGCTCCAGGCTCTGAGCTAGCTGTTAGCACAGAGCCCAACACGAGTCTCGAACCCACGAACCATGAGATCATGACCTGACCCGAAGTCAGACCCTTAACTGACTGAGCCACCAGGCGACTCATAGACTTCTGATACTTTATGGCTACCAAATGTTTCACATTTATTCTTCTTTGTTTAGTAAACAAGTATGTAACGCTTATTTTATGCCAAGTTCTAGGAGAGAGATTAGAAGACATAGGGGAACCAATTTCCATGATGACTAATGTGGAGAACACCTCAGACTGATGAAATAGCTTGTTCACTAGGTGAGAATGTGCACTGAGAATTTAAGAAGCATTAGGGAAAACCATTCATTACAGAAAACAGGTTTTCCAAAATTTCGTCCAGTCCTGTTCAATATACATACACTGAAAATCAACTGCGTGTCAGCCATTATAATGTGTGAAACATATTCCTTGTCCTCAAGCAATTCAGTCTCGAAAGGACTATTGGTGTAATATTTGTATAATTTTCTAGATGTAGATTTGAGATTGCTCTTCCCAGGTTCAATTCTACTTTTTGTTATAAGACCTGAATCTTCCACACATAAACCATAATGGCCTATATTAAATGATTTTCCAGCGTCTATACAAGGACAAAAAAGTAAACCTTTATAACTCCCGACATATTTTAGCTGTGCTTAAGGCACAAAAGGCAACCGGCAGCATCATTACTGGAATCAGCTGGACCTGGAATCCAGCGACAGCAATCTACAGCTTCCAAAATACACGTCTAATTTTGCATGTGTAAATTAACTGCTTCATTATCAAACTTGGCAAGATAGCAGACGACAAAGTCAGTCAATGATACGGAAAAAAAAAAAAAATCCCTGACTCTTGTAACTGCATTTATAGCTTAGTGAAATGTATCTAGCAAGACCCTTTTTATTTCAGCCACTAAAAGTAGGTCCTTGCTGAATTACTTTTCCTGCTTTTAAACTCTTTTTCTAGATAAGATGATGGAGGAAGGGCAAGAGAAAATCAAAAAACAAACTTAATAACACCATACCTTCGAAGCAGCTTGATTTATAATGAGTTTGTGGGAACATTCTGAACCTATTTCATGTTGAATTACAGTCCACCTTTACAAGCGGCCGCTAAAGGAGTCCATGAACATACTCCTTGTACTACTTCAATCCTCTTCCTGCTCAGCCACTAAAATTTAAAATGCGATACAAACAAAATGCATCTATAAATTTATATAGTAACTACACAAACAAATGCAAACTCATTCTTAGTAACCATAAAATTACCTTCTGTTATCTATCACTTTGTGAATTATAGTTCCATCGCGTGGAACAGCCAACAGCATGGAATTATACCACTTCTCTTCTTACCCCTGTGTCACTGCGGTTCTCTTTGCTGAAGGGGCAATCAATAGTCTTGTGGATAAACAAATGATTAAAGGGCAAGATGAACTACTGTAAATAGGGATCGTGTTATCTATTTTTGTACTGAATATAATTAAAAGAAATCAGTGTCTACTTCTGGGCACCTGGCTCGAGTCATAATACAATCAATTTCCTTTTGTTTCTTCAAGTTTGCATTCTTTGAATCTTTGGAAAGGACGAGTTTGTAAGTAAGTCCAACATAAACAATGAAATAAAGGTAGATTTCAACAGATTTCTTCCTGTGGAGTATAAATTGGATACACCTAGGTATATAATGAAACATCATGGAAGTTTTAGCTCCGAAATTGCTAAAATGCTAAAGCCTTTTTAAACTTAATACTAGTTCAATATCCAATGTCAGTGGGTTAGTGAATATGAGATCTGTAAAGTTTTATAACCCTAATAACTGTATGACAATGTGGTTCAAGTGATGTAAAGATGAAGACAATATTTTTATCTTTAATTCCTTGTAAATATATATATTGATTTTTCCATAAGTAATGGGCTATGTAATATTTAGTTATCATGTTTTAGATGAAGAAAATAAATCTGAAAGTAGAAACATATTCATAATGTATTTTCTTCATTAAATTTGGATTATAAAGATCAACTATTCTGACTTTATTTTTACTTCACCAGTCCATTAATGTTTAGTGATAACAAATTAAAAGTAATCAGTATGGTTGATGACCATTCTACTTATACTTTAGTCAAAATTTGAGTTGTCTTCTACTATTGTAATGTTCTGTACATACTGTAATGTTTTATTATACTCCAATGCTAACATTTATCTAGATTCAGCTTTTGATTACTTATTATTGAGTCAACTGATGGCTCTACATGAAGAGATCTTGGAAATCTAATATGATTGCAGACACCAGAATTTTAACACAAACTTTGAGAAACTTAAAAAGGCAAGAAAATCATATAGGAAGTAGGTTAAAAGGGCAAAGAGAGGAAAGATATTAGATACGTGATAAAATATCTACAAAATCCATGCAATAATTCATAATACCATCAAAGATATAATAAAAGGGGCATCTGGGTGGCTTAGCTGGTTGGATGTTCGATTCTTGATCCCAGCTCAGGTCTTGATCTGGGGGTGGGTAATGGGTTCGAGCATCACATGGGGCTCTGTGCTGGACATGGAGTCAACTTAAGAAAGAAAAGATGTAATAAAATATATTTTCCTTAAAGAGAAGTATCAATACCCAACATAACACTGTGTGGGGGGAAAAAAGTAGACCCATAATTGTGAGGTTTTCACAACACCAAGGGTAATGTAATGACTTAAGAAGCTTCTCAAGAGAAACAGTTCAATCACAAAACAACAAATAACAAATTAGCATCAACTGCAAATCTGTAGAATTGGATGCAAGAAATTAATACAATAATGCATTTGAAGGTTTGAGAAATAATGATTCAATCTAGAATTACATACCTAGCTAATCTCTCCATCAAACTTGAAGCTAGAGGAGACATATTTTCATGTCTGAAAGGCACACAGATTTATCTCCCTTTCTTTAGAAGTGCCTGGAAGATATATTCCAGGGATTTAAAGCAGGAAACTGGAAGATGTAGAATCTAGAAGCATGTTGAAGGTTGACTCAAAATTTAGTGGTGCAGTACCTCTGGAGAATGATGAGTTCATATGGCTATGAGACTAGAGAGAGATTTCTGGTGGGGGTGGGGGGAGAGGGAAAGGAGAATCCAAGAGATTAAATGTTATCCTTGAAAATATGGAACAATTTAAGGAAGAAATAAGGACAGTCAATGTAAGAAAAAGATTTCACATAGAAACTCCAGAAACAAGGCGAAAAAAAAAAATCAACCCAGCAAAACAAAGCAAAATGATAAATCTGCACAAAAAAGGAAATGCAATTATAGAACATTATTGGCTATATAATGCATAATATTTACAAAGTCATAACAATAGAGCCATTGATTTTTGTATATACAAAATTATGCTGAGGGACATAATTATGCTTTACAGTACAGAACATAAATGCCATTACTCTTATTAAAGGGAAAGCCCATATGGCTGAATTTGGAAGTTGAAAGGAGGAAAGGAAAGTTACAGGTAAAGAAAGGAGGTCTGGTGTCCTTATTTTTCACTGCAGGGAGTCAGGAAATTGGCCTACTGATGACTCGAGAAGTAAAGCCATTTACATATTATTCAATGTTATAAAAGCAAGCAATAAAAGACTAAAAATGAGTGCTATGGGGGAAAGAATGTAGAAGTGGCACAAAGGGTTTAAATACCAATCAATTATATAAGAAATAAATATTCTTAATAAGTTTTCACTCAATACGTTTTGCTGGATGAAGGAACAAAGGAACAAAAGACGATGGCTTGGCAGCAGAATTTGCGGTCTACAAATGTTGGCCTTCCAGGTTCGCCACCAGGAACTCAGTGGCTATTCCAGGCCATGCACTCTTCTACCCGCCGAAGCAATGCAGATGAATGACTTACTAGAGATAACAGTAAGACATGGGAGAACAACCTGTTGAACATGGCAATCAAAATTATAAGTAGCACAACAGAAGAGTTGTGCTCTTGGGTAGGAAGAGTTCTTTGCATTGTGGGAAGTACCTGTTAAGGTTGCCGACAGCTAGAGAGCTTTGAGTAGAATCTTTAAGCGAATCCATGTAAATTAACTACAACATCATAGTCAGATGGTAAGGATGGAGTGCAGGGAGGAAATGCCACATAGAGAAAACAGCCTTTGGGAAGATGGCCTGGAGTGCCATGATTAGAAGTGGCTTCAAATAGTAAGTTATGGAAACTAAGATGCAAACAGAAATGATTGTACAGTGTAAGTCAGGAGCAATAGAAGGTAGTGTTTGGCACAGACTTATATTTTATAGTAACAAGATTGCTGCTCTATCCTAAGTATAGTGGGGAGGCCATTGAGGAAGTCTAGTCTGAGAAGTAGCATGGTCAGTCTTGTTCTGACACCAGGCTCTGACCATAGTGCTGGGAACAGTTTGACTGGGGCCCATCATAGCATGACAGGCATTTCATTTCATTTTATATCATATTATAATTTTATTTTATTTTTTTAAATGTTTATTGATTTTTTTTTTTTTTTGAAAGAAGGACAGAGTGCGAGCTAGGGAGGGGCAGAGAAATGGAGACACAGAATCTGAAGCAGCCTCCAGGCTCTGAGCTGTCAGCTCAGAGCCTGATACTGGGCTAGAACCTATGAACCTTGAGATCATGACCTGAGCTGAAGTCGGATGCTTAACCGGCTGTGCCACCCAGGCGCCCCATGGCAGGCATTTTAGAAGTGATTTAAAGAGGGGCGCCTGGGTGGCTCAGTTGGCTAAGCGTCCAACTTCAGATCAGGTCATGATCTCACAGTTGGTGGGTTTGAGCCCCCCATCGGGCTCTGTGTTGACAGCCAGCTCAGAGCCTGGAGCCTGCTTCAGATTCTGTGTCTCCCTCTCTTTCTGACCCTCTCCTGCTCATGCTGCCTCTCTTTTTTTTCTCTCTCAGAAATAAATAAACATTTTTTAAAAAGTGATTTAAAGAGAATATCTTTGGGGCGCCTGGGTGGCTCAGTCGGTTAATCATCTGACTTTGGCTCAGGTCGTGATCTCATGGTTCATGGGTTAGAGCCCCGCGTTGGGATCTGTGTTGACAGCTCAGAGCCTGGAAACTCTTTTCAGATTCTGTGACTCCCTCTCTCTCTGACTCTCCCCTGCTCACGCTGTCTCTATCTCTCTCTCAAAAATAAATAAAACATTAAAAATCTTTTTTAAAAAAGAGAATATCCTTAAGTGTCCACCAGATAATGTTTATATGAATATAAACATCTTTCATGGACAGTTTTACAATGAACTTTGGAAATTCCAAGAGTGAATGAAAGTAATTTTGGAAGGGGGGCAGGGAGAAGGGAGAAGAATAATAAAAACTGTCCATCTTGTAGCTACAGGTAACTTAGCACAAAAAGAGACTTGCCATCAGCAGACACACCAGTGGGGACAAGTAAAGTAATGTAAATAGTAGTAAGCCAGATGATTCCCAATAGACCAAAGCTTTCCATAACTCAGGTTCTCAAACATGTAAGGGCATGGGGGAAGTTTGCTGAGTCAGCTTCAGCATGAAGTTGGTGAAATGGGAAGAAGAAAGAAGAATATCTTACAGTTCCTAATGTAGTAGTCTTTGATCATTTTCCTTTTTAAATAAATTTGAAAAAAATAATTTCAGGGCACCTGGGTAGCTCAGTTGGTTACGCAGTCGACTTCGGCTCGGGTCATGATCTCACAGTTTGTAAGTTCCAGCCCCGCATCAGCTTTGTACTGACAGCACAGAGCCTGAAGCCTGTTTCAGATTCTGAGTCTCCCTCTCTCTCTGCCCCTTTCCCGCTTGCACTCTGTCTCTCTCTCAACAATGTTTAATAAGCATTAAAACATTAAAAAAATAATTTAAACTCAATATAGTAGTAAGGAGGTTGAATACATTTTTAGGCCATTTGAGATTTTTCAAAGTCAAAATCCTGAGGTAAGAAAATGCAAATCATTTCAGACCGTTCAAAACTGGTTTTTATGGCTGTCCTGTGAATGATGAGCCATTGTCCTACCACAGGGATTTGCATAGTACAACCATTTGCTAATATCACTAATTTTTCTTAGTAACTTACATTCACAGTCAATAAACACTCTATTCAGCAACTCTGCCAAGGAAATTGATATTACTACTTCGAAATTGATTATTTTGACCCAAGGCTTCTTAATTTTTTTTAAGCAAGCCTATGCTTAAGAGACCTTCAGAAAAGAACAGAGGAGAGGAAACATACAACCCTGTATTAAACGTATTTCTTTTTATTATTATTATGAAAATATTATAATTTCCTAAGGGAATGGAGTTTAAATGAACATTCTGGAGTCCATTTCCTAGGCCAATCAATAATGACCTCATTTGTAGGAAAAAGAGAGTACCTGTACGTTTCAAAGTAAAATTTATGGCACCCATGTAAGTAAAGGGAAAAGAATTTCTAACACTTTGAGACAGCAAACACAGATTTATGTTTAAATATTTAATTCAGCATTTGGTAAGGCCTCCTATACCTATACAAATGTGTATTTTCACTAAATAAAGCTTGAGATCAATTAGAAATCCAGGTCTCCTATCATTAACATCTGAAAATCATCTGTCCCCCAACTCTCATGATATTCTTCCTATGAGGTCATATAGCCGGTGTCTCATTTGCAGAGAGGAACTAGAATTTGCTGGCTAGGTAGAAATGAAAGTAATTTTAACTGGCCCATTAGCAAGTAGCAGAAATGATTTAGCAGAAGAACAAAGCAGTTGAGAGAACTGCTAAATACTTTCATTCACAGAGAGAGGAGTTCTTCACAAGCACTTCCTTTCTGAATATTTGTGTGTATCATCAAAGCAACTTGCCGTTTGTCATTTAACAATGTCCATCTACACAGGTAAAGGCAACTTGCAGAGCAGAGATGTCAGTCAGAAGTTAGGCAGAATGGACACCCCGGGTCCTTTTAGGATGAGGTGCCCTTACACGCATCTCTGGTTTGGCTGCCTAGCTTCTGCACGGTTATTCACGTGTATTATCTACACAATAATGCTTCATTTACATAGCTTTTTATATGCATGCTACAACTGCCAACATTTCAGAGTTAAAATAATATTGGAATTAAATATGAACAGAAGAAAAGAAAATTTAATAGTTGAGATGGAAAAAAGATGCTCTCATGTGTGATTAGAAAATGATGGAGATTTGATGAAGTGGAAAGATATGGAAAGCTGTCCTGGATGCCAACTACTTGTATAGGATCTTGCATGGCTGACAGTGACAAGTGATGGCAGTCTGCATCAGAAAGAGAGTCCCTTTGCGATCTTGATAAGTGTACAAAGTACAAAAGTCAGAATCCGTTGATGATCTTAAAAGAAATAGTTGATGGTAAGAAAGGACGCAAAGCTATTTATTTGTTCATTTAAAACAGAGATGAGATGTCTATTTTTGCTGCTTACTTTCTCGAGTGAGAGTTGGAAAAGGCTCCCCATGGAAGTGTTAAAACCGAAAGCAGGCTGAAGACTGAAATAAATAGCTAGCTGTTTATTTCTGTGTTTTCTACCATTTCACTGAAAGCAAAATTCCTTGCTGAATAGTTCTTTTCACGTTATTTAAATAATAGGAAATGAAAGGCAATTTCAAGTTTGGGGTGAGTTCTAATTTTATTTTCTTTGGAAATCTCATATTGATGGAATAAATGTAAATATACATGAAACTGAGGCAAGCCACCTGTCAATTCAGGTTTTATGTGGATTCTATTATGTGGTAGTAATAATGATCAACACAATCTGTTCACAGACTAGGATCAGAGAAGGTTCAAGAGAGGCTGTTATTTTAGAATAAGAAACCACAGCGAAGAAAGGTTTGTGCAACATAGTGCAATTAAAGATCAGGGGACGTGGCTTAAAGTTTACTACCGAGTTTATTAAGATGATGAAAGTGAGAGATAGGTTACTATTATTACTAAATATATCATACATGGAAAAAAAAATATATATATATATACAACCCAGTCTACTGTACTGTCAGAAATGAAAGTCTGATGTTCTCTTTAAGTGTGAATTTGGATTTTCTTTGCTGAAGGTTTCAAAGGCAGAGGGATATTACAAAGTATTTATTTGTTTGATTTTTTTGGTCAATTTTTAAAAAGTAAGAAGTAAAGTATTTATGTTTTATAAAAGTTGGAAAATTTAGAAAAGCATAATGAAGAAAAAAATACATAATTAGATGAATTCTTAATTTGGTGATTTTATAAATTCAAGAGAATGTGTTCAGATGAAAGATTTTATACTTCATAATTTTCACACCTATCACATTGTATTCCAAATGGAATTAATCACAATTCACACTGTGATTACAGTTTAAACTTATGGTGCCTTTATTTCAACTCTGAGTGCTTTTTATGTAATTTCTATTGTATAGAATAGTTGGGACAGATGTTATATGATTTTGCTCAAATATTTAAGACATAGATGGAAAAAATTCATATAAAATTTGTTTGGCAATTTAATATTAATTGTGTAATGTATGAGGAAATAGATATGCTGAAGCAAAATGCAAGCAACGCTAGTAAAAAGTATTATGGGCATTTCAGGGAGGATAGCTCACAACCAAAATCACTTGCTATTTTTAGAGAACAGTAAAATATTAAAGATATTTTATTTCCTCCTGTAACAAGTCTTTACTTAAAGATTGTAACGTTTTAATATAAAATGAATTCTGCGCTTGTGGTGTTTTAATAGGACTGTCTTTCCTTTTCTCCAGTTTTCCAATTACAGTCAAGCCAAAGGGTTCACAAATCCTGAGAAATATACTTTACACTGGGGTGCTTGGGTGCCTTAGTTGGTGATCTCGGGTCATGATCTCAAGGTTTGTGGATTTCAGCCCTGGGCTGACAGCTCAGAGCCTGGAGCCTGCTTCAGATTCTGTCTCCCTCTCTCTCTCCCCATCCCTCTTTTGCTCTCTCCCTCTCTCTCAAAAATGAATAAACATTTAAAAAAATACTTTACATTAAAAGACTAAGGCAGCAAAGTTGAAACTCAAGAGACATTGAGTTTTAAAAATATGATCCGGTTTATGTATTTCTTACAGAAACGTCTACTTTGTAAGTGAGATCAGTGTGGACTCCTTTATAATACACACCTTGTAAAAACTAAAGGAACTAGAGTCAATTATTTTAGTAAGGAACACACAATCCTGTTCTATCAGTATGGCTCAGATTTTGCCGGTTGGAACAAATGAGGGCTGGAAGCTGACCACTTCAAGAAGCCGCTCTCCACAGGCATTGCTGAGAGCCTGGCTGGGGACCGGTGGTGCTCATCACCTCAAGCTGCGGTTCTGAAACTCTGGCTGGGCGGCCCCGGGCTGCGGTGCAGGGCGCCACTGATACCCTGCACAGCAGGCTCCATTGCTAGACCATCAGTCCCTCATGTCTGCTCTGAGGAAACTACTCTCCTAACCTGGCTGGACTCTGACCCAGAGGTAGAGCTACTACTCACAGCCTCCGCCTCCTCTCCCCTGGGGCACAAAACCACACCTGGCTGTGCTCCTCTTTGCAATAACATTTTGAACAATATATTAACTAGGACTAACATCTGCGGACAAACTATATCTTGATTATCTGCTCTACTGATTTATGTAATTTTATGTGCTCTTTATGTCTCATGGATTGAAGGGAATGAAAGGGTTCAAATGAGAATGAAAGGGTTCAAAATTTGGGGGGTTAAGAAAGACAGGGTTCACTGTGAGAAGGAGAGACAGAAACAGGTGGGCGTTGCTGGCCTCGGTAGGAGGAGTCGTTTCCCACACTTGCCCTCACTTTTGAGGTGCACCATTCATTTTCCTAAACGGGTTTCTGAAGTAAAGCTTTTGCATTACTAATGCTGCTTGCCTCATAGGGCACCGTTCACTGCTGATTTAGAGATGGGAACCTTTAGGCCCTCCGCCTGGGTGTGAGCCAGGAGTTAAGACAGCCCACCGTTTCTTCCTTCCCTGACATCCCACCTGAGGCAGGGCCAGGCCTGGTCACAAAGGAGAGAAAGAGAGACCCCTTTTTGACTCTGGTGTAATATACAGGTGCTGGGCAGCATTCGGGAAGATTCCCCCTTTGTACACTGCTCTGCTCACTCCACGTTGGAGGATGGTAGTCTTCAAGGCCAGATAATGATTTGAAACAACAACAACAAAAAGGATCATTTCAAAATGAGAGTCACAGGAAAGAAAAAGGAACTGTTAAGCTTTAAAAAGAGAAAGGTAAGTGATTCGTCCAGCAAAATCAAGTTTATTCAGGAATAGCAACTCGGGACAGCCATACTCAAGTCCAGAGAACAAAGGAGGAGAGCTCCCTTCTATAGAGGAAAGGGGAAAGTTGTTTTCAAGAAAAGTTCTAAAAGGCAAAGGAGAAGTGGAAATGGTGGTGGCTTCTCACTGGCTGCTGCCGGGGGCAGCTTGCTCCAGCCGGGCAGAGAGAAGCCCTCTCTTCTTCTTGTTGGACTCCATAAGCTGCACAGAGTGGTACCCTCCCTTCATGGCTTCCTGAAGCCAAGTTGGAGTTAGATTTCCTTAACATATTTTTATAGAACAAATATCTCTTATGGACACCTGGATGACTCAGTTGGTTAAGTATCCAGGTCATGATCTCACAGTTCCTGAGTTCGAGTCTCGAATTGGGCTCTGTGCTGACAGTGCAGAACCTTCTTGAATTCTGTATCCCTCACTATCTGTCCTTCCCCTGCTTACTCTCTATCTCTCTCTCAAAAATAACTACAAATAAACTTTATAAAAAAATCTCTCTTTTTAGACTCAAACTAAAATGCTAATTACAGGAGTGGGAAACCACATATTACTGTCACTATTCATATTTCTTGGGTTAAATGACAGTAAATGTCAGCCTCATACAGGGGTGCCTGGCTGACACAATCTCAAGGTTGTGAGTTTAAGCCCCATGTTAGGTGTAGAGATTACTTGGATAAAAAAAACCTGGGTGGATCAGCCAGTTAAGTGTCCGACTTCGGCTCAGGTCATGTCATGATCTCACGGTTCATGAGCTTGAGCCCCGTGTCGGGCTCTGTGCTGACAGCCAGCTCAGAGCCTGGAGCCTGCTTCAGATTCTGTGTCTCCCTGTCTCTCTGACCCTCCCCTGCTCACGCTCTCTCTCTCTCTCTCTCTCTCTCTCAGAAATAGATAGATAGATAGATAGATAGATAGATAGATAGATAGATAGACAGATAGATAGATGATAGATAGATAGATAAAACTTAAAAAAAACTCTCAAGGTCTGATAGAGCAAACATGAGAGACATGCTTGATTAAGCAAGAAATGAGAGAAGTAGAGTAGGTGTGTTCATGGTCATAGATAGTACTTTGAGATCAAGAAAAAGGAGTTTAAACTAAGTGCTTGTTAATATAATCTTCATGGAAGTTAACCAATATTGAAACAGCTTTATACAACCTTGGAAGCAAGAGCAAAAGAAAGACTGGCCAGTTAACGAAAGGTCAGGGCCACCTGAGTGGCTCAGTTGGTTGAAATCAGACTCCTGATTTCAGCTCAGGTCATGATCCCAGGGTCATGGAATCAAGCCCCAAGTTAGGCTTTGCACTGGGCATGGAGCCAGCCTAAGATTCTGTCTTATCTCCCTCTGCCCCTCATCCCCACTCAAGTTCTCTCTCTTAAAAAAAAAAAAAAAAAAAGTCAAAGGCAGCAGAGCACTGCGGTAACAGCAAGGACACAGGTGTCCCCCACAGCAGGATTAAAATTGCAGAGTTACTACTTACTGGCTGTGAGATTGTGGGCAAGTTACCGAACCTCTTTGTGCTTCTGTTTCTTCATTTGCACAGTGGGAATGATGACGATAGTATATACACATCTCATAGAGTTGTGAAGATTAAATACATCATATATGGAAAGTATTTATAACATAGCATCACAAAGCAATTATTATTGAACTTGAAGTTTTATTAACCAAGGAAGTGTTAAGTTTGTCTGTGGAGTAATCTCATCTGTAGGAGTCTGTTTACTAAAGGGTAAGAAGTGCAGGGTTGACTTAAGGTATGAATTAAGGGAATTGCCCTTATATCTTTAACTGTGGACTATTTCCTAACAGTAGCCCAAGTATTATACTATTTGTTGTTATGCGTGCATGGATCACTAATACATGCAAGCTTGTCAGAGAGAATTTGGGCATTAACCTGCCTATAAAAAAGATGAAGTTTATACATCATTAATGCCTGTGCTTTGTTATTTAGAAATAAGGCATTTAGATGCTTACTATCTGGCCGACACAGATTCTTTGAGAATCCTGTAGATAACTGTCCTGAATATTCCCCACATCTGTACCCTTAAAATTTCAAGTATTTATTGAAGCTCATGAAACATAGGTCAGCGTACACAAATCATTTTTAAGATGATATAAGAACAAGAGCACATAACTCATTCCATCCAAAATATCACCACCCAATGCTGAAATGTGATTATTGCTGTTTCAACACTTGGCTGAACTACTATAAAGTTTAGAAATGTTTGAATATTTACATGGCTAATCCTATAGTTAGTATTCTGTAGATTAAGTCAAAAATATACTTTGCCCTTCAGGGTGACGTGACAGAGGGTGTACAAAGGGAATATTGTATGAGAAAAATACATTTTGATTTTTGAAGAACACTTTGTCCCAAAATAAGATGAGGCAGTTTCTAAATGTATTTCATTAATACAATCAGGGTTAAGACTACAAATTACCAAGTAAACTCCCGGAAGAGTACTGGAAGTTTCCAGTTTGAGGTGCTTCCTGTGTCAGTTGGGGCCCTGTGGAGGGGTGTGATGCCATTTTTAATGCATGTTCTAATAGATCTTTTTCATGACTCTAAATGATCTAATATTATCAGTCAAGCTGACTTATTCTCTTGATCTTCAAAGAGAAAATAATTCAAACTCTTTCCTTCCCTGAAATTTTCACTCAATATCTTTCTATAAATGACTTTTAATGCACTTTTAATGTCAGTAACTTTCACGATATCAGATGCAAGTTCACAGTGCATTCAACTTGTGAGTTTTTATTGAACATTAAATCAATAAATATACTGTTCCCCCCCCATGGGATTATGTGCATATTAAGAATGAACATTTTTAGGAGTTTAACCCTAAATTTTGTTGGGATGAAACTGAAGTGATTTTACACTGGATATGTTTTTTGTTCTTGTTTTTATTGAATAGGAAACCTAGAAAGAAGGCACATTAAGCCGAAAGATAAATGAATGGTGCTCAACATTGACATTGAACAAAGATGAGAAAAGACATCATCCTTTGTCCACCTTCTTTGTTCCTAGTTGAAACCAAAAATGGAATTAAAGCTCTGCTTTATGGTGCATGCAGAACTCCAGATAAATGCTGATTGCTAACATGGATGGCAAGCCTGTGTCACTCGGGCACCCTTTCCCACATAAGGACATCTCCTGAAGAATGGGTGTGGTACTGAGAACTCTGATGAATGACTGCTTGTGCTATAACAACACTGCTCACTCCTTGAATGATGAGTGACTGTCGAATAGACTCCAAGCACACACCTTTTGATGACAATGTTTGAACCCCAATATACCACACAGTGGACGATCAAAGGTCATTTGGAAGCAGGTGCATGTTTGTAAGACAGTAAGATAGATGGGTCCTAATCATGAGATTTCGGTATCAATATTCCAAGAAAGTGATGCAAATTCTATGCCATTTCCCCCAAATATAAACTCTGTAGTTGTAAAATCCTAGGCCAAACTATTCATTATTGGGTTATCTTGTTTTTGATGATTTAAATGCACATTGATTTATCAGAAATGTGTCTACCATGTGAATGCAAATTAGAGGCTCTCCTATCTGTTATAAAAAGCTTCCACATGTAAAATGTCTGCAAATCTGCATCCCTTTCCAATAGATTGCTTGTTCTTTACCTTAATTATGACTCAGATTCCATTTTCTGTATATTTCCATTTCCAGCCATGGAATGCCCTAAGTAACTCTTAGCAGAAGAAATGGGAATAAGCAAAAGACTTTAGTTAGTTTATCTTGCTCTTTGGATATTTAAAAAATATATAAAGTCATTTAATTAATTCTTTCAACATTTTATTTCGTATGGAAGAGCTCCTAACTTGGTCACCTTGAGCAGAAATCACTTATTTCCTTATTATCTCTCCTCATTCCCAAGGTTTGTCTGCCTTGCACACAAATTAAGGTCACATTTTGTCATCAAGACTGCTTACACAACTTCTTCCTCAGATTTCATGTTGAATAGTGATCATCCATTATATGCTAACTGATTACCTATTGGATTTTCTGGGAGCTGCTGAAAATGGTACACAAATGTTTCAAGCATAATTTTATAAACATAAACTGAGCTAATGCACTGTTTCTCAGTATGGGATTTTAGTCCACTTGACTACTTGTAAAGAATGTGTCTGGACAGTGACTCAAAGAACCTTTTTAAAAAAGCATATGAATCATACTCAATGATTTATTCACATATCTATTTAAAAAATTCCATTGGTCATGCTAAAAAAGGTTGCAAGCCCTTTGACTTAAGTATTTCTATAATGGCTGTTAAAATCAATTCTGGCATTAAAGTCTCCAAGAATGAACAATGCATTGAGTGGAAAATTGATTACATGGTCAAAGAACAGTCCTTTGTGGCCTCGTTTGCTTTTTCGATTAGCACAGCTGTCATGGCTGTTGTAGGTGGTCCTCAAAACTTATAGGGAAAAAAATCTGTCCTTGACACTTAATGTTTGTCTATGGATTTTTGGGAAAAATTATGTTTTTTCTTGCTCATTAGAACCTACCAATGTAGGTACCAATGTCAAACTGAGTTTTGCAAAGATATAGGAGAGATGCAGAGGAGACTGGTGCCTGGGAAAACAAACTGAGTAATGTAGAAAATCACTTCTAGGGTTTCTGTCTAGCTTATGGGAAATGCATTTGTTCGTAAGGGTAGTTGCTCTGATTCTCACTACAGCCAAACCTATGGTCAAGTATCTTACCTTTGGTGGGAAAGTAGCTGATGCACGGACTTGCGGAAGAGAATAGTGAAAAGTGGGAGTCACCTTTTCGTCTGGATTTCTATCTTTGCTTTTCTGTTCTGCCATCAAAAAGCAGCTTTCCAGCCAAGCCTCCTCCCTGGCACTCAGGGAGGGACTTTCCCACCTGCATTGATCTTGTGCACTTTACCTTGAATCACAGGCTGCGGGTGTTTAATAAGTGCTTATTGAAGTGTGCTATCGATTTATCTTGGATTTATTTATTTATTTACTTACTTACTTATATTTAACTTTCCCTTTCTAATGAGCAGGTTTCAGATCAAATCCTCTTAGAGTTCTGGAATGTTGATCTGCTCTGCTTGCTTTGAACCTTCCCCGGAAAAGACTCATAGACCAATCTGTCTGGCTTCCCAGGCTAGCAGCCAAAAGAGAATTTCTACATTTCTTCTTGCATGTTGTATCAGTTTCCTGTGGCTGCTGTAACAGTTTCCCACAAATTTACTGGCTTAAAACAACACACATTTATAATCTTACAGTTCTGAAATGGGTCTCACTGGGCTGAAATGAGATGTTGGCAGGACTGTGTTCTTCCCACAGACTCTACTGCGGAATCTATTTCCTTACCTCCCTCACCTTTCTAGGGACAACTTGCGTTCCTTGGTGTGTGTCCTTTCCATCTTCAAAGTCAGCAATGGCCAGTTTGATTCTTTCTCACACTACACCACCCTGACACTGATTTTCCTCCTTCCCTCTTTCACTAATAAAGACCCTTGAGATTACATTGGGAACCACCTGGACAATCCAAGATAATCTCCCCGTCTCAAGGTCGTCTGACTAGCAATCTTATTTCCATCTGCAACCTTAATTCTCTTTTGCCAGGTAAGATAACATCTACACAGTTTCCAGGGGTTTGGGGCGAGGGGCCTAGCATACCTATATTCAGTCAAAGTAAACTTACTGCATCTATGCCATTTTGAATTCTGCCTAGCATACCTATATTCAGTCAAAGTAAACTTACTGCATCTACGCCATTTTGAATAACTACACTATCACAGCCAATATTTGATATAGGAAAAATATCAAAAGGCTGGAGAACTCCAATGGCTTTTCCACTAACCTCCATGTAGCTGGCCTTTCCATCTGCAAAAAAAAAGTTTTAATCTGAAGTTTATAGGCTCCTGTGGGTTTCATACTTGTAGGTCTTTGAATCCCTTGAAATTTTATGTTACATATTTTGGTAGATGCTTCTTTTGTTTTTGGAGAAGTCCTGAGAAAAGTTATACAATTATGTATAATTCTGTATATCCCTACATTCAATTATTATTGTTCTAAAATTATGGCTTTGGTTCTTTTCTTTCCACCCCAGAGAAACAGAGTGGTTTCCAATGGTTTTAAACTTATATTAAAACTTACAAACATTTGGGGACACCTGAGTGGCTCAGTAGGTTAAGCGTCCAATTTTGGCTCAGGTCATGATCTCACTGTTCCTGGATTTGAACCTTAAATCCTGCTCTGTGGTGACTCCAAGCAGAGCCTGGAGCCTGCTTTGAATTCTATATCTCCCTCTCTCTCTGCCCCTCCCCCACTTGTGCTCTGTCTCTCAAAAATGTTTCAAATAATTTAAAAACTTACAAACACTTGACTCAAGACTATCAGAATCCACTTAGGCTTCTGGAAGGTGAACATGGAGATTCAGATATTTTACTGTGTTTTTAGATTTGACTAGGTACCGTTGGTGACTAAATTACCAGTAAACCTTTCATTAGGTTTTCCATAACTTGACTGAAGCCAGAAGAACTAAAGGTTGAGGGAAGGTTTTAGCTTTCCCTGCCAGTCCTGTTTCTCTTTATTCAATTTGATATTTGGGGGAACAAAACTCCTAATGCTTTTTGCTTTTCGTGTCTGAGATAGTATTGAGATAGTTTTGATGTCATGAGTGAAATGTAAGAAAGAAATCTGTTGGATACCAAACTTCTCTCAGAAACTCTCTTCCTTCTCTCATGTCTCATTATCCTCTCAGTTTTCATTTTACCAATGAAAAGCCCTGTGCTTTTAGCTGATAATTAGGCCTTGGGCTTTTAGAGTGCTCACACATTAAAAAGGAACGTGGAGATAGAGGAAGAAACCTCTTAATGTTCCCTCTTCTCCGTCCATGGTGACTCTAGGTCACCAAAAGTCCTGTGAAGCTCTTGGTTATTGTTCTTGGCATTTTTGTTCTCTTGCTAAGACACTCTCAAAACTGTTTCATACTACAGTGGCCTCTGTTGGAGCAGGTGGGTAAACGACGTGTGAGACTCTGCTCTAAGAATGATGTTTCATTCTTCCTAAAGGCATTGACATGCATCTGACCTTGGGAAGGAGGAGAGGAATGCAGATTTGGCACAGCATCTCTGAAAGATGGCTAAGCCTGGGGACATCCTATTGTCTAGCTACCTATCATGTCTCATCCTTCAGATCATAGCTCATCAGTTTAATCAAATCTTTGCAGATACCTCTAGGCCTCCAGTATAAGGGTAAGTTTTTAAACTCACTTTTTAAGTCAACAAACTTTTATTGAGCACTTACAGAATGCAAGGCACAGTATTGTGTGTCATGAATTAATGTGTCATAACGTGGCAGTTTACTGCATACTTGCTCCCATAAAAGCTTAAAATGCAGTTTCAAAGATCTGAGAGAGAGAGAGAGAGAGAAAGTCTGGGGGTAGAGGAAGGGGAAGAAAAGAGAGATTAAATAATATCAATTAAAGAAATATCACAGGTCATTACATGATTAATTACCAAATGAGTGCTATAAATTTTAAGTGCCCTGGCTTCAGAGAAAGTAGAGATCACTGTGAATTGGAGGGTGAATTTGAAATTGTTTTGAAGGGAAGCTAAGTGGACAGTAGAGAGTTGGCAATTTGACTAGGTGGGCCCAGCATAGGAGGGAATGATCTGATGTAGATGCTTTATAAAAATGATCATGATCTTTTTAGTTTTATTCCTATCTTACAAAAAGCTCACGATTTATTCTTCTTAGATCGATCTTGGTACAACCCCACACATTTGGTAGTCTAACCATAGAAGAAAATGGTTAACTTACATTGATTACAAATGTGAATACGTACTTTTATTCATATATAGACAATAATTATGCCTTTGATATTAAAATACATAATTAACCCTGTCAGCAATATTCACAAAGACACGTGAGGAATTTTTTTTTAACCCCAGTAATGGGATGGTTTTAGTCAAGATAAGTCAAAAACCTTCTTAGAGTATATTAATTTTCCACAGTCAGAAACCTTTGGTGGGCTTCTGTTTAAAGCTTGATTTTCCTTTGATGCTCGTGATTGCCTTCCTATATTTACTTGTGATTAAATGGAGCCCTTAGCTACTTGATAATGACTTTTGGCTTGTAAAGAGCAATAAAGAATTTAAATCATTTAAAGTATAGCTCTTCTTTGATATCAACTATCCAATATTATTCTAATAAAAGAATGCCTGACATACTTTTAATGAATTTCCTTTTATATAAGATAAAATATTTAGCAAGAGAACTCAAGATGCCCATTAGAGCATCTCATTCATAAATGTCCAGGATGTTCATCTTGTAGGACCTGATGATTCAAGGAAAGGCTTATGTGCTGGATGGAATTATGCAGCAAGTGCATTACCTTTGGAGAAGAAACATTGAAAGCCACGCTTACAAAGGCCTCTCTAGGATCATATTAAAATTTGACGATCTAAGAAAAAATCTCTCTTTTTTCCCCCTCTAACAAAGCTCTGTAAAGTATGAAGCTTGCCCTTTTTTCTTGCTTTCACTCTTTCTTTCTTTTTCTTCCATAGGAAGCATATAGATGATAGAGAGGAATTTCCGGTTGAATGCTAGTTAGTTAGTGACTTTGAAGGAACTTTTCACAGCTGTTCAAGGCCAAAATAGATTACTTTGTTTTATGCAAAACCTATCAGCATTTTTGCTATTGCGCATTTCTTTATTTCCTTGGAGTTAATTGCTAAATGTCATCCACTCCTGCTGTTCTAGTGAGCTTGAAATTTCTCAAGATGTTTCATAACTTTCTCCTTGGAGATTTCGATCTCTGTCAAATATTGTAATTTTTCTCAAACAGTGCCTTTGAAGCAGGAACATTCCAAATGTCCTGTATAGCAGAGATGAGCAGAAATATCAATCGTCCTTTCTTATCTTTATTCTGGTTTAGAAATTTTAAGGATATTTCTATATATTTGGAAACCGGGTTGAAATGTAAAATTTCCCTTCATACCCTTTCTGCCTTTTTGTTTCCCAAATTCACTTCATTGAGAGTAGCTGCATTTTTCTAATTCTTGTATTAAATGACTAAATTATATCCTATATTTTTCTGCTTCCATCTGAGAAAATGATTTAGCAGCGAGCTCATAGTTTCAAAAATATCTTTCTGAAAGCAGGACAGGATGTCATCTGCACGCACTTTAGCGGGAGTCTCTTGAGCTCTTTCAAAAATGTCTGAGTTGAAGACATTTGTTTATATTCCTTACCTAAAGGGTACTTTCCTCTCTTCACAATGTAACTAGGTCCTTTAGTCAAAATGTCACACACCAGCCTGTCAACAAATCGTGAAATAGGTAAGTTTCCTCTGAAGGTCATGCATACAATTGCTCATCAAAGAATCATACCAAAGGTCTTGTGGCTTTACCACTTCTGTTTGCTCATTTTGCATTTTTTTCCCTTTCCTTTTTTCTTACCTTCCTCCTGACCTGTTTTCTTCACACCCTTCATCCTTGCACTACTCTGAAATTCTCATTCTTTTGAATCGTAAAATGTGCTCATCTAATTAACCTCTAGTGCATTCACTATGTTAGAGAGGAATTTTAAAAAAAATACCTAGGGGCCCGGGTGTCTCTGTTTTCTCCTTTGTTAAGGAGGACCCTGGGGGACTGGGAATTGGGGGAACGGAAGGTGGAACAGTCGAAGGATGCAGGGAACTCAAAAAAGAAAACTAAAAACAACATCAGCAAGTGCTAGGACCTTAAAAAAAAAAAAAGATGAAACAGCTGTAAATTTTCACAGGCAATCTAGATGGGAAGTTTCAGCCACAATTTTATCTTGTTATTCAGGGTAAGGTGTAGGTGGAAGAGGGGCCTTTATTAAAATATAAATTTTTATAAGATCTTTTAATGCTATTAACTTCACCTATTATACCCGAATGTAGATTTCTCTCCAATGAAGCCTTCCGCGTAGGCATCCTACATTAAAGGCCTGTTTGTTATCCAACCAAACAGCCTGCCAAGATGCCTCCAATCCAACCACTAAACAAAGGCATTGCTTCAAATGCGTCCTCTGTCCCTGGAAGCCAAGTTTAAAATCTCACCAGTTACCTTGGGGTAGTCACGTGCTACTTGTCTACAGTGGCGTGAATTCATTAGACAATAAAATATATGGGTAGTTCTGATAGTGCAGGTCTCTGAGTAACTGGGGTTAGAAAGTAGATGTAGTCTGAGGAAATCATGTCAAAATGCCTATGAGATTACTATAATAGGTGGTGATAAATTTTGCTTACCTCACTGTTTTTCTGGTCTTGAAGCAATCTCACCCAAATTCAAAGGTCTGAGCATGTGATGTGTATAAAGAGATGGGACATCTGAAGGAGTTTCCTAGGACAGACTAATGCTCTTCCAAGAATTCCATGTGTTTTTCACTAGCCTTACATGGACTATTAAGTAAGTCTTTAAGAAAGTCTAAAAAAAATAGTTATATTGGATCTCTATATTTACAAAAGATTTTGAAAAAGCACAATGCCTGAAAAGAAAGTTAAAGGAATTTGTTACTGGTAGACTCACTATTCTACTTTGTGCTTATTTTAGTTTGTTTGTTTTTCTTCTGTTGTAGGCCTGGAAAGTGATGCCCAGCCTTTCACAGACCCAGAGTCATCCCAAGGTGATGTTTTCTAAATGCAGAGTGATTTACCTGGCTTTTCCACCAGCTCCTTTGCATTAGTTATAGATGGCACAATTTTATTATATTTTTTAAAAATTATTTATTTATTTTGAGAGAGAGAGAGGCAGAGAGAGAGAGGAGAGAGAAAATCCCAAACTGGCCCCATGCTGAGGGTAGACCCACATTCAGGGCTCAATCTTACGATTGTGAGATCACCCCCGAGCTGATATCAAGAGTCCATTGCTTAACCCACTGAGCCACTGAGGCTCTCCTTGAAGGCATGATTTTAGTCTTTGTTCTTCATTGAAAAAGGCAGTATATACTCCATAAATCTTATTTTTTTAATTTTCAAAATTTTTTATTTTAGAGAGAGAGAGAGCAAGCATGTGGGAGATGGGCAGAGTGAGAGAGAGGATCCTAAGCAGCACCCAGGCTCAGAGCCTTACTTGGCTGAAATCACAACCTGAGTCAAAATCAAGAGTTGAACACTAAACCGACTGATCCCTCCAGGCGCCCCCCAGTCATTATTTTTAATACTTGCATATTATTCCATTGTATGGAGGTGCTGTATTTTATTTAATCAATCCCCATGGTCAGATATTTAAGTAGTCACTGATTTTTCTATATTACAACCATCCGTGTTAAGCATCTTTATTCAAACATATAATAATGTCTCAAATTATTTCTTCAGGAAATATTTATAGAAACAGAATTTCTTGGTGAGAGAAAATACATACTTTTAAGTCTTTTGGTGCTTCAAATGTCCCCCAGTCATAAATTTATCAGTAGTGTATGACTGCCCATTTTCTCATGTTTTCATAACTGCTGGGTATTAAAAAAAAATCTTTATCTGCTTGAAAACTTTCATTTAGTTTGCATCTCTCTAATTATTAGTAAGATTAAATTTGTTTTACTTGTTTAGAATATGGTTGGCTCTGTAAGCAATAGCCCACAGGCCAAATCTGGCCCATGGCCTGTTTTATATGCAGACTTTTGTTAAGAATGATTTTTTACATTAAAAAAAAGTTTATTTATTTATTTTGTGTGTGAGAGAGAGAGAGCTCAAACTGAAGAGGGTCAGAGAGAGGGAGACAGAGAATCTCAAGCAGGCTTGCACTGTCAGTGATGAGCCTAATGTGGGGCTTGAGCCCATGAACCATGACTTGAGCGCAAAACAAGAGTTGGATACTTAACCAACATAGCCACCCAGGCACCCCTAATTTTTACATTTTTGAAAGGTTGTAAACAAACAAAGAAGAATGAATTTTATATCTACAAGGAGTTATGTAGCCACAAAGATGGAAATATTTATCACTTAGCCCTTTATAGAAGTATTTAAGACCCCTTGGCCAAAGTGAAATAATAATAATTACAATACCCAACATTATCAATCTCTAGAATATAGACACAATGCTAAAGATATTACATGTAGTGTTTATTTAATCTCCACACCAACCCTACAAGGTAAATATTCCTTTGTGACTATTTTATTTTATTTTACTTTATTTTTTAAATTAAAAACATTTTTAATGTTTATTCCTTTTTGAGACAGAGACAGCATGAGTGGAGGAGGGGCAGAGAGAGAGGGGAGATACAGAATCTGAAGCAGGCTCTAGGCTCTGAGCTGTCAGCACGGAGCCCAACTCGGGGCTTGAACTCACAAACCATGAGATCATGATGCTTAACTGACTGAGCCACCCAGTGGCTCTTTATGATTATTTTAAAGCTGAATAAACAAGCTCAGGGAGGTTAAGTAACTTGTCTAATGTCTCAGAATAAGATGTGGATCTGGGTTTCTAATTTAGCTGTCTCCAAAGTCTGCATTTAACTATTATGCTATGTCACCCATGATTTGGTTACATTTATACACCAATTTTGAGAAACCTGAAACCTCTCCAATATTGAGGCTTTATATCAGATACATCATGTCTCAATGTATTCACATCTTCTTTTATATTTTTTATAAATATTTTATATTTTTTTCCATAAAAATACCATGTATCTAAAATATTTTCCGCCAGGCATTTTGTGTTTTGGATTTTTTTGTGAATGGATTCTTTTGTCATTTCCAGATTCTCAAAGGTTATTATCTAGGAAAGGTATTGAGTTGTGTAGGTTAATTTTATAATGAGCCATATTCATGAAGTTCCCTACTAGTTGTAGTCAAACTTCATCTATTTCCTTTTGTGTTGTTCAGGCAGTTAATTGCAATGACAACTTTGCTCCTTCATCTCTAATATTCAAAATATTTCTCCCAGCTTAACAATTCACTGCTGGTACTTCCAAAATGATGTTGGTAGGCATCCTTGTATTATTCTGGTTCTAATAAGAATGCCTACTGCCTACTATTCAGCAGGATCCTGGATGTTGGTTTGTGATAGATTTTCACATTTAGTTCTCAATCTATTATTCAGTTCAATTAAAGTAAGAAACTTGTCATATTCTTAGTTTACTAAGGATTTTGACTCTGAATTTTTGTAGAATTTCATTAAATTTATTAAATTTTGTGGAATTGTGTACATATATTGAGATGATTATGTCATTTTATCCACTGGCATATTAATATGATGAATTCTATTGTTAGACTCCCTAAGATCAAACCATCTTTACATCTGGAAATAATCCTTACTAGATCACAGTATTCTAAACTTTTAAAATATTGCTGGATTTGATTTGTTAATTTTTTAAAGGATATTTTATAATACCAGTTAAAGGGTATTCCTAAATGGGTTGGCTCTACCATTTTATTTCCTTGATATTTTCTTCATTGAATAATTCATTGAAAATTATTTTCATATTTTTTAAAGTGTATTTTTAAATGCATGTAAGAATGATTTGTCCCTTGAATAGATAATCAGTTGAACTTATCTATTTTTAAAAAAATGCTCAATGCCATTTTAAAAAAAATGCTCAATGCAGTTCTTTGGTAACTGTCCTAATTTCTCATATACCATGGATCAGGTAGCATTTTGAGCCAGTTTTGGTGATTTAAATTTTCATAATTTAGCAAAAAATTACCTAAAGTTTTTGTCTGTAATCTTTAAAATATTTTATAAATGATTGTAACTCCAATGTTGTGCTTAGTGTTTTACATATGTTAGTTTTTTAGTCTTAGCAGAGATTTGTCTAATTAAGTCATATATTTATTTATTTGTTTATTTAGATATAGTTTATTGTCAAGTTGGTTTCCATACAACATGCAGTGCTCATCCCAACAAGTGCCCTCCTCCATGCCCATCATCCCCCTCCCCTTCCCCTTCCCCCATCATCCCCATCAACCCTCAGTTTGTTCTCTGTATTTAAGAGTCTCTTGTGGTTTGCCTCCCTCCCTTTCCTTAACTATTTTTTTCCCTTCCCCTTCCCTATGGTCCTCTGTTAAGTTTCTCTTGTTCCACATATAAGTGAAAACATATGGTATCTGTCTTTCTCTGCCTATAATTAAGTCATATTTTCAAAGAATCAAATCTTGGTGTTATTTAAAATTTTATTGCTTTTCTATATGCCAATTAATTCCTTTCATGCTTTTATTTTTATGATGTCACATGTCCTTTCTTTTGCTTCTTTTGTTTGTGTTTTCTAGCTTTCTGATTTAATTGCATAGTTCTTTTATTTTCATTCTTGCTTATTTAATGATTGAAATATTTAAGATTTTGAATTTTCCTCTGATGAGTACTTTGGATTTTTAATTTTTTTTAATGTTTATTTTTCAGAGAGAGAGACAGAGCATGAGCAGAGAGAGAGGAAGACACAGAATCTGAAGCAGGCTCCAGTCTCTGAACTGTCAGCACAGAGCCTGACATGGGGCTTAAACTCACAAACTGTGAGATTATGACCTGAGCTGAGGTAGGATGCTTAACCGACTAAGACACCAAGGCAGCTCTCAAGCCTCTTTTATAAAGGCACTAATTCCATTCATGAAGGCTCCATTGTTAGTCACTTTCCAAAAGCTCCACCTCTCAATACCATTACTCTGGGTATTAGGATTTTGATATATTAATTTTGGGATGACATATTCAGACCACAGCAATTACAAAACAAACCCCCCAAATAATAGGTTGCTAACATTACATAATATCCATTTGTATTCAAATTTCACCAGTTCACCAAAAGAAGTCTTTATACAGTTCATTTGCTTAAATCAGGATCCAATTAAGTGGTACACACAGCATTTGGTTGATCTCTCTCTCTCTATCTCTCTTTTTAATCTCTAAGTGTCACTCTGTTCTTTTTCATGCCATTTATTTGTAAAGAAAACCCAGGCATTTACCCTGTAGAATATCCCACAATTTGCAGTTGGCTGGTTGGTAATATCATTTGCCCTATTTTTCTATTCTTCTTAAATAAGACAGAGACTTTTTAAAATATACATACATTTTTTAAAGATTTTCGGGCACCTGAATGGCTGGCCGAGTTAGTTGAGCATCTGACTCTTCGTTTCAGCTCAGGTCATGATTTCTTGGATTTGTGAGTTTGACTGAGTATCCGTGCTGGTAGTGTGGAACTTTCTTGGGATTCTCTCTCTCCCTCTCTCTCTGCACATCTCCTACTTGTGCATGCTTTCTCCCTCCCTCCCCCCCGCTCTCTCTCTCTCTCTCAAAATCAATAAATAAACTTAAAAAAAAAAAGATTTTATCTTTAAGTAATCTCTACTCCCGATGTGGGGCTCAAACTCACAATCCCAAGATCAAGAGTGTCAGTAAGGCACCCCTACTGAGCAAGACTTTTAAAGCAAGTTTTATACTGGTTTACACATCATGAAACTGTGGCTCAGAGACTTTAAATAACTTATAGGTGGTAAAGCTGGCATTTAAGTACTCATCTGACAGATTTTATCATCCAGACTCATTCTACTACACAGTGCTACAGAAGTTGAAACACTTAGGAAGGGAAATGAGGGTGTAAAATGGAAGAAGAGGGAGGTTAGAACAGGCTGCATATTTTGCTTTCTATCATGCACTTTTCTTCTTGGTAGTGTGAAGTAAGAAGAACGTAGACTACGTCAGGTGTCTACTGTCAATTTGTATTTTCTTTGTTATACATTCATAAACATCCAGAATTCAGAAGCTCTTTACATTCCCTGAAAGTGATGCCCTTACATTAAAATAATTAATTGCAATGTAAATTTTATGGAAGGTGCGGTTATGGAAATGGAACAAGGTAGAACATTCCAATGCCATGCTAGGGCTGCCATAACAAAGCACCACAATCTGGGCATCTCAAACAACAGAAATTTTTGTCTGCAGTTCCAGAGGCCAGAAATCCAAGATCAAAGCATCAGGAAGGTTGGTTTCCTTGTGAAGACCTGTTGATGGTCATCTTCATGTACACACACAGCCTTCTCCCTGTATGCATGTCTGTGTCCAGATTTCTCCTTTTTATAAAGATAACAGGCCCACCTGGATTAGGGCCCACCCTAATGAACTCATTTTAGCTTCATTTCTCCTGTGAAGACCCTACCTCCAAAAAAGGTTACATTCTTACGTATTGGGATTTAGGAGGTGAATATGAATTTGGGGGTTGGGGCGCTGTTCAGCCCATAACAACATATAACACAGCGCATAGCCCCACAGAGCTTCTGTATTTCCCCTAGGTCTTTCTAGCCTTGCCGATAACCTTCCCCATGAAACACCAAGTTCTGTTATAAATGCATTTCTCTTCTTGTTTCCTGCAAGCAGTTCCATATAGTTTTCTCTGTCCCAGGTACCAGGTCCCACCTCGGAGAGAGGTTTTCAAGACATTCAACCTATAAAGAACCTTCTGTGGGTAGATATTCATAGTAGCCTCTGGCTAAGCAAGAAACACCTGACAATACCAGGCTTTAAAAATTCAAATACATAAAAACATAGATTGAGAACAAGTTCAAGGACTACTTATATTTGAAAGTATCCTATGAGTTGAGAAGAATCTTTCTCACTTTTTATGAACTGTGGTGTAATCAATGAACTTCAATGAACTATGGTTTAATCAGTGTTAGGTTTCTTTTTTATTTCTTTGGATTGTGTTTTACTTCTTAAATGTAGTTCTTGACAATATCATTCATGTTAAGGTGCTTTTATTAACTATTTTAATTCTGATCTGTATAAAATTGATGAGCAGAGGAATTTACTGTTCTATTTCAGTAAACCATGACTATAATCTAAACCATACAGTATTAAACTCATGCTGTGATACTTTCAAGTGTATCTCAACTCCCATGTAATTCTTTGAAGATGATAAACGAACATTTGGAACATTGAATCAAAATATTCAAAATAAAGATGGTAACTCACATCCTACTGAAGGAATATAGTCACAAATGATCTAATATAATATGACATTTCAAAGTATATTAGAGTGGGTTGTACCACTTTTAAATAAAAATGATTTGCCTTCTTAATTTGGATTTACTTAGGCAGCTATTTTCTGAGTTCATGTTGGTGGATATCCAGGAAAGGGGGTTGATTCAGAAGTGGGTCAGATTTTCGGTATACACAAGGCAAAAATTAAAATGAATGCTACCAATAACCCACAAATGGGATAATCTTCACAAATAATTTAGAGTTATCTGAAGTTAGAATTAGTGAAATCTAGTGACCTATAGGAAAAGTCCACATAATTTGTCAAGGAAAAAAAATCTCCTGTGAACCCAAGGAAATCAACCATTTTTGATCTGTTATTTTCTCTCAGGAAACCTTGCACATCGATGAAGTCCCAGTTAAAAACATCACTCTAGGAATAAAGCTGCTCCATTATCTTGAGCTCTGCCACTATCTTGCATGTCAATACTCAGACCAGAAACCTTTTTCTCAGGTTGATGGATGCACTGTGTCTCAGTGTGTATGTGCCTATAGTTAGATTTTGCTTTTAAAAAGGAGCCATTAACCATGCCTATTTCAAAGCATTTTCCCTTTTTTATCAACCCAATCAAGCTAATGTTTAACTATTTCACAACATCTACTTCCATAAAATTTAGCAAAGGTAAACCAGAATTCTCTCTTTAGCACGAGACTTTTGTTTTGAGTGGTGTAGAAAGCAACTGTAGTCTGTTCACACAAGTAAACTATTAGAGAGGGTAATTTTTTCACCAAGTCTGATAACTCAGAGCAATCCAGGGTCTAGAAAACTGCAGTTGGGGTCTTGAGATTACACATCTCTAAAGCTAGTTGGCTGAATTGTATTAAATTGCAATATTGCAATTTTTTATCTACAAAAACAACATTTCATATGGATTATCACAATTTTTATAATTGAAAGAATTTTATTATTTTGAATATAAAGAGGAAAACATTAAAAGGCAAATAAAACAAAAAAGCTTATAGTAGATTTTTTAAAGTTAAAAACAGATGACACTATCTCTATGACCTAGGTTTGTAATTTTAAGGAGCACGTCTTAAAGACGGAGGACAAACCTTTGCCTGGGTAGTCTAAGTGAAATGTATAGAATTCTATGATGGCAGAGATTCTGTTTTGTTTGTAACTAATATATAATGACAGATAATTGGAGGCCTTAGTTAGTGTTATGAAAATTCCATAGTATGATATGCCGGGACTAATTGGGGACCACTGTGGCTCAGGTGGTCTGGAAAGTTCTCTCTGAAGAGATAACAGACATTGAGGGCTTAGCCATGACAATGAGACAATGATGTGAAGATATGGAAGAAGACCCTTTTATGTTTATTATCTTTTAAAACATTTCTTTTAATGTCTTATTTATTTCTGAGAGAGAGAGAGTAATCATGAACAAGGGAGGATCAGAGATAGAGGGAGATACAGAGGCTCCAGGCTCTGAGCTGGCTGTCAGCACCGAGTCCAGTGCAGGGCTCGAACCCACGAACTGTGAGATCATGACTTGAGCCAAAGTCAGACGCTTAACCAACTGAGCCACCCAGGCATCCCAGAAGAAGATTCTTTTAAAAAGGAACAAGAGTGAAAGCATTCCGAGATGAAGGTGAATGTGGACTCTTCAAAGGAGAAAGGAAAGACCAATGTGTCAGCCAAGTGCTTCAGACTTGGAGGTGGACTCAAGAGGGAAAGGCAGACACTCAGTAAATGGCTGTTGCTGGGCTCACTTACGCTCAGCCCTGGGCACAGGACTTAATGTGACCCAGCCGTAGAGCCCTCATCTGTAAATGGCAATCGTTCATAACCATCAAGATAACTCTTTGGGGCAATGATTACATATAAAGGGCATGTGCTGGACACAGAGTAAATCTTCCATAAATGCCAACTTTCATTTTACGCATGTTATTTTCAGGTAATCAAATTTCTAATGAACACTGTTGGTACTCAGCCACCAAGAGAAGTGAATGGTATAAATTTTGCCTAATAATGTTTACAATTTTCTTGGGGGTATAAAATACATTGCCAGGTTGTGTAGTATCAAACAAAACATTACACAAGTGCAAAGAAAGCAGGGGGAAGTCAAGACAAGTAGAGATAATATTGTATGAAGAGATAAAGGAAAATTTATAGAAAAACATATCATTGAACTGGCCTTGAAGACCCAGTAAGACTTCTTTAAAAGGTCTTCCAGGAGGAGATTACAGAACAGGAAAAAGCATAGCGGTGAGACTAGGAATGGCCCCTTCAGGGTGCTATAGGGCAGGAGCTGGGTTGTTTCCATTAGTAGAAGCATGTTTCAGAGACTGACTAGATATGGAGCTAAGGAAATCAATGGTGAAAGAAACCAGGGAACTGGAACCTTGGAAGTGAGGATGTGGAGTCTGAACTCGAAGCAGTAGAATTTCCCTGGTACCAGAAAGATGTACACAGAGTAATTGGAAGGAAAGAGTCATCGGAGTAGATTATTTACTGCTTGATGAGGTAAAAAGGATTTGTTAGGCCATGAGCCTAAAAGGGAAGATGTAGGTATGAAAGGTAACTTGAAGTGATTAACTAACATTTATTTAGTAGTCAGAATTTTAATTTTGACATATAACTACCACGACTAAAAGGTTATTGTTTCAAGAACTGGACTAACTGCTATACATTTGTCAACTCTATTAATCTACTGACCTGGAGACCATTATTCACGTTTTACAGATGAACCAAGCACCAGGGAGGTTAAGAGATTTCCTTTTAAAAAAAAAAAAAATAATGGTGGGATTACTTCCCCATTGCTAATAGTTACTTACCTCTAGCTCCTAGAATAGACCAAAATGCTTCTTTGACCTTCAGAATCTTAGATTAAGATGCGTTTGGGGAGATTAAAGATAGGATGCAGAAGTCACAGGCACAAGAGTGCTGGGCAATTTTATGGTAGCCATGTCTCTATGGTAATTGATCACTTTTTCCTTCTGGAGCTCCTCTTTTCTGGCTGGTGGCTATGAGGAAAGAATAGCACTGAGAGGTGGTGTCAAGGGATGCAGCTTGCTGAGCTTTTTTTTTTNATATATATATAAAATATATATATACACATATATGTATATAATATACATGATATATGTTTATTTATTTTTATATATTATAATGTTTATTTTATATTTAATGTTTTATTTTATATATAATGTTTATTTTATTTTACATATTGTGTGTGTATATATATATATATATAATGTTTATTTATTTTTTAGAGACAGAGAGAAGCAGAGCCCAAATGGGGAAGGGACAGAGAGAGAGGAAGACACAGAATTCAAAGCAGCTCCAGGCTCTGAACTGTCAGCACAGAGCCTGATGCGAGGCTCGAACCCACCAACCCTGAGATCATGACCTGAGTCGAAGTGGATGCTTAACTGACTGAGCCACCCAGGCGCCCCCAGTGGAGTGTGGTTTTAATCAGTTCCTCAAGAAGAGAAAATGACCAGCCTCCCACGAGGACCTCGAGAGTAGGTCAAGACAACATTAACAACAAAAACAAAAACAAAACTGCATTACGAGTAGTGTACTGCACAGTGCGGTTCTCATGTACCTCCGTAACACTTTTTATCCCAGGCCAATGTGAGCGTCTTCCTGCCTTCCAGCTGATTCTTTGAGTAGAATTTCTTTTGGTGGGCATCTAATATGGATATGCTGTGGTGCTCATAGATAATTCTAGGGGATGCATTCTCACTGGTTTGGCTCTTTTGGTTTGATCCACTCAAAGCAGAGCCTCTGACACTTCCAGAACAAACCTAACTAATTGAGTGGTAAATCATGGGGTGTCACTGACTGTAGGGCTGTATGCTAGGCACTCTGAAAAAAGCAAAGACAGTCCTAAGGAAGCTTATACACTTAAACATCTGAGAATTGTGGCTAGTCATATCACTCAAAGGGCAAGGAGACGCTACTGTGATGCTCATTGCCTAAGAATATGCCTCAAAATATATTCTAAATCCTGCATGTTCCCCACTCTCTTTCTCTATTTCTGCTCCATTTTCTAGAAACTTTGCTTGTCTTTTTACTTTCATTATTTAATTTCTATTTTATCTCCTTTACAATTTTTTCAGCCCTGACTCTATTAGTAAGCATGTTTCTTAGTACTGAATTTAGGGAGTAACTTTTCTTTCTCTAGGTATTAATTTTAAACTTGCAGACGAGTCGAACACCTTAAATTTCTTCCAGAGAAAACTTGAATTAAGTCAATTGATAGACCTTTTTTTTCTGTCCATTGAACTTTGATTAAAAAAATGCTTTCTTATCACTTACTAACATTATTTGAGGTTTAATTTCCAGATATTTTATCTTTTATTTTCAATTAGTTATGTCTAATAAACCCAATCATAGACAGATAGAGATACATAGAAATCCCAGGAGTGTGAAACTAAATTTTTAATTTTTCTGGGCATTCAGCCCAGCTTGATTTAACTTTTTAAAAATTCTCATTGTGTCCTAGATCCTGTTTTAAAATAGGCGATTTATAATTACTAATTAGGCAGAAGAAGAAGATAAGGAAGATGATTAGCCTAGGAAAGCTTTAGTTTTTTTTTCTTAGAAAGATTGAAATCACAGCAATAGATATATGTAATGTAAACACTTTCCTATATGGTAAAGCTTGTTTCCCCTCCAGTTGTCCAGATCGTCTTCATTTTTACAAATGAATTAACCCTGTCAGAAAATCCAATCATCTTATTAGCGTACTACATTTTATCTCCCTTTATTTTCTGCTGATCTCTTTTCTTGAGCAGTGAATTAGTTCTAACAGACTTACATCTAATTCACATTGTTTAGCTCTTCTATCAGTGTTCCCATAAAGTCAGACATATTTTCAAAGGAGAAAATGGGTATTCCACAAATTTCTGTACTGAAGATATTGAAAGTATCTGCTGACACCCAGCAGGATATATTTCTCTGAAAGCATTTCCTGAAGCCTTGCTTAATTTTAGGCTTCAAGTTCACATAGCTTCTTAGAGTGATTTTAGAACGAGTGTATCACAGACAGGTGCTGGGAAAAGTTTTTACAAAAGCTCTGATTTGTAAAATATGCTGATTTCCATGGTGTAAATACTCCCAGCACACCTAATTTCAAGGCACTAACGTGAAATCACTAAACGCAGAGTGCGAAAGAGATGTGTCAGAGCACATCATTACATACTATTTCCACCATACATATATGATGGATGACCTCAAGAGAGGTCACAAAATTCCTGAAAAACTAACAATCAATTCTGTGAGCTGATAAGAGCCAGGTTCAGCACGCCATTGAATCAGAGTATTAAACTATTTAAATAATTCCAGATACTGAAATGAAAAATCTGTAATTTATAATACAACAGGATCTTTGAAGATGTGATTACGTGAAGGCTTTGGGATGGGGAGATTATCCTGGATTATCAAGATGGACTCTAAAAGCAATTCACATATATCCCTATAGGAAGTAGATAGAGGAAGATTTGAACAGAAGAGGGAAAAGCGATGTGAAGACAGAGGCAGAGACTGAAAATATGCAGCCACAAGCCAAGGGTTGCCAGAAGACACTGGACGCCAGAAGAGGTAAAGACGGAGTCTCCCCTAGAGCTTCTCTAGAAGAAGCATAGCCTTGTGAACACCTTGATTCCAGCTCAGTGGTACTGATTTAGGACTTGGCCTGGACAACTATATGAGAATAAATTTCTATTGTTTTAAGCAATCAAGTTTTTGGTAATTTGTTAGAGCAACTACAGGAAACTAACACAAGCTCAAGATTAAGAAATGCTGGGGGTCGCCTGGGTGGCTCAGTTAGTTAAGCATCGGGTTCTTGACTATGGTTCAGGTCATGATCCCACAGTTCATGAGACTGAGCCCCACATCAGGTTCTGGGCTGACAACGCAGAGCCTGCTTGGGATTCTCTCTGCCCTGTACCCTGTTCATTTTCTCTCTCTCTCTCTCTCTCAATAAATAAATAAGTAAACATTAAAAAAAAAAAAAGAAATGACTGGGAACCAGGGGCTGATGCTCAGCTTCCATAAGAGTGTGCCTGAAGGAGAGCAAACAGGAAGATCCTGGGTATAAAATTTGAAATAATTTATAAATTGAATTCATATAATTATAAACCATCCTAATGTTTGAAAGGAGAAATAAAAATTACTTAGAATTAGATCAAAAGTCTCCAGTCTCCTAATTTTGCATATAACCCCCACCCACACCTCTGAGACCTAGAGATATTAAAAGATGGTTTTCCAGGTTTGGAGGGACAGGAACATTCAGACCATAGTGGGTGGTCTGGGCTGGTGTCTGAGAAAAAGATATTAGAAGTGAAATCTGAGTGATGAGATATCCAGGCAAAGATGTAGGAGAGTAGGGTTCTAGGCAGAGGAAACCAGTTGAAACGCCTTGAGAAGGGATGCTAATAAGGTCGATGGTCAAGTGAACTAATTGCTAAGATCCCTGCAAAGTAAAGAGGTGCTTCAGTATGGTGCTCCACCTTCTGGTAGTGGAGGTGTGGGAGTGCATGGGGGTGGGGGACAAATCCAAGGAAAGCTGGTAGCAAAGGCATGAAGAGACAAAGCTTCCCTGTCAGTTCTTTGGCTCTCCTCCCGTTCCTCCTCTGTACCTTTCGTTAGTCACTTCCCAAATACCCCAGATTCTGTCATTACAGTAAAAACAGCCTTCTAGTCTCACACTGAGACGCAGTGCTCTCTGAGAAACCTCCAATACTTCCACTGGTGCTGCTGCTTCCTGTTCCGCTGAGTTAGCAGAATCAGCACAAAATAGAACTTCTCTAAATCCCACCACCATACCCACCTCCGATCTGTGTCTATTTGCTCTGTATACCTTCCCATCACTGTGGATTGAGTCTCCATCCTCCTGCAGACACCGCCCCCTTACTTGTTTACTCTCTTCTACCCAACACGTTGATGCAGGGATTCCCCCTCTCGCTTCCATAGCAAGTGCTTCTCCCTTCTCCTGGACCTCTTCATTCAGCGGAGAGAAGTGCTATCATTTCTCCCATGCTAACGTGCCTTCTCTTGGTTGTTCTTTTCCTTTGGTTCTTTCTTTTCAAGATACTTCCTGTGTCTCTGAACCCTTTTACTACAAAACTCCTTAAAAGTGCGGTAATATTCACTGTCTCCAATTCCTCTGTGCTCATTCTCCCTTAAACTCCTTCAATCAGCCCTCCCACACCTTACCCTACCCAAACACACACGCTGGCTCCGTTCTTCGTGTGCTCACCAGTGTGGTGAAATCTCAATGGCCAATTTTTTAATTCTCCTCTGACTTGACTTACTATCAACATTTAACAAAGACCATTGCTTCTCTTGACTGAAATCCTTTCTTCAACTGTTTTCCAGGACTACATGCTATTGGTTTCCTCTGTCCTCTTGGCCACAGTCTCTTAGGTCTGGGATGACACAGGGGTTGAACTTTGGACTCCATCTTTCCTCTGCCTATATTGCCCCTTGATACTCCACTCAAGCACATGGCTTTTAAACACCACTGATATGTGGACAACTTCCAAATATATGTATGTATTTTAACCCAATCTCCCCACTAAAGTCCAATTGTCTTTATAGCATCTATACTTGGATGTCTAAAAAGATTCTCAAACTTGACTTTTCAGAACCAAACTGGTTTCACTCTGTAACTGGCTTCACCTTCATCTCAGTGAAGTCATGCCAGATTTCTTTTTTTCACACTCCACATTCGATCTAACAGCAAATCCTGTGTCACTACCTTCAAGATATAGTTAGTCTCTGATCATGTCTGGCACATGCTAGGAGCCCAGTAAGTATTTGTTGGATGAACAATGTATATTGTTCTGACAATCAGTAAAAGGGTTGTCTATGAATATGAGGTATGATTATTAGGTATCATGCCTTACACTTAGAAATGCCTTGTTTTGGGGACATATTCTTAGCTTGGAGTTTTTCTTTTAAATTTTGAATACCATACTTTTTGGCTGAGAAAAGAAGCACAGAGAAGAGTGATGGACTACTTCCATGAGTCACTTGTTCACAACCTCATGTTTTCAGTAGTGAATAGAATGAGCAAACTGTTTTGGGTGCAGAGTGCTTCAGGGAGTACTGAGGAGGATCAGGTGCAGAGGAGAAAGACTACACGCAGGAGCGCTCACTCTTGGGGAGAACAAGACAGTAAGATTTTAGCAAGATATTAAGATTATAGTTATTCAAGATAGAATAGGCTTAAAAAATAGAGATATAATGCAATTGACTACTTATTTATTCATAAAAGGCTGCTTTTTTCTCATCCTCACAATGATTACTAATAGATTTATATAGAAAGAGAAAATAGTGGAGCAGAGTCATCATTTGTTATTTCGCCTGTCCAATAGCCATTCTCTCTTATTTACAGTGCTTGGACAATGACCCTGTTGCTTAGCATGGGGTCTTGGTGGTATCCTAACTAGGGTACCATGTCCTCCCACAGAGTGAGCAGGGTGGAAGGAGGAGCTTCCTGGAAGTCTCTTTAGCCAAATACTTTTCCTCAGGCTGATACAGGAAAGAATAGGCACCTGACAAAAAGGTAGCCAGGAGGCCCCTTGTGAGCTGAGAACCTTGTGCAGAGTGATACAAGAAGAGACAAGGTTGGGGTTCTATCCTTCCCATGACATTGGCCAGAAAAGACAGGTGGACCTGTGTCCAGTCTCCCAGAGGAGCCCCTGCTCCTGTCCAGCTTCTACGCGGAGTTCTCCAGTCTCACCTTCTTTCTGTGAGCCACCCAATATTCTCTATTAAATCGCCCTCTTCTAAAATCTCAAGTTACTCAGTGTTGTTTTCTATGGCATATAAACAAATCAATTAGGTTACAACTAGATCAAAACCTGAGAAGAGATCATTTCTGTGGCTCACTCAATGGTCCCCATTGCTGCAGATGACATCATAGGTCACACTCAGCTTGCTCTGTTAACGTGTTTCTCTCCCTCAATGTTAGGCAGCTGATGGCGTTCTATCACCCACACACGATTCCTACTTTACACGTTTGTGAGACAGATGTTGTTAAAAATGTTCATTATAGTGTAAAAGGGCAGTATGTTTTGTGGGTGACATTTTCCCAGAGAAGGAAGAAACTGCATAGGGAACATGTAATACAATTCCTCTCCGCTGTATCCCTCCACCAATTGCAAATATATCATTAATCAAAACAGAGAGAGAGAGCTCTGGGAATATGGCTTTATTGATATAAAGAAAAAAGTCAATCTAGAATAGGAAACAAATATAGGTATAAGCAATGTTTTTCTGCATGTCTGTTCTCTAATCTAATTTCTCTGACCTCTCCTCTTTGCCAGGGAGAGCCCCACCATCGTCATATAGAAAGTGCTATCAAAAATAAGGTGAACATTAATGTGGGGGCATAAAGGCTTAGCTTATACCAATTTATTCCTGAAATTAACTAAAGTGAAAATAAAGGAGTAAACGGGATATAATTGCATAAGAACAAATAAAATGTAAATGATGAAACAGTAGAAGTGATCCAACTAAATGTTGAAGATGAGAGTTCTAGATAGATAATAACTGTGCTTTTATGTCATAAAAAAACAATAAATGCAAGTTAATTTCCTCTCAAATATGCAGAATAGACTCAAAACGGGAGGGACCAGATACCTCTGAACGTGGGGTTCACTAAAAAAAGAGTTTTTTGTTCACAGTAGGCACCAATAAATATTTATCCGTTGAAATGGCATGCCATTGCTGTAAGTTTTCACTGATGTTTGGAAGATAAAGGGCTTTTTAAAAATTTTTATTTTTAAATTAAAAACATTTAATGTTTATTTTTGAGAGAAAGAGAGAAAGGGANGGGGTGGTGGGGGTTGGGGGGTGGGGCTTGAACCCAGGAGCCGTGAGATTATGACCTGATACAAAATAAAAACTTAGCTGCTTAACCGACTGGGCCACCCAGATACCCCAATAAAGGGTTCTTTTTTTAAACCAAAGAGATGATTGCACTTGAGTAAAAGTGCATTGGGGTTAATACAGTGTCTGTGCATATAAATAGTATACAGTGGCCAGAGAACTGGGAGGAAGGGGAGACAACTGGGAAAGCTGTGTGATAGGGACACAGATTCAGTTCACTCTTCTTTTTCCTTTTTCCTTTTTCATATGTTCGGATTTTTCCATAATAAAAAGAAAACCTTTAAGCACTTAAGGTAAAAAAGAGAAGTTGGCAAAGTCTATTAATTGTTTTGCCTCTTCTCTGAAACTAACCTGAGTTTTGGCCTCAAATGAGTGGCCCATTTAAGAGAATAGCTAGTTCATTCTGTCTGGTGCTATTGCTTCCCACGAATCAATATTTCTACTGCATTGTTTGAGGTCACGCTTAATATGTCTCACAAGTGGTTTAACACAGAGGCACTTGTGGCTACACCCGAGTGGAGGGTGGTTACGGAATGATTGAAAGAACAATTGAAACAAGGTGAGTCTAAGAACAGGAGAGAAAAGAACAAAAACGCGACATCTTCCTGCAAGTGATAGAGTGCTCTTATTAGGGCCCATATGAAGACTACAAATTATCTTTGGATGTTATGTCTGTCCAATTCTGAATCGTGAATGGGCTTTTACTTCTTAAGATATACAGATGTTATTCATCATTACACACCTGACTCTTACGGAACTGAAATCTGGTCTTCACACATCAAGTTACATTTAATAAGAAGCATAAACATTTCAGGATTAGGGTATGAATTGTGCTGCATTAGAAAATTATAGAATAAGGGAAACTTAAAAATAAGGGTGGGAATGAGAAAGACAGACGTCAAGTAAAAGAGAAAAAAGATGGATGGAAGTGAGATAGTGGGAAAGGGAAGGAAATGACATATTTTCCTTTCAAGTCTGTGCCTAGCTCTTATTTGAGTATAGTAATTTGATTCATGCTTATACTCTGTGTCTGATTTATTACTGATTTCATCATGAGTGCCCAGCTCTATTGGCTCTTGCCCATTTGTCTCCAAGGTAGTGAAACCACCATCCACACAATGACTGTACCAGTTGACCCTGTTAGCACTTTTAACTCTCAACTTCAACGTCTCCTTTTGCTAGTTATTTTTAGATTTATTGTTGTATGGGATGTGTATGTTGTATGGCAATATGATACCTATGGAATGTTCTGCACTGTGTAAATCAATCACCGTAATAGCATCTCTGGGTGAAACCAGGGGCAGAGAGGACAGGATGAAATGGGACAGAGAATGGAATACAGGATATGGGCAACAAAGAGTGACAGAAGGGTGACAATATGGCTGGAAAAAAATACATAGGGATTAGAAACAGAGAGTAATAGGGGAGACAAGAGAGTAAAGAAATGATTTCCTAATGAGAGAGCAAATTTAGAATGAAAATTTAAGCATGAATAGAGACAAAAGCATAATTAGGAGAGAAAATTATTCTGAAGTGTAAAAAAAACAAATTCAGTTTGTGCATTGGTATATACTCATACCAGTGCTCTGAAAAAGTGATAGGATGTTAAATCTTATCTATTTTTTTTTTTCAGACGAATTTCAATAAAGAAGACCTTTGTGATATCCTAAAGACCTATAGGGAGAATTGTAGAGAAATTTATTTGCGGTAGTAGAGTTTCTTAGTTCCCAAGGGGCTGGCGAAAATGGGTTAGAATTAAGAATGGGAAAAATGGAATAAGCGAGCAAATGTTCTTATGAAGAAATAGAAAATGCACAGATTTTGAAGCTTTCATCAGGGTAAACAAAAGGCAAAAGGAGTCCTTAAAACTAAGGTCTTGGGTGAAAAAGTGCTCTTCTGAATTCTCATTCTCTCACAACTTCTCATTGTTTATAAGCTATGGGAAAGCTCCTTTAGGTATTTGGTGCCTATTTGTGTATCTGGTATGTTGCCTAGATATTCCTTATCTCTACTATGCCTCCTATTAAGCTAATCAAGGCAAAAAGTTTTGGCCCACCACCGATACCTGGTTGTAGAGAATTAACGCAGTGATGCCAAGACCTTTTTGATGATTTATTTTGCCCCTTCAGAACAGCTTGATTTAAAAGGACCTGTAATTAAAGGTTAGCCTTAATTATGAAATAATCTTTGCTTTGTCATTTTCTTCTTGAGACATTCAACAATTCTAAGTGTGTTTGACTACAAAACTTTCATGCTTGTTTTTAAGCAGAATTATAGTAATTGTTTTAGAATTTTTAATTGGATGAATAGTAATTGAGGTGAAGCCTCTTTAGCTAATTTCCCTAAGAGTTGACTTGCTACTAAATAACCAGGAAAGATACTTTCTGTTTCCATGATATTTTTATGTTAATAATTATACCACTTAAAGTTTAAACAGGCTTTAAGAGCAGAATGTAAACATCTGAACATGAAATCAGAAAGATTTAGCATTTTTCCTTGTCATTAACTTTCTTTATTTAAAATGTGTGTCTTACTAATCTCCAAACGAACTACTTTGTTTTAAATCCACATTTAAAAATTAAGTTTTACAGATGTAGTTTTTAAAGTTATGGCTATATGACAGCTAACTGAGATAAAATAAGTAGGGTGAACCACATTGAAATGTAAGTGAAATAGTGCACTGATAATCCATTGATCTAAGAATGTTTAAATTGAATTTTGGCTATGTTTGTCTTTTTTCCCCCAATAGCATAATTCCCTATAGAAAGCAAATAGGATAGAATTGAAACTATATTGTAGTGTTTGCAGATTCTCTTTGACCAAAGGTGGAATTAAATTCACATAGAAGTTGAATGATTACTGTACTTGAAATACAAATAATTTTTAAAAACCAAAATCATTTATACAATCACTCTTTTATATTGAAGCCAGATTTAACTGAAAGACAGTTGTGGAATGATTGTATCTGTTGAAACACAAATTACAAAAATGAGTCTTGACTTTTTCAAACTTTAGTTGTATTAAACAACTTCCTGTAAGACAAGTTTCAGCAGATCAGCATAAAATTTTCTTAATTTCATTACAGTCTGTAAATTAAAATTAATGAGTCTGACACCCACAATTAACAATGAAAAATGCAGATTGTTATAATTACTTAAGCAATAACATTGCTTTACATAGAAGACTTAAGGTGCTCCACAAATTATTTACAAGTGTTACATAAAACACAAAAAATGACAATTTCAATTTATTTTGTCAATGCAAAAAACCAAAATCCTTACTAAAACCTTTCTCGTTTGGGAATCTCTCGCCATGCATAATTAAGCAAATTTGATTGCAATTAAGCCTGGCTTCTACAGTAGAGTTTTAATTAATGCAAATCTGGCATCTACATCTATAAGATTAATTTTAGTGAATTAAAAGAAAACAACAAAGCACATTTGAAAGTGCAGTTGTATTGTTGAAAGGACAGAATTTTAAAGCTGGTTATTTTTCAGCCTTCCATGTGTGTAGCCTTTGACTTAGACTTTAAAGAGTGGATATTTTATTCAGATTTGTTGTTTTGTTTTTAAATGCCTTATTAAACAAGATCATCAAAATTACACAAAGCTGCTTCAGAAAGATATCTTTAGAATATACAATAAAGGCAAGGTCTGATCATAGTTTATTTAGTATATATGTGTGTGTGTGTACATATATATGTATAAATGTGTATCTACCACACGTACGCTCATACACACACAATCCTTGCTACCTTTGCAGAATTAGATGTAAAACTCACGCACAAGTGTACACAGATTTTATTTCATTTGTTTTAAAAGCATGTTTTGGACTTACATCTCAAGTGTCAAAATACTGATGAAATGCCATTGTTGAGACATAATCTCTTCAATAAAAGTTTTTAAAGTGGAATTTCAGCTAAAGTAAAAAGATAACTTGTGTTATCATATGTATTTGCCTTTATTACTATTTGGTGTAATTTAATTTATGTGAAATTTTCTCACTTCTCATGTTCCATTTGACAGAAACATGGGTTTCCTTGAACACATGTTAAAATGATCAAATATCTTAAATGAGTACAGGATGTGATTTGGAAACAAAGTTAAAGATTTTGAGCTTTTTAAAGTTCCTGATTATTCAAAAAATCCCTTGTCGGGAAAAGACATCGCTATTAACAAACAATAGGATTCTTTAATATCCAGTGTTTCATGGTCTTTTTTCATAGAACAAAGTGATGCTCTAAACATGGATGTGTTTGTACCTCCATGTGGGCTGGGACCCTAATGCCATGGATGGCAGGTAAAGTGACACAGGGCAGAAGTTGCAAAGGAGGAGGCAGACCACGAATTTAAAACCTCAGCAAACAGCCACTTCAAACATATGAAAGTGTTGAAGTTGGAAAGTAGAGAGGCTACGAACTTTGGAAAATGTTGGAACAGTGTGGCATTTTCCCTCTTCTCATACCCCCCAACAGGGGACAAGGGAGGGCCTCTTCTCCCCCTTCCTGTCTTGTGGGAGGCAGGGCTTTGTATTTGAGGAGATTAATAATGATCCTGATGTTTGGGTCTGGTGCTGACCAAAGTAAAGACTCAAAGGCAACAGGCTGTGTTAGCCACTTAAGGCAGCAGAGCAGGGAGAGAAACTGGGCTGCACTGAGGGCTAACAACCTTCAGCATTCAGCAGAAAATATTGGCCTTGCCAAGACAGCCACCAGGAAGCTCCCACCCGTGGGGAACACACAATGCCTATGAGGAAAACAGTCGGGTTTGCCCATTTGCAAAGCCCAGAAAATGTCGTGTATAAAACCTCTCCAGTCCTGGAAGAATCCATTGTCTATTTGCCGTGGTGCCAGCCAAGTAGACTTTCTTCCCACTTAGCACCTGTGCTGCCTCCCCCACCAACCTAGAAAATCCTAAAGCATCTTGAGGAGAAAGAAGAGCAAAGGATGCGAGTAGAAGCTTAGTAAAGAGGAAAGAAGTTATCGGTCTTTTGTGTCTGCTGCCACAGACCCAGTGAGGGAAGGGAGGTGGGAGTGAAGGGAATTTAACATTAATTGAGATTTGGAATTTTAACTATGACATAGACTGTGCATCTTGACTACACTTTTCTGATTAAAAGTGTTTAGGACTTGTGTGAGTGTGTTTGTGGCACAGCATGGTCATAGGATCAAGGCACAGGAAATGCCTATTAACACCAAGAGGCCTTGAATAGACACCCCATAAATTCTGTTAGCCAGTTACATGAGCGAGATAGTTGTGATAGGTCAAGGACCAGTTAATAATATGTAAAATAGCAACTGGTTTTTGAGCACTTATGTGTCACTTAGATTTCAGTCTACCATATCATCTTTTTAATGGATTTCTGTGGATTTATTCCTAACAAAAGGCTTTGGATTATAAATAATTCAGGACTCACAGGAAGTTGCAAAATATAATACAGAATGGATCCCATGTACCCTTAATTGTATTTTATATTCTTTTAATATTTCTTCTATCTTCTGTTCTTAAGTACATGTACCACTCACTCAATTAGACAAATTTTATTTATGGAATACATATATATTATTCCTTATGTGAATTAGAGTATTATAGCACAAAAGGCATTCACAGTCTAGAAAGGGAGGTGGATTCACAATAAAGAACTATCATATTTCATCTAATCTAAGGTGCTCTCAATTGTAAGATGCACCATTATTTTATGTGACACCAAGAAATGACACCAAGAAATGTCAAACAATAATATTTTTGCCCTTATATGGCACATTCTGTTTTCAGGGATGTTAAAATGTAAAAAAAAAAAAGTGCATTTTGAAACTGACAATATATACACTATAGTAAGTACTATAATAGCACTGTATATATAATAAAATGATTGATTTCCTGGGGTGGGAGGTTGAAGAGCTTCAAGGATGGCTAACAAAATGCACAGAGAAAATACAGCATATGAGTAAGGATTTAAGACAGTAGGGGCTTGCCAGATGGACAAAGGTGTGAAAGGCACACCAGGCTGGAGAACAGCCCCAGGACAGTGGTCAGGACATTCAGTCAGATGCGGTGGTTGATGGGGAGTGTGAATGCAGGGACAGACAGGGAGTTGGGAATGAGACTAGAAAAGATACTGAAATCAGCTGGTGAAAAACCACACATGCTACTCTACAAAGGATGGACTTTATTATGAACTCACTGGGGGGCATATCAGCAGCAGCATGGCATAATTTACAATTTAGGAAAAAAATCTGCAACAACGTAAGGATGAATTATAGAAGGAAAGACTGGAGGAAGGACATACATTACCGATTGGTATCAGGTCTGCAAAATTAATTTTCAATAAAATCTAGATTAGACATGAATTTAGTTTGAGGAGAAAACAATGCTTAAATCAAATTTTTAGAATATGTTTTAGAATCAATGCATCACAACCTTATAACATTACAATGAAAATCTTCCCTTAACTGACCCCTCTTCACCGTTAGTCACAATTAAAGATGTCTTCCCACTGCGTCCTACAACATATGGTTGAATCATTGGTTTAGCATATATTTCAGCCTCTCTTGTTTTACAGTTACTGTTTCTTGCCCGTTCCCCACTGGTTCTAAGCCTCTTGGTGCTGGAAGACCAACAATCACTGTACCTGCATATGCGAGAGCAATAAAGCACAGGAAGCATGGGTGGGAAGACGGAGTCATTGCAGCTGAGCTGACACGGAAAGATGGCCACCTGATGTGAGTGCTAGCAAACGAATGAGAAGGAATTAGGTGTCTGGAGATCTTTATGACCTAAGATCCAGAATCCTTGAAGATTAGTGCTCTGTGGTGTGAGAATAAGCAGGGGTCGAGAAAGATTAGTCCTGTGCCTCTGGTGAAGGCAGCTGAGTGAAAAGCTGCCCCTCTTTGAGCCAGGGAGCCCTGGAGAGGAGAAGTTTAAGGGAGAAAGTTGATGTGGGCATGTACCACTTAACCTTGAGACCAGGACTGGCTATATCCTTTGTGGGACCCTCGTTTAGGTTTAGGGATGGAAAGGGCAGAACAGCAGCCACGCATGTGGCCCTTGTGACTGCATAGGTCACACGTCCAGGAGGCTGGTTCTGCTTGAGATCTTCCACAGGCAGTTGTATACGTGAGTTTGAGTTTAGATAACTTCTCTGAATAATACACTTATTTCTTTATTATTTACTTACTTCCTAACCTTCTAATTTAATTAATTAATTAATTTTTGAGAGAGGTCGAGGGAGAAAGAGACAGAGAGAGATCGCGCAGGGGAGAGGCAGAGAGAAAGGAGAGAGAGAATCCACAGCTGAAGGCTGTGTGCTGTTAGTGTGGAGCCCAATGCGGGCTTGTTTTCTCAAAACATTATAAACTCTATTACTATCTGATATAAATAGATAAGCATTAAAAAATAGTAAAACTAATGTTTACTTAGTACACTGTCATTTAAAACATTAGAAAATTGGAATTAGTATTTTCCTCGTAAGAAAAATTTACCAAGAGTATTCTGGGTATTTCTTGCCTTCGTCTCATTGACTAACATGGTGTGAAGGAAGTATCTTTTTTATGCTTTGGAGGATTGTCATACTCTTTTCTATGTTTGAACAGCTTTCAACAGTTTATCTTGTGCACTTTCCATGTTGTGAAAATAATCTTTCAGAGTTCTTTTAATGTGAAGTTTTGCCGGCCTCATTTCCAGTGAGGCCTCTGCATCCTGTTTCACATCCTTTCCCCTTTTATGCACATAAGTTCCCCTTCGGTAAGTTTCTTTGGCATCGTATCTACGGTTTCCCCAACAGTGGCAGTGAAAACATTCCCACGGCCACCTATTTTTTTTCTCTAATTCCGTTTATGTTCAATTTGAATTTCACTTCCAGCCTTGTCTTTTTCCATTTCTTCGCTCCAGCCTCACCTCTCTTCATTTCTTCCATGCACACTTATCTTTCTTTCCTAGTGTCCTCCTTTGACTACGCATTTGTGCACGTGAACGCATGGGTTTACCACTGGAGACGAGAAGGTAACAAAACCGCACACTTTGCTGTCTGTGAGCAAGCCTAGTAGCAGATGCGCAGTGACCAATTATAGACAGATTTTGAAAGAAGCGATGTGACTGGTCACTTCGCTGTGTATCTGTTATTTACGTAGTGATTTATGGACTGAAAAGCTAACAGTGAAGTTTGAACTTTATGCAATTACTCATAGTTAACATGCCATGGTAATTGAAATTTGAGCTGTGTGGTTGAGGGACTGGTGTTATTTAACTAAATTGTGGTAACAGAGAAGGGAACTGCCTCTTTCTTTCCCTCCCGCCCTCTCTCTTCTCTTTCTCTCCCCCCTCCCTTCATTCCTCCTGTGTGTATGTGTTTGTGTGTGCCTGTGTATGGATATACATAAAACTATATCTAACTGAGAACTGTTTGTTGAGGAGAAAGAAACCCTCAATAAATTCAAAGAATAAATAATAAATTAAGACTTAATAACAAATACATAGCTTTTTAAAATCATGAATTACTCTGTAGTTTTTAAAGAACCAATTACTAAATAATTTAGGGGTTATAAAATGAGAAACAGAAAATACTTAGAATTAAATAACAAAGTTCAACGTAGTACATTTCTAGGATGTAGCAACAAAACAGAACAAACAGAACAAATAAAAAAAAAAGTTATGGCTTTAAATAGATTCATTCAAAAAACAAAAGACAAGACAACTGCATCAAGCATTTGCTTATGAATGAAGATGAATGATATAAAGGGCAAAAAATAATTAAAAAGAAATGAACAGGTAGAGAATATTTTCAAACTGCAAGGCTGGTTCTTCAAAAAAGTTTAATAAGACAGGAAATGCTTGGGAAGGTGATTCAAGAAAAATGAAAAAAAATTAATATTTAAATAAGCAGAATAAGGTAAAAAAGAAAAGTTACAACAACCATAATGTAAAGAAAAGAGTATTAATAACAGTTACATTTTATTAAATGTGATAACATGAATGAAAGAAATATATATTTTTAAGTGTAAAATGCCAAAATTTTGGTGAATAGAAAACTGAATAGGTAATCAAACTTTTAAAATGCTCTAGGGGCACCTGGAGGGCCCAGTTGCTTATGTTTCCAACTTTGGCTCTAGTCATGATATCCAGGTTCATGGGTTCAAGCCCTGCATCAGTCTCTGTGCTGACAACTTGGAGCCTGGAGCCTGCTTCAGATTCTGTGTCTTTCTCTCTTTCTGTTCCTCCCCCACTCATGCTCTGTTTCTATCTCTCAAAAAAATGAGTCAATATTTTAAAAAATTTGTAAAAAATGCTTCAACACACACGAACACTCCAGATTCATAAGGTTTTGTGATAAGTTTCCTTTAAAACTGTGAAGCACACTCAAGAAATTCATTTATATAAGTAATTTGTAAAAAAAAAAAAAAAAAAGGGGGGGTGGGAGTGGGAAGAAGAGCATTCTAATTATTTGATGAAGCTACAAAAACTTGATACCAAAACAGAAAAAACATAGTAAGGAAAGAAAATTATGGCCCATTTCACTTGTTCATATAAACACGAAATCATAAAGAAATATTTAATAATACATCATGATCAAATAAGTGCATACCAAAAATGCAAGATGAAAATAAAGCATTAAATTCAATTATATTTTTAATCTACCAAATCCAAAAAAGTGAATCAAATGTCACTCTGAATAGTTATATCTTAGTTGCAGTTTCTCAAAGTTGGGAACAAGACAAGGTTGTGTGCCACCACTGCTTTAATTCAACGTACCACTGAAAATCTTGGCCACAATAGACACAGAATAGAAGACACAGAGGACAGTGATCAGATCTGGAAAGGAAGAGGTGAATCTGTCATTATTTACAAATGAAATCATTGCCCTATCAAACAGAACCAAAGAATAAATTCGGCAAGGTTGCAGGATGCAAGACAGATTTAAAAACCCTCCACTTTCTGTTATGTCAATGTCACTTACCTAAAAAAACAATAAAAATAAGATACTGATTATACGAGAAACAATAATTATGTTGTATTTAGGAATTAAACTAGGAATAGAAGACTCCTAAAAAGATAACTTCTAAATAATATTAAAAGGCAAAAAAGACCTGAAAAATATAGTTGTGTCACTTTCACTGATAGTATTAATTTACTTTTAAAGTTACCATTTTTTCCCAAATTCCTCTGAATATTCACTATGATTTTAGTAAATATTTCCACCATGTATGGTGTACATTATATTCTCATGACTTATTTATTTTATAACTGAAAATTTGTATATCTTTTCTTAATGTTTTAAATGTTTATTTATTTTGAGAGAGAGAGAAAATGAGTGGAGAAGGGGCAGAGAGAGAAGAGGAGAGAATCCCAAGCAAGTCTTGCACTACCAGCACAAAGCCCAGTGGGGGATCTGAACCCACAGCCGTGAGATCATGACCTGAGCCACCACCAAGAATTGGACGCCCAACCGACTGAGACACCCAGATGCCCCAAATTCTGTACATCTCACCCTCATTCACCTATTTTGCTCATCTCTGAACACCTCCCCACTGTGCTAACCAGCAGTTTGTTTTCTGCATCTATGAGTTTATTTCTGTTTTATTTGTTCATTAGTCTTGTTTTTTAGATTCCACATAAAAGTAAAGCCTTACGGTATTTGTCTTTCCCTGTCTGACTTATTTAACTTAGCCTAGTACCCTCTAGGTCTATACATGTTGCAAACAGCAAGATTTCATTCATTTTTATGGTTCAGTAATATTCTATTACATATACATACCACATCTTCTTAATGTACTCATGTATTGATGGACACTTGGGTTGCTTCTACATTTTGCTATTGTAAATAATACTGCAATAAACATAGGGAAACATATCTCTTTAAATTGGTATTCTTATTTTCTTTGGATAAATGCCAAGAATTCCTAGATTATATGGTAGCTCTATTTTTAATTTTTTGAGACACCTCCATACTGTTTTCCGTAGTGGCTGCACCAATTTACGTTCCCACCAACTGTGTATGAAGTTTCTCTGATTTCACTCATACGTGGAATTTAAAAAGCAAAACCAATGAGCAGAGGGTTCTCTTTTATTCACATTTTTGCTACCATTTGTTATTTTTTTTTGATAACAGACAATCTGACATATGTGAGATGCTATCTGACTGTGATTTTGATTCACATTTCCCTGATATTTAGTCATGTGGAACACCTTTTGATGTGGCTATTGGGCATCTGTATGTCTTCTTTGGAAAAGTGTTTATTCAAGTCCTCTGCCCTCTTTATAATTTGGGGTTGCTGGGTTTTTTGATATTAAGTTGTATAAGTTCTTTACATATTTTGGATATTAACTCTTTATCAGATGCATGATTTGCAAATATCTTCTCCCATTCTGTAAGTTACCCTTTAATTTTGTTGACGGTGTCCTTTGCTGTGCAAAACCTTTTTAGCCTAAGGGTGCTCGGGGGGCTCAGTTGGTTAAGCATCCAACTTCAGCTCAGGTCATGACCTCGCAGTTTGTGAGTTCAAGCTCCATTTCAGGCTCTGTCCTGACAGTTTAGAGCCTGTAGACTGCTTCATTTCTGTCTCCCTCTCTATCTGCCCCTCCTCTGCTCACACTCTGCCTCTCTCTCTCTCTCTGTCAAAATAAATAATTGTTAAAAAAATTAAAAAAAAACTTTTTAGTTTAATGTAATCCCATTTGTTTATTTTAGCTTTGTTGCTCTTGCCTGGAAAGACTGGTCCAAAAGGAAATAAAATTAATGTACAGAAATTGGTTGTGTTTCTACACACTAATAATAAGCTATCAGAAGAGAGAAATTAAGAAAACAACCTCATTTACAATTGCATCAAAAAGAATAAAATACCTAGGGATAAATTTAACCAAGGAGGTGAAAGATCTGTAGTCGGAAAACTGTAAGACACTGGTAAAAGAAACTGAAGATGACACAAATAAATGGAAAGATATTCTATGCTTAATGATGGAAGAATTAGTATCATTACCATGTTCACATTTTCCAAACATTCTACAGATTATCTTTTCCCTGTTAAAATACCAATGGTATTTTTCACAGAACTAGAAGAGAAAAACTCCGTAAAATTTGTATGGAACCATAAAAGATTGTAAATAGCCAAAGCAATCTTGAGAAAGAAGAGCAAAGGTAGAGGGATCCTGCTCCCTGATTTCAAACTATACTACAATACTATAGTAATAAAAATAGTATCGTTGGCAGGAAAATAGATACACCAATCAATAGAATAGAATAGATAACAATAGAGAACCCAGAAACAGACCCAGGCTTATATGATCAATTAATTTGTGACAAAGGAGGCAAGAATGTACAATGGAGGAGAAGACCGTATTTTCGAGAAATGGTGTTGGGAAAACTGGACAACTACATGCAAAAGAATGAACTGGACCACTATTTTTCAATACACAAAAATGAATTCAAAATGGATTAAATTCTTGACTGTAAGACCTGAAACCATAAAGCTACTAAAAGAAGACAGAGGCAGTAAACTCTTTGACATCTATCTTAGTGGTATTTTTTTGGAAGAGGACTTCTTAAACATGAACTCAAAAGCATGATCCATAAGAGAAAATAATAGAGTATTTGGCTACATAAAAATAAAACCTGCTCATTGAATAACAGCACAAATGTGATCACCATATGGATGACAGACCAGGAGAGGATATTTGCATCATCTAAACTAGTATTTCAAATATACAAGCAAAGCCTGTACATCCATAAAAGATAGAAAAAGAATCTTATAGAAAAATGGGTGAAGGATTTAAAGAAGGACTCCATAGAGATGGCAGATAAGTACACAAATGGAAACTCAGGTTCACTTGCAGAAGAATGTACTATAAAACAACAATGTAAAACCTCTTTATACTTAGAGTGGCAAAAACGAGAAAAGCTTGGGTAATGCCAAAGTTGGTGGGGATGTGAGGAAAGAGTATGATCATTTTGAAGAGCAGGAGCCATTGTAGTGCCATCAGTTCTGGTCATTCCCTCTTCCAGAAAGCACTCATTTACAGCTCCATGGGAGAAACTTGAACAAGTACATTTATTGTAGCAGAAGTGGTAGTAGCAGAACCCTTCGAGCTACTTGGGTGACTGTCTCTGGGTGGGTGGATGTGTAAAACGTGGTGGGTGAGCGGAATACTATGTGGCCGTGTGAGGCAATGAGCTAGACGTATACACAGCAGTGCGAGGAGGTTTTGTAAACATGGTGTTCGGTAAACTATATATGAACAACTAGATTCTGTCATATAATATCATTTGTGCCAATTAAGACCAGTACATATGTAAAACAACTCAATATTGCAAGACTATGAACATACAAACAGGGTAAGCAGGTTCGTGTGTGTTGGACAGCCAGAGAGGAAAGAAAAGTGATGATGGATAATGGAGCAGAATGAATAAAAAATTTAATGAGATTTTACTTTATTATTTTTTTTAATGTTTGTTTATTATTTTTGAGGGAGAGTATATGAGGGAGGGAGGGGCAGAGAGAGAGGGGGACAGAGGATCCAAAGTGAGCTCTGTGCTGACAGCAGGGAGCCCAATGTGAAGTTTGAACTCATGAACCCTGAGATTATGACCTGAGTTGAGCAAGCTGGTTGTGTAACAGACTGAGCTGCCCAGGCGCCCCTAAATGAGACTTTAAAAAAGGATCTTGGAAGGTCTCACAAGATCCTTTTTTAAAGTGGGCCAGGACCTGTGGAAAATGATTAAATCAGCACTAAAGCCTGCGTTTCAGGTAAAGAAAAAAAACAAAGGCTGTCTGAGTGAGATTTCCATGATTGACTCTGTTTTATATAGCTTTATGTAGTTCTATGCTTATGTAGCTCCATATTTTGTAGATTTGAGAAAATTTTGGCCTGAAAACTAGCAATTTCATACTTCTAATATATCTAATTATTTTTATAATACTGACAAAGAATCTTAGAGTAGTAATGGATAATACTTATCTATAATGGAATAGACATTGCTTTCAATAATTAATACAGATGACTCCATTTTATTTTAAAACCAGCCTTGTAAAGTAAATTCTATTATTATTTGTATTTTACAGATAAGGAAACTGAGGCACAGAGTGGTTGAATAGCTTCTCTAAGATCGGCTAATAAATGATGATGACAATAGTACAACTAGTAGAATCTATGGCTCTCTGAAAAATTTATAGATGATGTAATTAACCAGCACACAAGACTGGCACCTGCCCTCCATGACTGTCCAGATTTTATATTGAATAAAATGAAATTAAATAAGATGAATGAAGCAAGCAATACTCCAGTGTACTCCATAGGTATTCTTGTTTTCAAAAAGGTAAAAATAAGATGCATTCTGTTTCTAAGAGGTGAGCTTCTTTTCTGGCTTCCAGATCATTCTCTTATCAGCTTGTGGACTATTTCTTCAACAACTTTCATCTCTCCATAAAAAATTGTAGGATTAGATTTCTTTGTCACTTAATCAACAGACAAATTTTAGGCACAATTATTCTACTCACTGATTACTTTTACTACTTTTTCTCTGCCTCATTTCTTTGAGAAAACATTTAAGATCAAGTTAAAACTTTTTGGTAGATCCATCCGTCTGTCATTATTTGAACACATCGATGAATATTTCCCAAGTGAAGAAATAAGGCTGATATCTTGTGAATGATAAGATACTGAGAAACTGAAATTATGGCATGATTTTGTTGGACCTGATGAAACAGGAAATTAGCTCATTTCTTGAAGCACCCTCCCCCGCCACCTCAAAAAGAAATAGGTGTATTTTTGAAGGGTGGAATGCATGGTATGAAACAAGAAAAAGCTGAAAAAAAAATAATAAACACAGAAATGACTCATGAGAGCTATGAGATAATAATAACAACAATAACAATAGCCATAGTGGTGGTGATGATAGAAACTAACTCTTCTGCTCTGTGTTAAGGGTTTACCTAATTTAGCGTTTCCGTCAGCAGAGCAACCCTGTGGCCCAGGAAGGCACAGTGGAGCTCGGGAACCAGGCATTCACCAAGACATCACTGCTGGGTGGGAAAGGGAGACACAAAACCATCTTATTTGGAGCCTGTAAAGTTGGGAGCAGTGCAGAAGCCAGAGTATCGGGGACATAATTCAGGTGCAACTGCAAGGGATGAATCCTCACCAAGATCCTACTGGGCTGGGCATCAAAGTTCTCTGCCTTGTTTGTACGAAGGTCTTGGCCCTTCTTGTGCCTCGTTTTCTTCATCCAGCTCTCAACTAAACTGCAATTTCTTAGAAGTTGGTGTCTGATGGAAAGACTGGAGCTTGGAACACAGAGTCGGGGCAAAAGTATTGTTTGGCGATTGGAGTTGTAATTTAAAAGGTATTGACAAGATTTATGTTTGAAGAAAACACGAAAAGTGAAGGGATTTTAGCTTTCTTCCAATTGTCGCTGCGAACAGGAAGATAAAACTTCATTTGGAGTGGGAGATGAAAATCTATTCTGTACATCCCGAGGAAAAAAAGATGTAAATTACGGTCTTGGGCATTTGGAGAAGTGAGGTGATAGCTGTTACTCTAAGAGATACGGATTTGTACCCGACTTGCCTAGAAGTGACATCCTGATTTGAAAATAAGAACATATGAAAATATCACCAATTCTTAAAGTCAAAAGTGGTCCAGAAGGCAGGATGTGTGAATTGGGAATGTGGGACATTTGGGGCCTTCAGGGAAAGGGTAAATTGCTTTTGATGCAAGCTGCTTCTATCCCGAGGGGAAATCCTACCACATATTTGATTTTTAGCTGCAATGTGTTACTACATATTTATGCCCTTGAATATGTATTTATTACAGTTTTATGCAGCCCATTTTCATGACGTGAATTGTTTGTCTCTCTTAAGGGATACCTATGTTTTTTTCCCAAGATCATATCAAATGAGAAAAATATGGAAAATAATTCCATTTGAAGCAGAGGCAATCTCATTCTCTCACAAATCAAACCCAAACAATTAAACATGAATAGAAAAAAAAAATGACTAAGTTTGTACCTTTGATTTGTGATTAATTTCTTTACATTTTTTTTCAGTTCATTTTTAGTCATAGTTACAGGCTCCTTTTTATAAATGTCTCTTTTATGTACTGAAATAAATCCGAGCTTAAAAATACTTTATAGATACACAAATGCAAATATTGGTAATTTTGAACACTGCAGGGAGGCTGACGCAGCATTCATAGGACTTACACTATGGGTGACTTCTCTTGGTCCCAGATAATTTGGATCAACCATGACCCCCATCTCATTATTTCTGCTTCTATTCTAATTGTAGCAAGGCTGAAATGAGAGATGATTTTTTTTTGAACCATCCTGGAAGAAAGGTAACTTTAAAATTTGGGTGAGTTATTTTATCCTTTCCAGAGTCCATCTTTCCTCAGATAGGTAGGAGGCCCAGCCCCACGGATCCAATAGTGAGGGCTATAGTAATGACAAAAAAAGCAGTGGTCATTACAATTTATCTACTGTTCCAATCAACCCGTTCATCTTCACGGCTGCCATCTGCAACAATCACTGTCAGCCATTCAGTGCCATTGCCTGACCCCTGTTCTTTAAGCCCCAAGATGCCAGAACCAAGTTCAGGTCAACTAACCCAAAGCCAAAGGTTTCAGTTATTTATGTTCATACATCTCAGAGCCAACAGCAACTGCAGTGAGGAGAATTTCGGAGGCAACAAGAAAGAGGTCCATTTCATTCCTAATAATTTGGGTCCGTGACCCATTCAACTGCTAAAATCCTTGCTGTCCTTCTGGTTTTCGTTCCCGGTGATCCGGTAGGAATGGGAACCAGCGGGCTTCTCTGCTACCTGCGCAAGTACTTGTATAATCAGAGGGAAGCAAAAGGCACCAGATGGAGAGACACACTTGACCAAATGTGCGTATGGAGTTTTAGGGTGCGTAAATTACTGAAATCTGCGCAACTCTGGGCAGTACAACGGTCAATCCGTTCTAAACAACAGGAAGCAGTCATTGCTCAACACTGATTTTTCAAGAGCTCCAAGCAACGCTGACTTGGTTTCCTTCCGCATGAGCAGGAGCTGGGTGCCAGGCATCTGCCCTTAATACTTAGGTTCTGCGATGGACCCCCAAGCTTGGGACGTACAGCTAGTACCACTAGGTCACCCACCTCAGAGGAAAAGAAGTGAAGCTGGGATTTTCTGGTTCTGGCAATTTCCTCTCAGGAAACTTCGGTTTGCACCACATGGACGTTTGCGAGGCTGACTCTTCAGCAATAATTTCGGGCCTGGTTTTTCCCTCCCTCAGACCCAGCTTATATTCCTGTTCTGCAGTTACTAACTGCCTCATTTTTTATATTAAAAAAGATCCAGGCTGCTCCTTTCAAACTGGTTGCTCTTTTTTACCATAGCTAGATAAGGGTTATTAGACTGTAAATATAACCTTAGGCCTCAAACCTTTCAAGCCCCAGGGGCTTTGACAAAGGAGTCCTGGGTAACAGCTGGTGGATATTCAGGTCCAAGTCAGCCATGTCTGAATCTCAGATAAGAAAACACACGAGTATTGGACTTGAGACTCTGTCCTTATCCAGAGCCCTCTGACTCCTGGTAATCTTGGAGGATGTAGGACCAGGCTCCAAGACTCTAAGTGCGGCACAATGTTTCTGTCAATCCCAGGATTTATGCAGTTTCTCATGTAGAACTGCCATGTCCCACTTCACCCATGCCAGTGCTGTCTCCCCTTTTAGTGTTTCTGAACTTTGCCACTATTGACAATTCATACTTCCAAATTCACACATGCTCCTGTTGTCAGTAGCTCTAGACCTTCTGGAGGTAGCCCCAGGGGGTCTGGTAGTGCCAACAGGCATTCCTCCCCAAGAAACCACACTGGAAATGTCCTCCCTTAATGACAAAAGTATTCCCATGATTTACAGACTCCGTAGTGAGAAACACTGCAGTCTAGCACTAGAGATGGTATGTACAAGCTCTTGGGAAATGTGAAGGGCCTGAGGTGCCTGAGTTGGTACCTGAACTTGGAAGCTAACAAAGTAGCCTGTCACAGCTTCATGGATACTGAGAGAAGACACAGGAGTCATGGTCAGAGACCAAGGACATTCCTATTCTCGGAGAGTGGAATAAATATCTGAATACTTTCCCTGGTTACCTCCAGTGCAGTTACCACAGGGCGACATGAAGAGAGCTAGATGACACACTGCAGAAGCACATACCATGGGCTGCATTACAGAAGAGGGAACCTGACTCTTCTATACTGGAGAGTAAACCTGCTGTCCTTTGCTCCAGAGAGAAACATGGTTTCTACCTTCCAGGGTGGTAACCAATCCTGTCCTTTGCTCTGGAGGGAGATACTACCTCTGTCTTCTAAGGCTGTTCACTATCTAAACATCTGGAAGAATATAGCTTGACACAAAGAGCAATTATGGCTTTGTTCACAAGACATGTCAAAATGCATGAGCATTTCCAAAGAATTGCTTATCAACAAAACCTAAAAATGGCTAAAAGAATTGTAACAAAGAAAAGCCACCCCACCAAGAAACCTGTAGAATAAAAGAAACAACTATACAAAGAATAAAATACAATGTAAGACGTCAAAAGTTGTTAAAAACCTGACAGGACACAAGGTTGCAGAAATGTTGGATTGGTAAGTAAAGAATCCAGTGTACAGAATGGTGACTACCGTTGATTACACAGTATTGAATCCTGGAGATTTGCTAAGAAAGTGGATTTCAGATGTCTTTACCACAGACACACAGAAATGGTAAATATGTGAGGAGACAGGTACGTTAATTAGCGTGACTACAGTAATCATGTATATCTTAAATACATGCAATTCGTATTTAAGAAATTTTAATGTGTATAAAAATTAAAAACCACAAAACACAATAAATGTGAAAGGATTAAATTTATTGCTATCAAGCAGTAAACTAGTATATCAAACTTGATAGAATGAAAAGAATAAATACTCACATGTGATCATTTCAAGAGATATTTCTAAAATACAATGATGCAGAATATTTGTAAACAGTTGCAAAAAGATGTGTTAGGCAAATATAAAATGAGGAAAGCAGGGAAAAAATGGAACACCAGGAAAAATTCAAATGAAAGTGAGATTTTGCATTAATAAGAGTTAAAGATATACCAGGAATATATGAATTAAAATGTGTGTGTTATATGCTTTCACTCATATGTGGAACAGGAGAAACTTAGCAGAGGACCATAGAAGTGGGGAAGGGGAAAAATAATTAAGGAGAGGGAGGAAGGCAAACCATAAGAGGCTCTTAAATTGAGAATAAACTGAGGGTTGATGGGGTTGGGAGAGAGAGGAATGAGGGTGATGGACATGGAGGAGGGCACTTGTTGGAATGAGCACTGGGTGTTATATGAAAACCAATCTGACAATAAACTATAAAAAATAAAATAAAATGTATGTGTTAAAGGATAGCTAACAACCTTTGACCTCATGATATAGCTTTGAAATATAAAAAGTCAACATTGCTTGAAACTCAAGAAGACCTTATAATTCAAAATAATCATGTGAGATTTTAGTACGTATCTCACCATTTACGGGTCTAGGTCAAGAAAGAAGGGAATAGGGGTGCCTGGGTGGATCAGTCAGTTAAGTGTCCAACTTTGGCTCAGGTCATGATCTCACAGTTCATGGGTTTGAGCCCTGCATCGGGCTCTGTCCTGACAGCTAGCTCAGAGCCTGGAGCCTGTTTCAGATTCTGTGTCTCCTTCTCTCTCTGACCCTCCCCTGCTCACACTGTCTCTCTTTCTCAGAAACAAATCTAAAAAATAATAATAAAGAAAGAATGGAATAATATAAAATATAAAGTATTTGAATAATCTAATTTACATATGGAACTATATTTCTCAGAAGTGGATGGTATATATCCTTTCAAACATGATGGGACAGTCACAAAAATTCTTCAAATACCCTGTATCACAAAGACAATCTAAATCAATTCTGCAGTTCTGAATCATAAAATTTACATTCTGTGACCACATTGTAATAAAACTATATGCTAATAATAAAGTAATAAAACTCCTCTATCTGAGCACATAAAAATTTTAAAGTAATCTTCTAAAAAAACTCTTGAGATCAAGAAGGAATCGAAATATAAATGATTAAAAAAAAGGACCCTTATTAAAACCCATAGGATGCAGACAAAGCAGTACTCAAGAGGGAATTTGTAACCTTAAAATGCATTTCCTAGATTAAAATAGACTGGAAATTTATAACCAAGACCTTCAGTTCAATAAATAAGAAAAAATACAAATAATAGAGAAAGATAGAAACTTGTAATATAAGTAAAAGCAGAATTTTATGAAAGAAAAAAGCAATCACAGACTTGACCAATAAACTTTAAAAATTATTCTGCAAAAATACAAATAAATTAGACTAATGTTTGGCAAGACTTTCTGGCAAGAAAAAGAAAAATAATAACATTATTTAAAAAGACATAATCATACTTATACTCTCGTAGTTTTGAAAATCTCGATGAAATAGTTTCTAGAAATACATAAATTAAAAAAGCCAAAAAATCATATAGGCCAATAATCATAGGGAGAGTTGAAAAAAAGAGGTAACTTCTAACAACAGCACAATGCCTCAGTAATTTGGCAAACAAGTTGTGCCAAATATTCTTCTAATATTTCAGCTCTTTCAGAAATAAAGAAAAATTGTGAGCTTCTCAAAGTCAAGTGAGGGCATGCATGGCCCTGATATCAAAGCCAGACATAGTTGGAAGGGAAAATGGAAATCAAATAGCAATCTAAACTACAAAACCAATGGAAAATTCCTAAGTAAAATATTAACAAATGGAAGCCATCTGCATGTTAGAAGACTCATATATTATCAACAAGTCAAGATAATTCTGGCAATTCAAAAAACTTTCAATATTAATATATTTATTAATATGGACGACTACAGTAACAATGTATCGAAGAAAAAATGAGTATCCCAATAGTTGCCAAAACAATTTGATAAAATGTGTCACCTATTTGCTTTAAATGAAGTATATTTGACACAGTGTTAGATTAGTTTCAGGTGTACAACTTAGTGATTTGACAAATCGGTACTTTATGCTGTGCCCATCACAAACATAGCTACCATGTGTCACCATACAACACAGTGGCTATATTCACAATGTTGTTCCTGTTGTATATTCCCTATGCTGTTGCATCCTTTCACCCTTCTTTCTTCTAGGAATCATCAGTCTGTTCTCTGTATTTATGGGTCTGATTCTGCTTTTACCTTGTTTGTTTTGTTTTTTAGATTCCACAAACAAGTTAAATCATATGATATTTGTCTTTCTCTGACTTACGTCATTGGGCATAATACCCTCTAGGTCTATTTATGTTGTCACAGATGGCAAGATGTCATTCTTTTTTTATGGCTGAGTAGTATTTCATTACATCTTTTCTATCCACTCATTTGGACACTTGGATTGCTTCCGTATCTTGGCTAGTCTAAGTGGTGGTGCAATAAACATAGCACTGCACATATCTTTTTGAATTAGTCTTTTCCTTTTTTGGGTAAACATCCAGATGTGGAACTGCTGAATCATAGGGTAGTTCTATTTTTAATTTTTTGAGGAACCTCTATACTGTTTTCCACAGTGGCTGCACCAATTCACATTCCCACCAACGGTGCATGAGGGTTCCTTTTTCTTCACATCCTTGCCAACACCTATTATTTCTTGTCTTTTTTTATTCTAATCACCTGACAGGTGTAAGGCGACATCGCATTGTGTTTTAATTTGCATTTCCCTTGTCATTAGTGATGTTGAGCATCTTTTCATGTGTCTGATGGTCATCTGTATGTCTTCTTTAGAAAAATGTCTATTCAGGTCCTTTGCTCATTTTTAATAAGATTGTTTGTTGGTGTTTTCCTGCTATCATCCATTTTAATTCAACCAATAAGAAACCACAAAATAATTTTCTTAGAAATAGAAGGATATTTCCTGAACCTCATGCATGTTTGTTATACACTCAGAGAAAATATCTTAAGAGTGAAATAATAAAAGTATTCTCATAAATAGGACAAGAATGTCATATATTCTATCACTGCTTTTTAGTATTGTAGTTATTCTAGTCAGTATAATAAAATAAAAAAATAATAATGAAAATATATGGCATTATAAAAGTTGCTATTGCTTAATTCAAGTCAATTGTATAAAATTGACTATTCAGAAAACATAAAGAATCAACCAAAATATATTAGAACTAATACTAGAATTAAGTAAGGTGGTCAAATTAAAAAATAATATTTTATTTTCCAGTAATAATAAATGAGAAAATCAAATAGGGAGGAAACAATTTACACATTAAATAAGCCAATATGCAAATAACTTGCTAACAAACCTAACACTAGTGTGAAAATTCTCTATAGAGATAACTTTAATAATATGCATGTACAAAAACTCTTAATGGCAAAGAATATAATGACTAAGGTCATTTCATGTAATAAGAATGCTTCTTCCCTAAATAAGTGCACAAAGTGAATGCTTTACCAGTCCCACTCCCAAAATAGTCCTTGTAACATTTGACAATTTGATCTTAAAATCTGCTTGAGTGGCTCAGTTGGTTAAGTGTCTGACTTCAGATCAGGTCATGATCTTGTGGTTCGTGAGTTTGAGTCCCATGTCAGGCTCTATGCTGACAGCTCAGAGCCACAGAGCCTAGGAGCCTGCTTCAGATTCTGTGTCTCCCTCCCTCTGCCCCTCCCCTAGTTGTGCTCTCTCTCTCAAAAATAAATAAACATTAAAAAAATGAAGATAAATAAAATTTGCTTAGAAGATAAAAGGTACAAGAAGAAACAATTTTTTTTTGTGAAGAGAAATACAAAGTAACTTACTTTTCATGGAGGTATTATTTATACAGGATGAAATTCAGAGATTCTAAATGTACATTTTGACAAGTATAGACAAAGAATTTATACAGGTGACCTACATCCTGATCAAGCTCTAGACTTTTTCCAGGACTCCAGAAGGTTTCCTCAGGACATTTTCCAGACATTCCTCAGCCTCTCCAGAGGAATCGGTATTGGCTATCTATCATCAGAAGTTAGGTTTGCCTCTTCTAGAACATCATAAACATGGAGTCATAGAGTATTTGCTCTTCTGCATCTGGGTTCATTGGCTCAACATAATGTTTTTGCGATTCAGCCTTGTTGATGACACATCGGTAGTTTATTCCTTTTTATTGCTGTGTAATATTCCATTGCATGAGTGGCCAGGCTTTCTCTACTCTTCTGTTGAAAAGCTTTTAGGTTGTTCCATTTTGGGGCTCTTGTTCTGAAGTGTCTCTAATCTGTTCTTTTGATCTTCAGTCTATCCTTCCACGGAGGCACAGTAGACTGGGGAGTGCTGGATGCCCTGAGAAGCCACACTTTCTCTATGAAAACAGAACTCGCTTCAAATGCAAAAAGCAGATAAGTACAAACAACTAAGGAACCCTATCATATCTTTTTGTAAACATGCATTACTTCCCTATATTCACCAACTACGTATGATAAAAACGATGACAGCCCTTAATAAGAAGAGGGCAGCCCATAATTCCTTTCTTTTCAGGCCTTTCTTACTCATCAGTAAGTTGATGGTAGAGAATGTGCATTTATCAAGGAGTAAAGTAAAAATAGTGGACTCTTTTTGGTACAGCTTTTCCCCTCTTCTGGTAAGAACAAAATATATACAACATATGAAATACAAATTGTGCAATATGAGAGATTCCACTGTAAATTCTCATATTTGCATTAAAACTAGCCTTGTGTAATGTAAGGAAGGATGGTTAAAGTCCATGCTCCATAATGTAAAATTTTAATTTCTCTTCACTTAGAAAGACATTATATAGCACTATGACAAATTGAGAGACTGCAGAAGGGGGGAAATCTTTCTATGTGAGTGCCCTGAACAGCATTTTTTTCCTGCTTTTTGAAAAAGGGTCCTGCAAAGGAAATAACTGGCTTGGCCAGGAGATGCACCATACATTGTGAGAAGGGTAGAAAAGAAGGGCATTGGCTTCCTTCATGTAGACTCCCTCAAGTAGTCTCAGGATTCCCCTGGGGGGTTGCTGCAGGTAGGTAAAAACTAGCTCTCTCCACCTCTTTGGCTTTGATTTATTTTCTGGAAGGGGCCTCTGTCACTGTCTGACTACCAGTACCATTTGTGATCAGGCTGTTTGGCTGATGTAGCCCCTGGACCCCACAGTGCTCTGCCGGGGGCCACTCTGAAGCTTCTGGTGATTTGTTATCAATCGGTTTGCCCTCAAACCGTGTATACAATGCAGCTTCGCTGACTCCAATTTGACAAAATGTAATTTGATTAAAATTCAGCAAGCTCTTCAGCACAACAATTTGTTTCAAACAACGATTTGGTTGAAAATGAATAATCTATAGTTTTTGTAATTTCTAATTTGTTTCCAGTGAATAAACAGTGTGAGTAGATTGACTGAAAATGAATTAGAAATAGCAACACGAAAGACAGAGAAGATACTCCCTCAATTCTGGAAATAAGAGAAGAAACTGAGTAACATGAATACAAGTGTGAAAAAACCACTCTACTGTGCATTAAATGTCCTAAGTAGTCTTACCCTTCCCCTCTGAAGAGAGATGAGAGAGAGAGAGAGAGAGAAATAGAGAGAGAAATAGAGAGAGAGAGAGAAAGAGAACAATGACCATGAGTTTGGAACATTGATTTCACTCTCAGTTAAATGGTTGGTGTACAGATCGTTCTGTCTGATCGTCTGGTCTGCAGTGGAATTAGGAAGGTGAACAGCCCCTCCTCTCTCCTCTTCATGGAGACCATTGCTTTCAGGCACTGAAGTAGCCCTGTGCTTATGCACAAGAACACCATGATAGTCTTGACTACATTCCTTCCTTCATTACAGAGAAGCCAGTGTGCAAGCGGAACAGACTTTTGGATGGCACGCCATGCCCCAATGCTCCTCATCTCTGCTCCCTTTTCCAATGCCCAGCCACGTAAGCACATACCCAAAACATCATCATCTACTGTCTGGTCAAATGCAGCAAATCCTCATGCTTATCAGGGCATAACAAACAGAGTGCATGTCACACGGGTCTCTCCACCCTGACTCCACCGGCTCCATAAATAGCAAGTTCCAAAACTAGTTTGGTCTCACTTAAAAGTAGAAATAATCTATGATTAAAATGAACATCCTATGAAAATCATTACTGAGGACTTTAAATATAGGATAGTGACCTTACTGACCCTGCTTGTATTTTTTCCACAACTGATCTGCTTTATTTATTATGCCTGTCTCGGCACATTTACTCCTTTATAGCCCCTGGGATTTGTTTGGATCATGTTGTGCCATTGCTGATGCATGTATTAGGTGATCTTTACTCAGAAAGCGGCCTACCCAGAGCCGAAATATCAGAAGATGCAGGTCAGGAGGGTAAAATGTTCAAGGATATTTACCAGACACCTCTAGTTGCTGAGGATCCAAGAGTATATGACACACGGACACTTTATTTAGACAGCATGTTACTTATGGGGCTCACCAGAGATATGCACAGTTTAGGACAGGGAGGTGAGTGCCTTCATCAAGATACAGGCATGTACTTTTGGACTAGGACATCTAAATCCCAACCTGACGAAGGCAGAGGGGGTACAATTTCCAATGAAAAAATGGAAAGGAGAGTCAGGAGAGTCTCAAAGGATGAGTATGTTTCACTAGAAACAAGATTTTTTAAAAAAAACCCACACATTTCAGGCAAAAGAACAGAATTTACAGAAATATGGAGAAGAAAATAAATGGCACATTCAGGACCTGGGAGGTGTGTCACAGTATGGTTGGGACATTACATATGCGTGTAGGAGTGGCAGGGGATATGCGCCACAGGGCTTCTATGCAGTTTGAAGCAGCTTGGGCTTGCAAAGATTTTGAGGACAGGATAGTCCTGTTGAGGACTACGTTGTATAAAGATCAACGAGGCCCCAGGGAAGGAGAGGGCAGAAAATGTGCCAGGAGGCAGAGACCGGAATTGGGCTAGAAATGTGGAAGGAAAACAAAGCAGTGACACTAAGAAAGGAGGGGAAGAAATGTTTCCAAAAAATAAAAAGGGGTAGGATTTACTGAGCATCCTACCAAAGCTGACTGGGTGTCAGGAGAAATAGCTGGAGGGACCCGTCCACTGCAGACTGGGTGGGTTGATGGGGAAGAAGCAAGGTTCAATGAGAGCGAGAAGGGCCTCAGTTTTCAGACGTGCTGAATAGTTCGAGTCAGCTTTGTCAAAATGTAATTAACACACAGCAAAATTCACCCAGTGTTGGTATACGGGGCTCTATGAATTTTGACAAAGAGATGTAAACATTCATGTAAACACAACTGAAATTGACATGGAGGATATTTCCATCACCCCAAAATGTTCCCTCAAGTCCCTTTGGAGTGAATACTTTGCCCCCCACCACCTCCAGGACACAACAAATCCGTTTTCTGTTCCTAATAGTTTTTCATTTTCTAGAATGTCATATAAATGGAATCATGAAGTAGGCAAGATTTTCAAATCTGTCTTCTTTGACTTAGTATAATGCTTTTGAGATTCATGCAGTTACTGCAAGTATCTGTGATCTGTTAAGCTTATTGATAAGTAGAAGCATATTCTACGGGTGCACTGAAATTTTTCTATCCATTCACTGGTGGATGAACATTAATGTTCATGCCAGTTTTTGAAGATTATGAATAAATCTGCTACAATCATTTGCATACAGGTGTCTGTGTAAACATAATTTTTATTTCTTTTGGGTAAATACCTAGCTGTGGTATCATTGAGTCATATGGTAAGTACACATTTAGCTTCATAAGAAATGCTAAATGTTTTCCAGCATTTTAGTATGAAACATTAGGAAAAAAAATCACTGTTCTAAAGGGTATGTATTGATACAGCTTTATGAGTTTAATTTGAATTTTTGTAATGATTAATGTTCTTTTCCTATGCTTATTTCACATTCATGGAGCTTTTTTGTNTATCATTGAGTCATATGGTAAGTACACATTTAGCTTCATAAGAAATGCTAAATGTTTTCCAGCATTTTAGTATGAAACATTAGGAAAAAAAATCACTGTTCTAAAGGGTATGTATTGATACAGCTTTATGAGTTTAATTTGAATTTTTGTAATGATTAATGTTCTTTTCCTATGCTTATTTCACATTCATGGACCATTTTGGGGAGTGTCCATCAAATACCATGCCTATGTATTTTTATTCAGTTGTTTTCTTGTTTCTGAGTTTAGGGACTCCCAAATATATTTGGGATTCAAGTCCTTTGTCAGGTATAGGGTTTGCAAGGTTTTTCTCCCAATCTCTGGCTTACTTGTTTCTTTCCTTAATTGTACAGTTGGAGCTGAAGTTTTAAATTTGGATGAAGTATGGGGCACCTGGGTGGCTCATTTGGTTCAGCATCTGGCTCTTGTTTTTAGCTTGGGTTCTGACCTCATGGTTCATGAGTTCAAGACCTGTGTCAGGCTCTGTGCTGACCATGTGGAGCCTTCTTGGAATTCTTTCTCTCTCTTCCTCTTTCTCTGCCCCTTCCCCTACCCCTCTTTTTCTCTCTCTCAAAATAAATAAATGAAAACTTTTAAAAATTTTACATGAAGTACAATTTGTCAATTGTTTCTTTTATGGATTGGGCTTTTGGTCTTTTATGTAAGGAATCTGTGTCTAATACAACCCAAGCTTCAAAGGTTTTTTTCCTATATTTTCTTCTAGGAATGTTAGCCTTTTGGGTTTTACATTTAGATCCATGATCCATTTTTATTCATTTTTGTATATGGCTCATAACATGGGTTTTTTTTTTTTAATTTTGCAAATTCTTTCCCTTGTTTAAAAGGTTATCTTTTCTCTATTGAATTGCATTTAGACCTTTGTCAAGAATCAGTTGACTGTGTGTGTGTTTATATTCTTATCTCTTCCTCATTATAATAAAAGCTCTTCAAGGCTTAGAATATATATATTTTTATATTTTTTCATAATTTCTATCACAGTGTTTTTTGTATAAGAGACACTCCAACAATGTTGGAGATTAGCAGAGAATAGCTTTCAAACAATTAGGAACTGAGTTTGAATTCTACCACTTCTATCCATTAGTATGACTTCAGATTAGTTACGTATCATCTCTAAATTCAAATTTTCACATTTTTGAGTGTGATAATACTGAGCTCACAGGACATTGGGTGAATCAAATGAATACAGAAAGAGAGATTTGGTATTTAAGACTGAGGCATAACATGTGGTAGGCGCTCCATAAAGATAGTTATTTATGTAACTAAAATCAATTTAAGAAAGAGGAATGTGAAAAAATGGATATCCGAATTATATGAACTCTGTGAATTTCACATGTTTACCAAAGAATATTAAGACTTCTAGTCATCTATGAAACAGCAGCTGCTTCCAATTATGTGCTAATTTGAATAAACCAAGAGCAACTCGGGGAGGTGTCTGCGGTGGAGGAAAAGGCCAGGTAGACACATAAACAGTCTTTCTATTCTGGGCTGAAAATCTCAATCGCTCTGCCAGCAGGCCAAGAGTGGTAACGTTTTTTATGTTTCTGACTGCAGAACAGAGCTGTTTCTTCAGCTGCATCTGGGAAGCCCTTGTCGATGGACTGAAAGCCCATGTGTGCCGTAGAAGGTGTTTCACTATGAAGGGGTTCCAGCCTGCAGCTGCCGTCCGCTGCCATCCCACAGATTTCCTTCCCTGGCCTCTCATTTCACAGAAAGATCGTGAGACTTGCTTTAGAAACATCTAGGGATGAAACAGAAGGCTTTCGTTTGACACCAGAATGTGTAATGGTAGCTACTTGACCACGAGCATGTAGTTGGACATCCATCTATCTCCCAGGACTGAGAAGGTCAGCTGGTGCTAGATACCAACTCAGAACGTAGCCCCCAGGACCTGATCAATGGGTTGCTACCAGATGATTCAGGGTATTATGACCAGAATGTTCTTACTGAGTTGTCCCTTTTGTGAGATTTTCCTTCTACCAGATACAAAGTCTCATGGAATTTTAAGCTCGGACACACGATTTACGGGTGAACATATCAGAGCTGGGCAGTTTTACTAGGAGAAGAGTCTAAACAGATGGTTTTCTCTAAAAATACACAACTGCTGGTTGAGGCTGGCTTGGGCCCCGGCTGAACGCATTGGCCACTATAGGGTTTGGCATCCCTGGAGAGGACCCATGGACAGTGTGTCAACAGCAGCCATGTGGCCATCCCACACCTGCACGGCCATCTTTCAGGGCAGAGTAAATGGTGCCAGTGCTTTCGACTCTCTCGCAGGTGGGCTTCAGAGTGGGACCTTTACAAATACCCTGGACTCGCTTTTTATTTTTCCATCCCAAAGCTTGTAAATCACACCCAAGAACTTTCCCAGTGAAATGTGTGCACAGAAGAAAACCTTCATTTTGTGAAGACACAGCAAATTCTGCCAAACCTTACCAGTAGCCTGGCAAGTCAATTAGGTTTAAATGAGCTCTAACTGATAGCTTGATTCTGACTGTAACATTCTTTGGCTACCAATCGCTTGTGAAATAAAAGCACTGAAGATTTACTTTCTCAGGGATTTTCTTCTTGACCTAATATTTTCTTTCTTTTTTTTAATGTTTTATTTATTTCTGAGAGAGGGAGAGAGGGAGAGACAGCATGAGCAGGGGAGGGTCAGAGAGAGAGGGAGACACAGAATCTGAAGCAGACTCCAAGATCTGAGCTGGCTGTCAGCACAGAGCCCAACGTGGGGCTCGAACCCACAAACCACGAGATCATGACCTGAGCTGAAGTCAGACGCTCAACTGACTGAGCCCCCCAGGTGACCCTTGACCTAATACTTTCAATGAGTGTTTTTCCTTCTGCGATGCAGCATTTGGGGTGGCTTCACAGGTGTGCAACCTGTGCAGCTGCCCAGCACCCCACATTTAGCAGGACCTCATGCTTGTTTCAATGCTCGACTATTCAAGTAATTTTTTGACAGGAGGCCCTGCACTTTCATTTTGCACTGGGGCTATACTGGTCAGCATTCTGGGTTACAAACATCAGAAGAGAAGGAAATGTTGGGCAGGATAGTAGTGGCCAGTGGTCAGTGGTAAGCCTCAAGAAACAGTCTTGGACAATGCTATGCACTACTGGGTACTTGAAACCACAGTCCAGATCTTGCCACGGCAAAAGAGTGGTTAGACAGTGCTGATGTCCCTGCTGCTCAACACAGGTGCCACTGTCACCAGAAAAAGAATATAAACTGTTCCTGCTTCTCTGAGTCACTTGCTTCCAATTAAACTCTTGGTTAGGAACCTCTGCTTTGCCAAGCACAAGTCATCATTTCTCGCCCTGCTACCAAGGTTGTGAGAGGAGATAAATATGTTCTTGTATCTTTTATATTGAGAACGGGCCTTGCCAACTACCAGGACCCACCGAGGGACATATTCCCCAAACAGGAAAAAGGGGATGGTCCACATGCTGAGCAATCAAACCACAATGAAAGAAAGGGACACGCATCCACCTCACCTGACTGCTAGGATTCTGTACTTTCCGATCCTCTAAATATCGGTTAATCTTTCTTTGTGCTCTTTTCTACATCGTCTTTGCCAGTCCCCTCACGGGGTTGCTCCCAGAGTACTCTACTTATTTTTGATTCTCACTGACAGACATTTCTGGGTGAACTCTTAACTCTGTGGCTGATGGTCCTGAATCACTCCACAACCAGCTTTGCCGTTATCCCCTCCCATGCCCTCAACTTCCCTAGAACATTTCTGTGTAATACTGAAATGTGGGATCACTCTTTTAATATCATAATTCAAATGAGCCTGATTCAATTACAAGACAGACTAGAATCACAGTGAGAGGTATCCACTGGCATGTTCCCGAAAACATTACTATTTTGGTGTTTAATTCTATGGAAACTAAATATCTTTATTTCACTCCAGCCTAAGCAATGGAGCCAAAATAGTGAGGAGACTAATTGGGAATATCTAATTTTGATATTCCTCCCGGGTGGTTATAAATAAGAAATGCAGTCATCTTAACTATTCAGCTGGGATTTTTGTTTGTTTGTTTGAATATGTGTTCTATATACATATGATGCAGTGTATTATATTTCTTCTGAAATCATTATAGGATTTCTTTCAGCTTTTTTTTTCTGGCATTGACTGTGGACTTATTGAATCTTTGATAAAGTCCTATTAATTTGCACATCATTAAGAAATCTATGCACTATCAGGTTCAAAAGGAGAGCAAGACAGGTTTGAATAAACTTTACATAAGTCAAGGAGCATGGCCATTCCACTTTAATTTCACCATTTTTCAGGATCATATTAAGTTTTGCTAGGGCCTGTCTTAAGACTCTGTCTTGTCACCTTTCTGAAAAGTACATGAAAAAAGGGAGACAGATGAAGGTGGAAGCAGAGGACAACGAAGAAGGATAAAATACACCAAAGGGAAGACATTGTCCACTTTTTCCCTCACTTCCTCTCACCTTGTCTTTCTTCGCTCCCAAAACATGAGCCGTGAGCAGAAAGGGGGATGAGGTCTTAGTGCATCAGATACTAACAAGCATTCCTTAACTCAACTTTTCTCCAGACTTTCATTAAAGTTATTGTATCCCATAGGGTGTTTTCCTCATATTGTCTGATCAGTTAAAATTTAATTTTGATATTATTTTCAAATTAAATATCCTTACTGCTGTCTAATAACAGTTTTCAGTAATGATAGCAACTCATTTCAATGCTTCCCCGATGAATAGTTTTTATTTTCACAGTGTGTGTATTAATCTATTCACAGGTGTTTATTTAAAAATATCATCAATGAATAGTTTATGTCTCATGCTATATTTTAGATATTAAATCATGCTCAAACTCTTACAGGAGTTTCATTAACATAGGAATAATTGAACAGAATATGGACCAGCATACAGATTCTGACATTTATGGGAAATAAAAACTAGATGAACATTTAAAACAGAAAAACAAATCAGTACACATAACACAGAGCTTTAAATTTCTGATTTTTACACACATTTCTTAATCTCAGTTTTATGCTACTCTTTTCCAAGGCAAGTTCAAAAACAGAACATGGTACTGTGAAGAAATAAAAGTGAGAGTATTCAGCTGCATTGCTACTTTTTAAAGGGTGTGTACATCTTACTAACTTCTAATGTTTAAATTCTAGACTTTGGTTCCTTGAGACTTTGGATGGTGAACTATATGCACCCCTCCCCACCCCCACCCCCACCTTGGGACACTTTCTGGGGACCAGTAAATGTTTCTCATCTCATCCAATGATTTTGATTTTATAACATCCCTTAGTTTCCCTTCCAGGCTGCTAAAATTGAATGAAAATGAAATATGTAACTACAAGAGATTTTATTTCTTAAATTAGTTGTGGAGACAATGCCTCTGAATTGTCTAAGGAATTGAAATCATACAAGTGTGTCATTCAAATTGAATTAACAATTTCTCCATGATATTCAAGATATTAGAATGAATGAACATCCCATTAGTGATGTCTGTTATGAAGGAAAAGATGTTTTTCCTTTAGAATGTGGTCATTGTTTTCTTGGAGAGATTACCTGTTGGTTTCAAACCAGCTGTAATGTCCTGAAAGGGGCATAGCAAAATAGTGCATTTGTAGATCATAGAGTCAACACCATCAAAGAGATTGATTTGGCCAGGAATCATGGCTAACAAGCCTTGCTGAAAATCCCATGTAAATTTGTATAAGAAAACAACTTTTTTGGAAATGAAGAACTATTACTCCAAATTTCCTAAAGTATTCTTTGTTTTGTTGTTTCTTAAAATAACAGTCGTGTGTGCATTATTTATAAGACACTATTGTTTCTGGTATTGACTGCACTTCCTTTAATTTCATTTATGTAACTTGTGGACATTAATTTCATTCACTTGTCCCTAACTTATCTGGTTATCTCAGGCAAATCACTCTGAAGTAATACTCCATAATTGAGTGATGTTCTAAACCAAATACATGGTTGAGATTATCGGGTTCTCATAATTCAACATGTCAACAATAGAGGCCACAACTGAAATTGTTTCCATTCCCACAGAACTAGGTAAGGTTCCCAAAATATAGTATAATTTGAGTTGTGTTCTGCATGCAACTGCTGTTTGCTCTTTTTTAATAAGAGAGTTAGACTTTTCTATGAACTAAAGAAGCAGGTCATAGGGATTACGGTCACTGTGAAGGTCACAGGGGCTGATCAGACAAGGTTGTGTAAAGATGACTGGTATGACATCATTCTGATCAAGTGGAAAGATTTTCTTCTCAGTTTACCCACCAACAATAGAAATGTCAGTGGCATTTCCTTTATAAATGGCTGCCTTTCTATAGTATTTGAAGAAGGTTCATCAGGACCTGAAGTGATATAAATGATAAATGCTTCCTGAAAAACACAACTTTTAAAAAATTGTTATTTATTAATTACTGTGTAGGTGGTGGTCTTCCAAAAAGATGACCCATTATAGATTAAAAGACAATGTTTGATAACAAATGGCTATTAAGGTTGAAGAAATACTTAACCTTCTGGGAATCAATGGGATGCAAATTCAAATAATACATGTCAGTTTCTTTTATTAATTTTATGAAGCTTGTAGAAATATATAATATCCATTTCTGGCATGAATATTGAAAAATAGATACTTGGTATTCTGCTCTTGAGAAAGTAGAGAGATACAAATTTTCTAGATGGAAATTTGGCAATACAAGTCAAAATCCTTAAAAATGTTTACATCCTTTGATTGTAGGAATTTATCCTAAGGAAAATATTCTAACTGTTTAAAAAAAGTATTCTAAGAAAGTGATTGTGGATGCACACAACAGTGGATGTACAAGGATGGTGATTAAAATTGTATTTATAATTATAAGGCATTGGAAATAACTACATGGACAATTAAAGATTAATTTTAAAATGTGGACCAAATGGGCTATGTAGCCATTCACAATTAGAGTAGAAGGGTGCTTAAAGAAATGCAATCATACTTATAACAATGTTAATTGAAAAACATCATGCTACAAAATGGTATGCATAGAGCAATACTCTTTTAATAAAATAAGACTGGAGAGATATACACCAATATTTATGACCAATGGAATGGACAGATAACATGTGATCCACAGTGAGATGCCATACAGTAGAGTGAAAATAAATGCACTATTCCACACAGAACATGAAATGGTCTGACAAATATGGTGTTGAACGAAACAAGCAAAGAGCGTGAGAATACATACAGTGTGATATCACTTATATATGCCTCAGAAATTGGCACAGCTAGACCATAGTGTTTAGGGATCCATGTATGGATGGTAAAGCTAGAGGAAAGCCAGAAACAGGTGTGACACAACCTGACAGTGGTTACTTCTGGGGAAAAGGGATAGGGTTATGTCAGAGACACAGAGAACCTCTGGAATGAAAACCATGCATGATTTCTTGACCCGTGGAGGGATTCCATGAGACTCGCTTTGTATCTATTTGCTGAACCATAATATCGACTTCGTGTATATTATGTAGCTATGTTATATTTCATAGTAAATTATGTTATTCATTATTATTCATTAGTGTTATTAAAATTGTTACCAGAGGGGGTCTTTGGTTATAACATTACAGGTTATCTTAGTTTTATTCTTTGGCTTGTACACACAGTTTAAATTTTCTTCAATGAAGAGGTGTTACTTTAAAACAACCACCCCCCTTCCCCAAGGTTTTCACAATACTGTTAACTAGGGGGTGAGAATTTCTCCAGGTATATGATTATACAGTGATTAGTAGTTTGGTAACTATAGTCATTTCTTGCTGATGTTAGTTTCATGATGGACGCAATTCAGAAAATTTTCTTATCAAGCTCTAAGAAAGCAGCATTCAGAAAGTTGATATAAAAAGAAACCTAACTGGCACACTAACTTAATTACGCTAGTGAGAAGTCTAGGAGAAGATTTCTGTCTTTTTTGAAAACTTTTTTTTACAAGTTTTCTACATTAATAGACATATGCATTTTCCTTGATTTAAGAATTTAAATAGAGGGCACCTGGGTGGCTCAATCTGTTAAGTGGTGAATTACAGCTCAGGTCATGATCTCTCAGTTGCTAAGTTCGAGCCCTGCATTGGGCTGTGTGCTGACAGTTCAGAGCCTGGACCCTGCTTCAGATTCTGTGTTTCCATCTCTCTCTGACCCTCCCCTGTTCATGTTCTGTCTCTCTCTTTCTCTCAAAAATAAATTAAAATTTTTTTTAATTAAAAGAAAAGAATTTCAGTGGTTAAATGGTTTAGAGTTTTTGCAATTGTAATCTTTAAATATGAGAGCAAATAACTTGGAAAAAAAACAACATGCTTATGTTGAACCATGAATTACCTAAAAAAAGTGACTTTGGACACACTGTGTAATTGACATTGTCCTTATAGATATAATTCTTTAGAACCTTCAAGACTTATAGGGATTTGGTGTCAAGAAGCCAAAAATTCCTCTCAAAAGTATTTGTCCCTATTAGAAGATGGCGTGGGACAGAGAGGTTATATCTTTCCACAGGAAGCTGAGTTGAGTGCCATTCTGTATCTCCTCAGATCAGGGCAGAGGAGGGTGGCATATCATGTGCACTGCACAAAGGCCCAGGCATCAAGTGGCAATAAAATCTGGTCAACATCTAGGCTTGGTCTCTGCTCCACCACTGTGCTGTCTCAGGGAGAAATGGACTTTGTGGCTCCTCTGAAGACCCCATTTTCTCAAATTTACCTTCCTGGAGAAGCATATTTTAAAATCTTACACCAAGGTTTCTGTAGCGTAGCATCAGTTGTGGCCAAGGCTCTATCTGGGTGTCTGGCTGAGCATTGCAGTCTCACACTAAGGTGGTTCACGGAGTCTGAATGACAGTGCAATCTTGAGACATTCCATCACCCTCTGGCAGCCACAGAGAGGCATTTGTAGAACTAACAACTGGAGAGATAGTGTGAGTTGGCCAAGTCCAAGCCAGGACTCTAGACTTTTTTTTACCAATACTGTGTCTGCTGTATTAGTTTCTTATTGTAACTGTAACACATTACTACAAACAGTGGCTTAAAACTGCACACATTTATTCTTTTATAGCTCTGGGGACAAGAGGTCGAAAATCAGTTTCCCTGCGGCAAGATCAAGGTGTACACACCTTCCAGAGCCTCCTTCCACAGGCTCAAAGAGAATCTACTCCTTGCATTTTCCAGCTTCTAGAACAGCATTCCTGGTAGGCATGTCCCCTCTGGACAAAGTGGACATTCTCCCAGTGCAGATCTTTCTTTCTCCCTGCGCTTCTTTTTTGGGACAATTTCATCCAAAGAATGCATGTAATTATTTATTTTATAAGAAACTTTTCTTTTTCATTTTTTAGGTCTTGGTGAGAAAATTAGCATTGCTCATATATCATCTTTAAAAATAATTCTGGTCCCTTCCCCCCTCTTCAAAGCCAGCAGTACCCCATTTGCTTCAGTCCTCTGTTGCCTTCTTCCCTGCAGTCAGATATCCTTCCATCTCACTTCTATGGGGTTATTTGTCGTTACATTTAGGGTCTACCCAAATAATCCAAGAAAATCTCCTCACTTCAAAACACCTAATTATATTTGTGAAGCTTCTTTGGTCATGTGAGAACATTCACGGGTTCTGAGGATGACAATCTGGAGGTCTTCTGGGGCCATCATTCAGCCTACCACATGCAACAGGCTTCCAGCTTCATGAAGCCACATGGATGAGCCGATTCGTTACAAATTGGAGAGCATGTGGTTTGGGGATGAGAGTAGTGAGATGTACATGAGAACTGATTGTGAGGAAAAGTATCCAAACATCATTTACAGAATGAATGCTTGAGAAGAACGTTTCCAAGATATCTTTGAAAAACGAAAAGAATATTAGAAAGAAAGTGGAATTATCAGAAGGCCTTCTGGGTTCTTCACTTGACTGGTTAGGTCACATTACGTAAGGCACTGAGTATCTGTGAGACTTATTGCCTATACGGCCTTAAAATGGGGCAGCTGGATTAGTAACCTCTAAGATTCCTTCTAGCCCTAATTTTCGTGCAAGCATTTGTCAATTCAACACATTATTGAGTATCTGCCATGTATAAGAGGTGGTACTCTTAGAAACTGTAGAGATATAAAGATGAAAAGAGCTTAGCAACACTACTACTCCATAGTTTACTTTAAAGATATTGAAAAATGAGAATGGCAGAAAATATTTAAACAGTAAACAAGTGCCTAAAAATTAGACAAGAATCGGTGTGGGTTATTTTGCCAAGAAGTAGGTGGAATAAACTGGCAAGATGAGAGAGAAATGTCTTTTTATCTAAGACATGCTCTTGGTATTTATGTTTAAGAAAAAGGAGATTGCTGCTCATGTTTTAAATATAGCAAACTTTTCAATCATTGGTGAGTAGTTTCAATTTAAATATTAACAAAATATCATGGGAAAAATGAGCTACTATATTAAAAATGTATAGAACTTAAATCTGTTGTCTAATGATGTAAGAAAATAATCTATACTGGAGAATGACAGAATTATGTTCCAAAATATGTAGATTAGGTACAAAAAGGTAAATGTTTACATTCTGAGTAAAATTTTTAGAGCTGGGAGAGACTTAAGAGATCATGGTATAAAGACCTCTTTTTTTGATAAATAAAAAGGTATTCAAAATCTCCCAAACACTTGTCAAAATATAGTTTTCAAAACCCTAAAATACCTTTTTTCTCTTCCTTAAATTAGAGGAGCTATACTTTGCTTTAAATATATGGTATATCTGAAAAGTAATTCCAAAGAAATCCAGAGAAGAACAAAAAAAGAAATGGACAGATTAGGAAAATTGTGAAATAGTTTATTATTGTATTACTGACAATAGTTATTGTACTTTTGGCTTGTCCTTAAAGTGTAATGATATGATATAGTGGAGACAACTTGTAGCAAATCCTAAGCAATTTGCAAATTTTAATTGACCAATTGCAATTTGAGCCTAAATTCTCACCCAGATCCCATGTGCTAAAATTGGGACCTTGGAGGGATGTGTTTCAATTTTCATGCCTCTGTTTCTTCATCTGTGAAATGAAGGGATTAAATGAAATGAACTTAAGTGAAAATACTGTGATGACTTAAAATTTTGTTTTCTTTTTCTTTTGAGATCATGACCAGAGTCGAAGTCAAGAGTCAGATGCTTAACCCACTGAGCTATCCAGGTGCCCGATAGGATGACTTCAAATAAAATGCCATCTCGTGAAGTTCAAAGCAGAAACAAGGAGCTCACAAAAAGATAAACTGAATCTCAGTAATCAGAAATATATCTTTCTTGGTGTGAGCCCTGGCTGTAATTGATATCTTTAGATGTAACTTAAAGACAGTATTTTAAGGAAATTGCCTGGGTATTTCTTCATTCACCCTCAGCATTTATCACAAAGAATATCCCTCTTAATTAATGTATACATGTCATACTTGAACATACTTGAACACCTAGATGAATTGTGTTTTTAATACTATCAATCTTCTTTATCCAACAATCTTTATAATATTTAGGTGGGAGTATCACGTAATTCTTTTTTTGTTATGAAGTTACAAGGTAGATTTACACCATTCTATTTTTAATTTTGGCTATAGCAGGAAGTATGTTTCTTGCCCTGAGACGATTGCACTTCTTACTTGGGCACATATTTATTTTATATTTGAGACACTCTTCATGTCCCATGTGAGGAGGAACCTCGGGAAAAGAGAATAGTTCTATTTAAAAGGTACTTTGGGGAAAAAAAGAAGACATATTCATCATATTGAAAAGTTTATTGAACATGCCTTTGTTATGCTCCAGATGAGGTTAAAGAATCATTGTAACATGTCTGAAGTCCATTAAAAGCATATATGTTGAATCTTTTATTTTTAACGCTATGTCAGTTTCACCTCTTCTCTTTAAATTTTCTTTTCTCAGTTTCTAAAATGGCCATATTATTCAGAACAAGCCCTTTTGGAAAAAAAAATCCCCAATACGCTAGGAAAAAAGATCAAAGAAATTTCATTGCAAATGAGACCATGACACCAGTGATTTAGATGGGATAGCATGTTCTGGGTTTCAGCAATAAGATAACAGCTCCCTTGGCTTCTGCTCTTGGAGAGGTTTGAACTATTCTGGCAGCTCCCTGGCATGATTTAAGGCCATGACTCTGGCATGCTGTTCACACTACAGCAGAGACAGGGCAGTGCGGGAGGTAGCGAAAGGCTTGCTGGCCATGGAAAGAAAAGCTGTGGAGAAATTCAAAGCGCCATTTAAACTCGGAGTCAACGACTGAAGCTTTCATAGTTTGGTGGTTGAAAATAAGAGACGTTTGTATTAGACTGAGGCAAACACTGGAGGCAACAAGTATTTAAAAAAAAATTCTCGTAGAGTTTAGTCAGCAGCTAGCCAGGAAGTGCTGGTCCCCGTTCCCAAAAGACCACTAATTGCTGGTGCTGGTTAATGTGGCTGGGTTTACGAGATGCAAAGCAAGTGCTTCTAATGTAGGATGTCACTAGATGTCACTCTGGATTTCATTATTTGGTAGTCTAAAGATTTTAGCAGCTTTGCCATTTTGCGACCAATGTCTCTTATAGAACCTGAATGGACGATGTGAAATGTGCATGAATAACAGGGAATTGCTGACTGAATGTCAATGTTCGAGTGTGTGACTTCTATTGATCATTCATTATTGACACGAAGGTCTCTAGCGTCTTTGCTTTTTCACTTTTAAGCTCTTTCTCAGCTAAAATTTCCAAGCATCTGAACAGCGAGGCCTTGAGGAATGGGAAGATTCAGGTCTCACAGGATGTTTTACAAAGTATTTTGACCTCTGGAAGAAATCACAGGTACTTTTTGTAAAGACTCAACAGCCACTTTGAATAAAAATTCAAATACCAAGACAGAAAAGAAAAAACACCCTTTTCTTATTTAAATGGGTTAATTTGTACCTTTCTGGGTTTATAAATAGCAAAGAAGAACTTTGACAAATTCTTGCGTTTTTATTGTTATGTTTTCTCAATCTACATGCTTGATTTGGTGCGCAGCTAGGGAAATTGGAGTGTCCCCCCCACCCAATGGTGACAAACAAAATGCTATACAGTGTCCTGTGATTGTGGATCCATGGTTTTATTTCCTTTAGCCGTGTATACATTAATTAGGTATACACAATCAGAGCCGAGTGCAGAGGCAGCTAAATAAACAAATGACACCGTGGAAAGGTCTTTCTGCATACTAATCATATCCTACATCTGCAAGCAAAAGCTCTATAAATCGATTTGCTCTTTCACATCAAAAGACAAACAATGATGCAAGTCAGCAGTTCCTTTGTCAAAGTCACAGCGATTGCTGTTCTTCACAAACACATCTTTACAAAGCTGAATTCAACCATTTGACGATTAGCATTATTGGCAACTCTTCAAAGAAGATTCATCAAGTGATTTGCAATTGGATTGGTTACCATTTTTATGATGCTCTCCATGAAATCTAACTAAAAGTGATTGACATTTGAATTCTTGCTTGGAGGATGAGGAAGCCAGCAAAAGAAAAGAAGTCTTCTGACTCCACAGGGACTGTGCTGTACTTGTGTGTGTGTGTGGGCTGGTGTGTCAGCCCCAGGGCACGATTGGCAGGACCCGACATGAAATGGGTGCTGGGTGATGGGCATTTCTAAGGGAAGGCCGGGAGAATGGGTCCTTGCTTTGTCATATTTGTGGTAAAAGCACAAATGTCAAGTTTCAATGAGTTTGCAAGAGCATATTAAGATATTCTATTTCGTTCTACTGTTTGAGAACAAAATGTCAGTCTGCACTGGGGAAACCTAGGTGGTCCATGTTAGCTAAACACTGATTGTGTTGTGTTAGTTGGGTAGAGAAGTAAGACATGGGGGAGACATAGAGAGAGCGGAAGTAGAGACTTCTCTAGAAAGAAATACATCCCAAGATAGTATGCACAGTGCTTACATGATCTCTAGGGAAATGAATAATTAGGGTAATGGCCATGGCACCATATTAATAACATTTAGGTATCTTCAGTATTTCCAATAACAGAGATTTAAAATTTGTGTCTGGCATGGCTCTGAAAACTGCAGTAACATTTCCTATTGAGTTTGACATCCCCTATTTAATCTAATTTAATTATTCAATCTTATACATTCTTTAGCTGTGCCCGTGACTCTGTTGAGGGATAAGCCATTCCTAAAAAAACTAAGGAGGATAATCCTACCACCATTCAAGGTTATACTTGGTATATTTCAGGTACATAATTTAACTCTCTCATTATTTTCAAGAGTTCCGGCATTAACCTTGAAAGGTTTACTTATGAAGTAATGTAATTGATGAGGGAGCGAACACAAGCTGAGGGCAAAGTACAAGCTAGCACACCCACCCCGGAATATGTGTGATATTCCTCGGACATTCCTGGCTATCCAAGAACAGAGGGAAGGGGTTTAAGTGCTTGCCATGTGAAGTGGGAAACTAAGGCAAATGACAAACTTATATTCCCTTATTTCCTACAACCCACTGATGAGTCCTTGAAATAGGCAGAGTGACCTTCCTCTCTAGGAGCTCAGCTGCCTCAATGATGACACTTTGCTAGGGCAAAAAGGAGTCTTGGCTTAACATCATCCTGACCCCCCCAGGATCCTGTAAATCTACTTTAGCATATAAAAATTCCTTTGGAAACTCCCTTTATCTCAACTCCCCCAAGATATATGCTGGTAATCATACTCCAAGTTTATGGCCCCCTGATATAATCTGAAGGGTCTCATGACTGAGGTTTTACTAAACGGTAATAAACGGCATTTTCCTAACGGCAGCTAGCTCCTCAAGGTCCTGGAAACCTGGCTTCTAAAATTCCTTAGACACTTAACGCTGTCCCTAACCCCCCTTCCAACCTGAGGGTATATAGTCAGTTACCCGTCACAATCCCAGTGCAGCTCTTTCTGCTCAAGGGTCCTGTCCCCATGACTTTAATAAAATCACCTTTCTGCACCAAAGATGTCTTTAAGAATTTTTTCTAGGCCGTCAGCTCTAAACTTCCCACCGTCACCCCAAAACTCCATCAGTAACTTACACAGGTACATAACTATTTTTGTTGTCATTTATTTTTGTCTTCCATTATCTTGGGCAAATATTCTTAAGATTACATCCTAAAACATCGGAGAATGTGTTTTAAAAATCAAGCACATAGTCACGTTGGTCAGAGGGAGTAAGCAAGAGTTGCTGCATGAGACTGGTGAGGGAAAATGGTGACACGATGGAGAGAACATTCAACTCAGGTCATGAACTAATGTTTTAGCCACTGACTTTCGACAAGTGGCTCGAGCCTACTGTGCCTCAATTTCCTACCTGTTAAATGGAGGCAGAAATCTTGACTTATTACTGAAGAGTGTTCTGAAGATTAGCTAATAAATGATGGTCGGAAAGCTCTGTGCAATTCTAAAGCGCTATATAAATGATATATTATTATCACCATCACTACTAATAATTATAACGATCATAAAAAGTGAATGACTCTGCTGTGGAGAGCTTGAGTCCCACAGGAAAGTTATTTTTTCTTAGTCTGTTTTCATGTTTTAACTGGGTCCTTAAAACTGCTTAATTGAATAAAAGCAAAGATTTCACTGCTATCAGTATCTGTAGACTGACTGTGGAATCTTTGCTGCAAATATCAAAGGGGCTAACATTTGTATGGGCTCGACATTTCAGAGATTATCCCTGTCCCAGATTGTTTTGGCATCATAAAAAGTAGAATTGGTATTAACAAGTAGTTTTCCTCTTAACTATCTTAAGTGCAGTCTGAAAAAATAGAGTTTTGAGGAAAAGAACATAATACAAATATTACTATCTTATTATCTAGAACTCAGCAATATACTTTTGGGGGAAAAAAAAAACCTACTAAAATGTAGCACACAAGCACAAAAATGCTCCAGAAAAACCTAAATCAATATTGCACAATTGAAACACAAAAATCATACACATTATTCAAAAAAGAGCACTCTGGGTCTATTGTTAGTGTATTTTTACCTTGTTTTTAAAAAATAGAATTTCAGCATGTCTGTTTATCTACTTTTTTTAATTAAAGCTTTTTTTTATTATTTCTGAGAGAGAGAGAGAGAGACAGCGTGAGCAAGGGAGGGTCAGAGAGAGAGGGAGACACAGAATTTGAAACAGGCTCCAGGCTCTGAGCTGTCAGCACAGAGCCCAACGCAGGGCTCGAACCTACAAACCGTGAGATCATGACCTGAGCCAAAGTCGGATGCTTAACCGACTGAGCCACCCAGGCACCCCTGTTTATCTATTTCTTAGACCATGTTAGAAATAGCAAATAGAAGGAAGAGGAGGGCTACTGAGAGCACCTCATCGATAGTGTTCCAGTTAGTTACCTGCTGCTGTGTAACAAACCACCCTTATGCTTTGTGGCTTAAACCACCGACTGCTTTTATTTTGCAGTTGATGGATCTGAAATTGAGGTAAGGCTCAGTGGGTCTGGGACATCTCCACTCAACTTGGTGTCAGTGGAGGTTTGAAGGCTAGGGCTGGAACCCCTTGAAGGCTGGCTCACTCTCCCAGCTAGTGCTTGGACTGGGTGCACTGAGACAGGCCTGGCTGAGACAGTTGGCACTGGTGGGACTTTGTTCTCTGGTTGTTAGCGTTCTCTCCACGTGATGTCTCCAGCATGCTGGCTCCAGTGTAGCCAGACTCATTGTGTGTTAGCACCAGAATCCCATGGAGTATGTTCTGGGGGGCAGGGGTGGTGCCAGAAGGTAGCTGAACGGCTTCATGACCTAGCCTTTGACGTCACACAGAGTCACTGTCTTAGTCAGCCCCGGCTGCTACAACACAATACTCAAAATGGATTGAATGGTTTAAACAAGAGACATTTCTCACAGTTCTCTGGGCTGAGAATAGGCTGCCAGCACGGTCAGGTTCTCGTGACAGCCCATTCCTGCCTCACAGGGATGCTCACATGGTAGAGAAAAGAAACTCTGGTCTGTCTTCTGATTCCTATGAGAGCATTAATTCCATTTGGAGGTCTTCGCCCCCATGACCTCATATAATTACCTACGTATAAAAACCTAATTACTTCCTAAAGATCCACCTTTTAATACCATCACATTGAGGACTAGGGATTCAAGGAATGGATTTGAGGAGGGTCATAAACATTCAGTCCATAATATTTACTTTTGCCACATGCTGTGTCTTAGAGGCGAATCTCTGAGGTCAGTCCATATTTTAGGGGAGAGGAATTAGACTACATTTGTGTGGGTGGGGGGAGTGTCAGGGAAGAAAGGTGTTAAAAAATCAGCAGACATTAAAAAAAATCACACGAGTCAGAAGGCAGAGGTGAGTGTCTGCTCACCACTTTCTCAGCCAAGGCTGTGGTGCGACCCCTGCCTGCCTCACTCTGGTTTCCTTTGCGGAGGTGCAGCCACACTGCTTCTTTCTGTTCTCACACTTGGGAGTTTGCAGGTGAGATTCTCGTTGCTATCTGCAACTGTGTCAACAATCTTTCCTTCCTCCACTTCTCTATCTCCCAACCTGGTTAACTCCCAATCACCGGAAATGTGGTACATTATAGGGGCCAAGCACTTTGGACTCTGGCAGGGCAAGGTGGATTTGAATTCCATATCAACTACGGGCCCTGTGACTGGACAACACACTTTCTCTAACTGGGGATACACATAATTGTAGCAGCTCTCTATGGCTACATACCACTCTGCTTCAGAAATTAGTAGTAAAAGCAACTTACTATTTTCTACCATTCTGTGGGTTGGTTGGGTGATTCTTCTGATTTTTCCTGGGCTCACTCAGGTAGCTGCAGTCAGCAGATGGACTGGTTAGGAATGGAGGGTATAAGACAGCCTCAGAGTAAGTGGTGTTGAATAGACTCCATCTATTGATAGGAGGGACCAGAAAACATGTGTCCATGTGTTTCAACCTGCAACAATAGTATCTACCTCATGGGATTGTACGAGAATTAAGTAAAATATCTCCAGAAACTCTTCATATAATGCCTGAATATAATAAGCATACTATAAATATTAGCTATTTTCATAGACATTATTCTAGAAATGCAATATACCATAGTATTCTGGAAACAGATTAACTGGGTTTATATCACAGCTACTTGCTGACTATGTAAACTTATAAACACATTCTGTGCTTCTTTTCTTCATCTGTAAAATGGGAATTATGATAACACCTACCTCATAGAGTTGTCATGACGATGATTACATGTAAAATGCTTAGAAGAGTAAACAGTAAGGACTCAATAATAAAGGACAATGTAATTATACTGTTTTTTATTTATTTTTTAAATGTTGATTTATTTTTGAGACAGAGATAGACAGAGCGTGAGCAGGGGAGGGGCAGAGAGAGAGGGAGACACAGAATCTGAAGCAGGTTCCAGGCTCCGAGCTGTCAGCACAGAACCTGACGTGGGGCTTGAACCCATGAACCGTGAGATCATGACCTGAGCTGAAGTCAGATGCTTAACCGATGGAACCACCCAGGCGCCCCTATACTGTTATATATGTCAGATAAAAACCTTCTCTGTGCCCGCTCATTGCCATGATGCCTGCTGCTACTTTTCTGTGTCTTTTACTTTCTTCCATAATATTTACTATAGTTTTATTTATTTGCTTAATATCTGCATTTCTCAGTAATTTTTAAGGTTTATTTATTTATTTTGAGAGAGAGAGAGAGAGTGTGTGTGTGTGTGTGTGTGTGTGTGAGCAAGGGAGAGGCAGAGAGAGAGGGAGAGAGAAAGAGAATCCCAAGCAGGTTCTGCACTGTCAGCACGGAACCTGAAGTGGGGCTCAAACTCACGAACCATGAGATCATGGTCCTGAGCCGAAATCAACAGTGAGACACTTAACTGACTGAGCCACCCAGGTGCCCCTCTGTCTTTCCAGTATTAATGCTTGACTTCGTAATGATAGAAAACATATCTTTGGGGCATTTTCCCTCCACATTACATCCCTGGGAGCTAGATAGTACCTGACACAGCAGGTGTGCACTACATGAGTACTAAGCAAATAGAGTAAACATAGAAGGCAAAGAAATGAGTTAAAAAACAGAGCAAACTGGATCTGCTTAATAAAAAAGCCTATCCTGTTTGTGTATACAGAGAATATTGTCATGATAGTTGCATAGATGTTTCTGAATGATCTAGAATATTTCCTTTACATATGGCAGAGAATGGAGTAATTCATTTTTAAAGCATTTAGTAAACGTTTGTTGGTCAGAAGAGTTAGTAAGCCTTTTGTATTTTGAAACCCAGATATTAATCCGTACAATGAATTTTTATTCAGTGCTAATAATTCCCAGTTCTAGGCACTGGGGATCCATCTGTGAGAAAGAACCTTCACCCTTATGGAATTTATGTTCCTTCCGAAATCACTTATTTTTCAAAAAATGCTGGCAAAAATCAAACTGTTACTCTGTGATTATTTCAAGCTTATAAGAGGAAAATCTTTGTAGCTCTACAGCCTATGATTAATTTTCCTTTTCCTTTTTATTATTTCTTGTCTTGCAGGTTATCATTTAAAATTGTTACTTGAATCTTTATGAATCTCTTGTAATTTTTTAAAAAGTTCCAACCAATCTATTAAGAATGACTTAGCACTTTTTCTGTATGCTCAAATAAAACAATTTCTATTGTTTCATTTCTTTTTTTTATTTAAAAAAATTTAATTTTTTTAATTTATTTCTGAGAGAGAGAGAGAGAGGCAGCATGAGCAGGGGAGGGTCAGAGAGAGAGGGAGACACAGAGTCTGAAGCAGGCTCCAGGCTCTGAGCTAGCTGTAAACACGGAGCCCGATGTGGGGCTTCAACCCATAAACTGTGAGATCATGACCTGAGCCGAAGTCGGGCACTTAACTGACTGAGCCACCCAGGTGCCCCCCCCCTTTTTAATGTTTATTTATTTTTGAGAGAGAGAGAGAGCAAGCAGGAGAGGGGCAGAGAGAGAAAGGGGGAGACACAGAATCTGAAGCAGGCTCCAGGCTCTGGGCTGCCAGCACAGAGCCTCATGTGGGGCTCAAACCCATGAACTGTGAGATCATGACCTGAGCTGATGTCAGAAGCTTAACTGACTGAGCCACTCAGGCTCCCCAGCTGTTTCATTTCTTCCCCCTGGACACCTCCTTCTCCACCTTCTTGCTGTCCAGCTTCAATCTGTGCATCTGTCCTACACCAGAGCCCCCATTTCCCAAATACCATGGTGTTTTTCTTGGTGGGTTTTTCATTTCTTTTGCTAAAACATTCCCTCCAGCAGTTGCCTAACAAAAGAAGCATAAGGGTATTTTTAGACACTGCATACTAAATCTATGTTTATTCTACCCTTATATTTGATTGAAAGTGTATAGTATTTTAGGTTTTGACTCCAAATTGTAAAGATATTGTTCCAAAGTCTTCAGCTTCCAGAGTAGCTATTGAGAAATCTGCTGCCATTATCATCAATAATCCTGTGTATATGACCTGTTTTTCTTCTCTCTGGAGGAGTTTAGGAAATGTGATAATAGCCTTTGGCATAGGTCTTTTTAATTTTGTTTTTCTTCTTTAAATTAAAATTGAGGAACTTCTAAATCTAGAGAAATATGTCTTTCCATATCATAGAATTTTTCTGTAATTTTCTTTAGTAATTTTCTTTTTTGACTTCTCTTTCTGGAACACTTTTAAAAGGAATCAATTGTAGAACTTTCCAGATTAATCCTCTCATTTAGTATATTTTCTCTCCAATTGTCTGTAAGCGTTTTTTGTTTGTTTGTTTGTTTGTTTGTTTTAGTTCTGTGAGTTAACAATATTATTTTCCAAGGTTTCTGTTGAATATTCCACTTTGGTTATTTTATAATTTCTAAGAGCTTTCCTTATTCTTTTCCTCATCATTTTTTATAGTACATTTTTATTATTTAATGGTCAAAGTATCTACTCTCTTTATGGGGTTATTAGATACATGATGTTTAAGACTTAAACAGAGTTAGCCTTTGTTGTATAACTAACGAACTCAAACCTTAGAGACTTGAAACAAAAATTTCTCATTTCTCACCATTCTAGGCATAACTGGGTGGTTGTTTTGCTGGTCATGCCCATGTTCATCAATATGAAGCAGTCGGCAGGCAGGTTGGAGACAAGCAAGGGTGTCCACTCTCATCCAGGTTACTTCTCAGCAAGGTAATCTCAAGTGCACTGGAACCTATTCACATTGTGAAGGGCGAAAGAAAATTATTTTTATGCAGGCTTTAATGCTATGCCAGTATCTTTTCCTTAGGTGAATTCGGTTAGTGAGCAGTAAGCCTGAACCTTTTGTGTGTGGTGCTTACACTCTTATAAATTACATGGATGTTTCCAGTTTAGAGCAAGGGCGTTTGTACCCATTTTACACAATATTTATAAGGAAGGTGTGTGTGATGCAATGAAGAGAACATTTAAGTGAGAAGTCAGACTCGTTTTCTAAATATTTCTTAAATGCATGGATCTGCTGTGAGCAAACGATGTTACTCTGGACAAGTCATTTAATTGTCTTGTCCTGGATATTTTCATCTGTGAGACAAACATTTTTAACTGAGTTCTCTGTAGCCTCACCTGCACTCCCACATTCTGTGGCTTTTGTCATAAAGTTATTATTTCAAATTGGAATAGAAGTTAATTTCAGTGCTTCATATATATATTGGGGGGTAAAATCATGTCCCCCAGGAAAAGCAAACTGGCTACAAATTGTCACATGGTTTGGTCCTGCACTTGTGGCTCTTAACCTGGGGCATATGATTCGCTTCACCCACCTACCCTACCCCAGATCTGCTTATGATGGCGTTTGACTGTGTTAAACACAATTTGTTTTGTTTCATTTGATACTGAGTCCTTTCTCAAGTATATAACTTTCATTGTAACATAGGTTCTTTGGAAAATATACTTTCAGAGGTCTAAGAAGATTGTGATAAATGTAGAAGACAATTTATAGGTGCCTATTGTTGGTTTCACCAAAGAATACTATGTTAATTTGCTAGAGCTGCCATTAAAAAGAAAACACAGAGTGCATGGCTTAAACAACAAAAATTTATTTTCTTACAGGTTTGGAGGTTAGAAATCCAAGGTCAAGTTGTTGTCAGGCTCTGAGGCCTCTCTGCTTGGCTTTAGGATGGTGTCATCTCAGTGTGTGTTCACATGGTCCTTTTTTTCTACATGTGCGTCCTTGATATCTCTTTGTGTATTCAAATTAACAGCTTCTTATAAGAACACCAGTCAGATTGGATTAGTATCCACCCCAAAGACTTCATATTAACTTCATCACCGATCTATCTAAAGACCCTATCTTCAAATACAGTCACATGCTGAGGTACTGGGCAGTTAGAGCATTAACATGAATTTTCAGATAACATATTTCAGCCCATAACAAATACTTTATGCATTTCATATTTATTTGTCAATTTCTATGTCACCAGATAGTGACAGTAAGTGTTAAGTCTTTGAGTGTAATGAAGTTACATTTAACACATAAAATTTATACATTGGGAAATTAATGTTTTGGCTTAAAAAAAAAAGCTCTAGAAAGGAGTCTAGATCAAGACTGAATGTGAAGTTAGCCTGGGTCCAAAAACATTGCCTTCAGTTTGTCCAATGACATCATGCTACAGTCAAAAGCCAAAAATCAATTCTTAACCTCAAGCCATTGAATGTATCTGCATAACTAATAGCTTACCTGTAAATAATAGTGTCAGATTAGAATAGTGGTTTTCCTAATTTGAAACAGAAGTTAGAATCTGGAGATGAGACCCAGGAATTTATTAACAGCACCCTCGTGGTTTACTTGTACATTTAGCTTTGGGGGCGATGAGAGTAGATATAACAGTGATACCTAAATATCCCTAGCACCAATTATGCATGCTTCTTTTTTAATGTTTGTTTATTTTTGAAAGAGAGATACACAGAGTGTGAACAGAGGAGGATCAGAGAGAGAGGGAGACACACAATCCGAAGCAGGCGCCAGGCTCTCAGCTGTCACCACAGAGCCCGACGCGGGGTTCCAACCCATGAACTGTGAGATCATGACCTGAGCCGAAGTGGGACGCTTAACCGACTGAGCAACCCAAACGCCTCACATGCTTATTCTTTAATACAACAACTATAACCTACTTACGACTTTTGACTCTATGGAGTTTTAATAATTGTACTTCTCTGCTTTTCTACTGAAGAATCTGCACTACAAGAGGACATGGACAAAACCAAGTGTTAGCTGGAAATGTGGTTTCTATTGAACTGTTGGATAGTTAGTTGTTCTAAAGCAACATACGGATATCACAAATTAAAACAGTGATACACAAAATGACTTCTAAAATATTGTAGTTTGTTAATGTAGGTTTTAGAGTTAAGGAAAATATAAAATGTTCCTAAATAACTTTTAGATTGCTCTCTGGAGTGATGTATTTGGTGATAAATCTGGTTTCTTACCACAAAAGCTTGAACAGGTGATGCAGTATAGCATAGTAGCTAAGAATGTGGGCCCAAATGGTACATAATATTGGCTACTACAGAAGAAGAGTAATAGAGTAGGTTGAACCAATAGCTGCTATTAATTACATCTTTAACTACATCTCTGCTTATAATGGCTGACCTACAGTGAAAACATGTTTTTGTATTCACCCAGACACTCGTGCATTTCCAGTCTAGTTTGAAGGACTTCCGCAGGAAATTAAAATTATAGGACTTTGTGAATGGAATATAACTTCAAGGTCATTTAATCTAATCCTAACTTACAAGAGAGGAAACCAAGGCACAGAAAACCGTGCCTAGTCTAAGTTAACCCGTAACCCAGATCATTTTTTTTTTAAAAAAAACCTCTGATTTTATTCTTCTTCTATACTATAGTTTCTTGGTCTTTGGCCCCTGATTAGGAGCTTATATTAGAGATCTATCTATCTATCTATCTATCAATCATCTGTCTATCTATCTAATTTGTATTTAATATGACAACATAAAATAAAATAAAAATATGATTACAGATTAGAAGTTCCAAATGGGTAGCCTACAAGTTAGATTTGTCTGGCTCACACTATTAAAATATTTTCTAAATTGGTAGTCAAGATTAAAAATGCTTGAGATTTCACATAAAATACATATTAATAGTGTCTTTCGGAAAAAAATAGACTTGGCAATCCTGAGTCCAGCCTTTAGTAGGAAATAAGTGACGGCTGGTCCTCCTTAGCTGGGGCATATTCGTACTCCGGTTCAATGTGGACCTGGTGGGTCCACAAGGTTGAGATCAAGTGGCAATTCTCATTTTTCTTCATTCCTTCATGATTGCTTTCCCAATAGTAGACGTAAGTGGGGATGGAAATATTTCTTGTATCCATGAGTCTCTTAAAATTGGAAAAACAAAATCATATTTCAAGAACAAAATTTTTTTCCTACCCCAAATCCTTGACTTATTTTTTTTTTAAAGATTTTTTTTTTACTGTTTAGTTATTTTTGAGATGTAGAGAGAGTGAGAGGGGCAGAGAGAGAGAGAGGGAGACACAGAATCCGAAGCAGGCTTCAGGCTTCGGGCTGTCAGCACAGAGCCTGATGCGGGGCTTGAACCCACCTAACACAAGATCATGACCGGAGCTGAAGTCAGTTGCTTAACTGACTGAGCCCCCCAGGCCCCCCCCCGAAATCCTTCATTTAGATTATGTGTCTAGTTCTCACAGGCATTTGAGGGTGCAAGAACTATAGAGTTTAGTGGTTCCCAACTGTCCTGCTCCATCGTCAAATGTGAGGTTGGCACAGACTCCCATAACTGACAACTGTATCATGCTGAGGTGGGTGGTGGGTTTGCCAAAGCAGAGATGTGATAAAATCTTAGGCAGGAAAGGGGAGAATATGTGAAACCTAAAACACCCCTGTCTCCTTCCATCTACCTCTTTAGGAAGGATGCACTTTTCTCCATCTCTTCTCACTTAAAAATAAACGGCATATCATATATCTGCTTTAAAATAGAATTTTGTCTCTAAAGCTCCCATTTATGTAGAATTTAAAACCAGGAATATCTAAAAAATTCTATTGTATGTTCACTTTCTGTTAATCATTTATATGTGTGTGACTTGAGATTAAATTCCTTTTTTTATCCATAACATTTTTTAACTGTTTGATTTGAAGAAATTCCCTTGTTTCGTCAAAAGGAAAGAATAAACTTATTCAAGTGTACAATTCAGTGTTGACTTTATTGAAAGTCTCTGGAAACAATATTAACCATAAGATCAAAAGATGAATGGCTGGGGGAAGATCCAAAATTCAGTAGGCATGACCTGAGAAGCTCAATTAAAATCATAAAATAAGTACTTTCAGTGTTCCACTGAACTATCGGAGCACTTCTCATATTAGAAAACCGAGCTTTCACAATCCAGAGAGGATAAATACTCTTCTAATTTCTTCAGTTATCTTCCATTTAACAGAATCCAAAATGCCATTTTGTCATTGCATGGTACTGGAAGGAAATTCCAGACACTCTATAAAAGCTTAAAAGTCCATATTCACTGGAACTTCAGATAGACCATCTTTTTTTTTTTTTTTTTTTTCAAATAACCATTACCAGATTTGACTTTATATCTGAGAACAGAATGCTGAGAATTAATGACCTGGAAGTCAAAATGGATATGCAGACAGCCTTAGTAGGTAGAGATCAGATTATTCAAAGAATTGCCCACTTCAAAGTTACAAGCAATTCTTCAGGAACTGATGAGATAAAAATCTATACCTCTGGGCTACACATCTTCTTTAGTATCAATTCCTTTAATGTACCATGTATTTGGGCTTATGAAAGTTAAATTGCTTTCAGGTCAATTATTTGCTTTCAAATGAATTGAGAATCAGTAAACTTTGATTACATATGGATACAAGAAGTCTGTGGTTACTTACAAAGTAATCTGACTTTTCCATAATTCTCTTATCTTGTCATCTTTATTTTTTTAATTGAGGTATAGTTGACATACAATATTATATTAGTTTCAAGTGTGCAATACAGTGATTAAATGATTATATACATTACCAAATGCTCACCACAATAAATGTAGTTACCATCTGTCACCAAAGTTATTGCTATATTATAATTACTTTAAATGTAAATGGTCTAAATGCTCTGATCAAAAGACATCGGGTGACTGAATGGATTAAAAGAAGGAAGACCTCTGTATATGCTGCCTACAAGAGACTCACTTCAGACCTAAAGACATGTATTGGCTGAAACTGAAGGGATAGAAAAAGATACTTTATGAAAATGGAAGCAAAAAAAAAAAAGTTGGGGTAGCAATGCTTATATCAGACAAAATAGACTTTAAAATAAAGACTGTAACAAGAAACAAAGAAGGGCATTACATAAGGATAAAGGGAACAATCCAGTAAGAGGATATAATAATGGTAAATATCTATGCACCCAACATAGAATCACCTAAACATATAAAGCAAATATTAACAGCTCTAAAGGGAGAAATTGACAGTAATACAATAATAGTAGGGGACTTTAACACTCCACTTCTCATCTTTTTTCTTTTTCTTTTTCTTTTCTTAAGTAAAGTTGTTTTGGGGGAAGATACTGAGCTAGCAACTCAGAATTCTTAAAGTCAGCTGTCTATGTTACAAAAAATTTGGAATTTTTGCTTAAACAATTCATGTCTCAAAATCCTTGCTGAGAAGTCACAGAAAGACAAAAGGAATGGTAACAATAATAATTGTTATTTAAAACTACCTGATAGGGGTGCCCAGGTGGCTTAGTCAGTTAAGTGTCTGGCTTCAGCTCAGGTCATGATCTGACCCCACATCAGGCTCTCTGCACGGAGCTGTCTTCAGATCCTCTGTCTCCTTCTTTGTTTGCACCTAAACCTGTGCTCTCAAATCTCTTTCCAAAATAATAAACATTTTTTATAAAATTTAAAAAAATAAAAATAAAAAACAAGGCTACATGACACAAGTAGTATGTTTATGATTCAGGCAATTGTGGCAGAACCAGGATGGGTGTAAGGGGTTAATATGGAGACCCAGGGCCGGGGTGTCAGAACAGGGATCACAGCAAATCCAACAGCCCAGGAAAGATTTTTAGCCTGTTCATTCTTACCGAGGGGCTTAAAAAATTTTTTTCCCTACACTTATTCTCTCAAAGCCCTGAATTCAACTTGTATACTAATTTGAAACCATAATTCATTATAAAAGCAATGGAACTCTGGAGGTAGATGAGAGGTGGCAGGTAACTGAATTAAAAATGTTTGTCTCACAGATTAAAATTTCCAGAACAGGAGGTTTAAATGGCTCGCTCAGAATAACACCATTGGTTCATGGCAGACAATTCCTTCAACAACTCTTTAGGGCCTATTTCCTGACTCCTTCATTTCACCACACAACTTATCTTATAAATACTTTGTAAAATGCACCCAAATTTCCTTACATGTAATGGACATAAAGTATGAGCATCACACACAAAAGATTCAAACTTGCTGTCTCATTAACTGACCTCACCTAAGTTAAATATGTTAACTATAATAACATTAAAGATTGAATAAAAGTAATCCTCCTCCCCAGAAATGATTTGTAGGACTGATTTGGATGGTGTGTATCCATTTAAAAGAAGTGTCGAGGGAAGTTTGAACTACTACCTTCTTCCTAAGCTATATGTAAAATTATGACTTTGTCCTAGTGCGGTCCTCATCTACATGCATAGTTTTCTTCAAAGTCGTCTTTTATATTTATCACCATGGAAGAATGCTTGCTGCCTTCTCCGTGTGCCTGACCACCACGAAACTGGCAGATGCATATCCAGAAGTTAAATCTTGAATTTTTTTCTTTGTATTTCCTTATTGCCATTCATGTTATTAGAATAGTAACAGCCACTTTTAAAGCAACAAAGTCCTGATTCAGAAGTGAGATTCTATGAAGCTCTTCAAATAGTTCACACGGCTTAAAAAAATTAAGCCAGCTCAGTGGAGTGGAAGTGTTACTCCCTCACTCCCTATGGTTTCTGAAAGCCATTAGCGACATGTCTCCTTCGAAGCATTTATGCTAACATTACTTTCTTTGGTTTGTTTCCCAGCTGCCTTTCTTATAAATAACACTTGTAAATAGGAACTTAACTACGTGTAATGGGGAAAAACGTTGCCTGGGTCTTTTTTTTTTTTTTTTGCAGGAGTGTAGCCCCCAAATGGCTGAGAGGATGACCAGTGATTGCATGCCCAACCAGTGAGGCACAGAGAAAAGACCAGAGTGTCAGGACTGACTCTCATCTAAGCATTATATCTTGAAGATAAACATTTTAAATGCTATCAAATGATGTTTCTGTGCATACTTTTTCCCAAAGGTTGGATTTAAATATACATGTATGTGTGTGTGTGTGTGTGTGTGTATAGATAGGTAGGTAGAATTATTTTTCATTTATTTATTTATTTATTTATGTGTATGCACACATATATTTACTTCAACAAAATAGTGACAGTGATTCAGTTTTTCATTTGCCCACCTACCCACCACATATTTATTTAACAGAATCATTATTTATTGAAAGAATAGCTTTACTTTTCACCATGTTTTGTTGTTTCTTGTCTCTAGAAATCAAAGGACATTTGCTTTTTATTAAAATCATTCCCAGTATGGAAAAACTAGGGCTTATGTCATACAAGGTCCAAGATTGGAAATGAGATTGGGCATAACTCATGAGCCATGTTTCGTGCTAATCAATTAGCATTTTGAAGAAGCAACTTCCTCTGAAAGAATTTGTTAATCCAGTTATTCTGGGGGAAAGAGTAAGAACAAAATGTTTCCAGAAAGATTGCTTCGGTGGGCAGTCAAATGGTAGCTCTGGGCTTTAAGGACAATTGGAAGACATTGGCACCAGAAGATGTAAAGGCTTACAAAAGGGTAGGAGTACCCAAGTATAAGAGGGAAAGAACACTGTAGACCAGTTTTATTGAAATGAATGACTTTGTCATTACGAGGAATAGTGTCATTGAAATGATGATGCTATTTTAACAGCTATGTTGGAAGACATTACACATTTTTTGAGAACAGATTGCCTTTGAAGGTTACAAAGTTGTCTCTCCAAAAAGAGGTAAGAAACAATAGATGATGAAGAATTATTTTAAAGCGGATTTATGTTGACTTGGGTCACATCAGCCTGTATTTTTACTCTAATTTTTCTACCCAAAATATGTAGGAAACCGACATGGTCATAATACAGTTATAGGGTGAGGGTAAAAAGCAATGTATGAAGAGTAAGAATAGAAATATTGAAAAGGATAAAGGAATTAGTAGTATTTTTCCTACTTGACTACATTTTAGTTAAAGAAATACCATCAATAAAATAATACAACACATTTTGCAAACATTACTTCATAAAAGGCCCTCTAGCCACATTTGTCTCTAATCTTAATAATAATCTCAATTGTCTCTCTAGTTTTCAATGTACTAGATGAGAAAATGAGCACCAGTTAGTTAAATGACTCGGCCAAAGTCTCTTTGTTAATGCAGAAGATGAAAGAAAATGCTTGATCTCATACATTCTGTGTCTCATAAGATGAAATACCATGGATTTTCTTTTCTTCTTTATTACAACAAAAGATGCTTCCTTGTAATGGTAACATTCAGGCACATCACCATATAAAGCACTTGGCTTTAGTGTGAATCAGAAAGTTAAAAGAATTCCACAGAAATCAGAGGCCAGGAAAGGCCATTTAGAAAGCCAGGCCTTGTAAGTATCCTGTTGTACATCCAGGTGTATCGCCCAGATGGCACAGGTATAAAACCTATGAAATGGGAAAAATGAGATCGTGAGTGCTATTATGACTGTTCCACATCTATAATACATTTATCCCAAGAGGCAGTTGTACAGCTGTTAACATATATGGGCTTGTATTTTCACTTGTACTTGCAAAGATATTTAAGATTTATGATGATGGGTATCTTTCCTTTGTAAAGACTGCAAAATAAGGAAATTTACCAAGAGCACAATCAGGTGATAAGATGTATTCACCAAGGATTATTGCAGCCAATGAATAAGGAAGGCAGCAATGCTTCTCTGTCTTCTCAGTTACAGAGGAATTAAACATAACACTCTTGTTTCTCAGTTGGATTGTTCTGTTACTCTGTCATCTTCCATTAATGCTGCTGAGGAAGAGATGGAAGACGTTGCAAAATTGCAATTCGGTTTTCTGAAGAAAGCATTTGTTTTCTATTTATTTATTTTTAAAGTTTTAATGTTTTATTTATTTCTGAGAGAGAGAGAGTGTGAGCAGGGGAGGGTCAAAGAGAGTGGGAGATACAGAATCTGAAACAGGCTCCAGGTTCTGAGTTAGCTGTCAGCACAGAGCCCGACACAGGGCTTGAACCCCCAAACCGTGAGATCATGACCTGAGCTGAAGTCGGACACTTAACCAACTGAGTCACCTAGGTTCCCCTGAAGAACACATTTAAATGGATACCTAATTTGAAAGCATCCTTTGAACTTTAAGAAGTTGAGAATTTTTCAACTCTAAAATACAAAATGGTTTTTTTGTAGTACTGTTTTAATCTAGCTCTTGTGTATCTGGAGTTAAAAAATAATTTTATCTGTTTGCATGGTTTAAAAAAGATGTGTATAAACTGGCTCTTAAAAGACAGTCTTCTTAAAAATTGCCCAAGAGAGAATTAGTTCTCATTTTTGCTATAACAAAAAACCGCAACATTACTGGTTAAGGTAACACGAATTTGTTATCTTTCAGTTTTGGGAGTCAGAAGTCCAAAATCAGTCTCACATTGTTCAAATCAATGTATTAGTAGGGCTATCTGTATTCCTTCTGGAAGCTTTAGAGAAGAACTTGTTTCCTTCACTTTTCTAGCTTCTAGAAGCCTCCTGTATTCCTTGATTCCTGGTCCCTTCCTCCATCTTCAAAATCAGCAGCATTTTAAATCTTTTTCTGACCCTTTTGCTTTCCCTGTAATTATAGGAAGACTTCTCTTCACATCTCAACATCCTTTTTTTAATTTATTTTTTATTTTTTAATATAATTTATTGTCAAGTTGACTAACATACAGTGTATACAATGTGCTATTGGTTTTGGGAGTAGATTCCTGTGATTCATTGCTTATACAAAACACCCAGCGCTCATGTCCCTCCTCAATGCCCTCACCCATTTTCCCCTCTCCCCTGCCTCCCCATCAACTCTCAGTTCTCTGTATTTAAGAGTCTATTATGGGTTTACCTCCCTCTCTGTGTGAAACTACTTTTCCCCCTTCCCTTCCCTTATAGTCTTCTCTTAAATTTCTCAAGTTCCACATCTTGAAACACATAAGCAAAATCTCCTTTTGCTGTGTAAGGTAAGATATTTCAGGTTCTGGTGATCAGGATATTGCCATGTTTGGAGGGCCATTACTCTGCCTCCCAAATGGGATGATTTATTTTGCTTCCTTGTGAAAAGTTGCCTTTTTTTTTTTTTTTTTTAACCAACACTACCTCCTTTATCACCTATCTGAAATGAAAAACAAAAACAAGCAAACTTGTATATTCCCAATCTCATTATCACTGTTTGGTCTTGAATTCCAAATGCTATGCAATGGTTAATATATTAATACTGGTCAAAAATATCTGTTAGATGATGAAAACAGTTCTCCGAGAAAGAAAGCAATGTATTCAGATTTTTAAAATGTCTCACCAGCCCTTTGCCCTCACTACAATCACAGAGTCTGTCTTCACCAAGTATTAGGCACAAGAGCAGTATTCTTAAAGAGATGCTTTCTCTGGTTTTTCACTTAGCAGCTCCAACGATTATCAGGAAATAAATCAACCGTCAGCAGTCATAGACAGCTATTTAAATCCGAGGTTTGAACATCTTAATTGGTGCATTAAAATTTGAAGAGTCAAAGTCACATTAGATGCATAAAGCTGCTTATGTACATGAACTATAGCACAATATCCCATGTGTAAGAAAGCATCACGTTGTTTTCTGCATTAAATTAACTTGTTTTGAAACCCGTATTTGACAAAATGAGGAAAACTTGAATAAAAATCTTAGGTATATATTACAATAGAGAGCAATTGTCCAATTGTCTATAGGAGATTCAAAACATGCACACAGAGTAAACAAACAAAAAAAAAACCAGAGAAACAAAAAACAAAACAAAACAAAACAAAACTTTGGTTTTTAAGCATTGTAATAACACCTCAAAGCTGTTCTTTGAATCCCCTGACCTGGTCATAGTTGTGTAAATTAATCACAATTAACCTTGATATACTTTTATTTTTTTCTTTAAAAATTTTAGATCAAATTTGTTTTTCAGGGGATATGTTAAATATTAAAATCTCACTTTTTGGAATCTGTTTGGACTTCGAAATAATTATGAACCCTATAACATTGTATTCTGTAGGTTTCCCTTGTTAAACCACAATCACTAGACAAGTAACTAATGTAGATACGAATTTTCTATGCCAGAGTGAGTTGTTAAGAAAGAGATCCTGACCATCCATTGGACCCACAATTAGTTTTGGACAATATAATCCCTATATTCTAAAGTCTCCTTAAAATCTATTAAGATATTATTCCCTTTAGAACAGTACTATTTTGTTTCACCAAATCACAGTTTTACAACCTAATTAATGATTAATATTCTTACTTACAGCCAATAAAACTATCTCTGTCTATATTTCCATGTAATTTTCAGATATGACACAGAAATCTAATCTATAGACCAAAAAATTGTTATTTTAAATACTATTTCTACATACTAAATAATCGGTGAAATCTGGAAAGTTACCAAAACTTTAGACTTTGTGAAATTAAGAAAGAAAACACTATCTAACTGTATTTTGTAGAGATAGTTAATGTAGTAGTAAGCATGTTCTGAGGTGTGAATTTTTATTTAATAATGGAACTAGCATTTTTTTCCCCCATTGAACACATTTTTAATAGAGGTAATTATTCATTTTGCAAAAATTCTTTTTTACATTCAACTTTCCCCATAAACTAAGGATGTTTAAAAGTGGACTATTCCCATGCCAACTAGTCAATTAAAAATGTGTGGGTTATCTATTTTTGGGATAATTCATGTCAATTTTTAAATCCTGGGTTAATTAATTTTGACCCCACATCCCAGCATGTTATTGGATATTTATTTAACAAATGCAAATAACTTTAAAATGTAATCTTAATATTAACCACTGGTTATGTAATTAAAAAGTAGAATCAACGAGGGGAAAAATAGGAATGTATTTTCAAGCACACACAGACACGCACACAGGATCTGTTTGTGATGAACCATAATATGCCTTTCTACCAGGGTGAATAATTTAAAACTGATGAAATGGAGCTGTCATTTTTAATCCCTATAATTACTTTAAAGCAACTTTTCAGACTTTCTTTGAAACATATTTCTGGCCACAAGTGCTCATTAGGCATTTTATATTGCCAGTAAAGATTATATTTGGATTGTAAAATATCTGCTTTGCTTTCCCAGCTACTAGAATATTGCCTCCAGTACTTATAAGAGCATATTTGTTCCCCTCAAAAAAGTCAGAGAGCAGAACTGATTACCAGGTGAAGACATGCAACCACAGGGTCAAACGTTCCGACTTTGCGATGTAATAGTTGAATATTTTATAAAATCACGCGTCGCTTTACAAGGTGATTTAAAGCAATTGCTTACCGATACATTTTATTCCATTCTAAAATATTAACTTGAATGTATCCAATAGCACATTTTAGTTTCAGATTTTCATGTGTCCAGTGGATTTATGACAGCCCTCTTCATATTTTAATCCTACACACGCTATGTACTCAAATCAAACTTTTTAGCAACATCGTTTAAATTTTAAACATGGCCATTCCTGAAAATGAAAAAATTAAATTTTGTGTGTATATATGCATATATACATTTAAAATAATGCTCTTCCTAAATTCAGGGTAACCATTGAATATTGCGACACGTTGACTACCACCTTCTTGCTAAGTATGTGATATGAACCATGACATTACAATCTTAAAACTGTAACAAGAATGAGTTATGTTTGTACTATTTCCCATTCTCATTATATTCTTTGTCACACAATGAATTAATGTTGTGCCATTTTCTATTCTCATTACAATCTTTTCCTTATGAATGGGGTATCAGAATTTTAATGTCTTTTGTAATCTGTGAAATATAGTAGTATGTTTTGTTATACTACTATGACCTTGCTAATATTTTGCATTTTGATTGGTTAGTCCAAGCTGTAATATATAGAGTAAGGTTAGAGTAATTGGCCAATGAAATAATTCTTAGTGTTTTTGAAGGTTTTGATCAAATGAGTTTAAGAAACACTTTAAAAATCTTAATTTTTACATGTTAAAAAAATGACAACCTTGGGATAACGGGCAAGTATATTTGTGGATAGAAAATATATAGGGACTTTTTCATGTAAATTGAAAGCACTGTAGAGAAATTATTTCGGCTTTAAAGAAAATGTTAGAAATGGGTTTTCCTTCAGATTTCATTACTCTTTTAATCACCCTATTTATGATTTGAATACAAATAAACATGACAAAATAAAGTGATTTCATTGTTTTGTCTACACCTTTAGCTGCATCTTCCTGTCAGCCTGCTATTTGAAAAGTTGTACTGACAGCAAATATTTTTGGCCCATGAAATTTGCTATTAGTATTTCATGTTTAAAATTTTAAATCATTTTTGATATTGCATCAGGTTATAAAGTATTTCTGTGCAATTTCTATCAAAAATAATGTTAGTAGGAGAAATGATTTTGAAGTAAATCCCAGTTTCTACATTTCTCAGCTCTTAAACTTCTTTTAGAGCAATTTTTCCAGTTGGCTTTGTCACACTTATATGTGTGACTTTTTAAATATTTATATCTTCACTTGTCTGAACTCTTTTTGGAAATTGGTGTTGATACCATGAGAAAGACCCACAAAACTGGGTGCCTGATTTATTTTTTTAAGTTTATTTATTTTTGACAGAGAGAGAGAGAGGAGAGAGAAAGAGAGGAGAGACAGAGAGAGACTATGGGGGGGATAGATGAAAGAAAGGGAGAGAGAAAGAATCCCAAGCAGGCTCTGCACTGACAGTGTGGAGTCTGATATGGGGCTCAAACTCAGGAACCATGAGATCATGACCTGAGCTGAAATCGAGTCAGATGCTTAACTGACTGAGCCACCCAGGTGCCCCAAGAGTAGGTGCTTTTAGAAAAAATATTTGAGGGGAGCCTGGGTGGCTCAGTCAGTTAAGTGTCTGACACCGGCTCAGGTCACAATCTCACAGCTGGTGAATTTGAGCCCCATATCGGGCTCTGTGCTGACAGCTCAGAGCCTGGAGCCTGCTTCAGATTCTGTGTCTCCCTCTCTCTGCCCTACTTTACTTACACTCTGACTCTCTCTCTCAAAAATAAACATTAAAAAATTAAAAACAAGAAGAAAGTATTTGACTGACATCATTTGCTGTATGTTGGGATTTGAAAACAATGTGTAAATCTCCAAAGGTGCAAACAAGGTAATACCTGGACAGTTGGAAGTGAAACCTGTAACTAATATAAAATGTCTAATTTGAGTAATGGATTTTTACTACTTTTTGGGGGAGAAGGAGCAAGAAAGTAGCAGGAGGAAAAAATAGCTGTTTCCAGTTTAGTAAACTCTGAGAGTCTCAGGTTTTGATGAATGTCTAGACCATTCTGAGGCTGTAGGCAAACTAAGTATACTATAGACACTAAAGTTATTCAACATTTTGTTTTATATCATTACAAAAACAAGACGCTGTATTGGCTCATTCTGTCTTATCAAGTAGGATAGCACATAGCATTTCCAGAGTGAAATGGCAAGGATCTGAAAATACTTCTGATATCTAGATCCCCACTTTTTTAAAGGTCTGTATAAATCTTCTAAATATGTGGCTTCATTTTGATGCTTCTGCATTTGGGCATTAAATTTTACAATTCTGTGTTACTTTTCCTCATTCAGTCAGCCATTCAAGAGCACTTCACATGTGACTATTTCGACTAAATATAGAGCTATCCTGTAACTTCTAATTCATTACCAAAGGAAGAGTTTGCTGCTCAAGGAGCAAAGCAATTCTTTATGTCATTTATACACAGCAATTTCCAGTATTCATATAAGCAAAAACAGAACTCTCCCAAAGGCTTTACGGTGGCATTTACAAAACATGGTATGAAAGAAAAAACGGATTCAGAGACAGGAAAGTTCACTATGGGACCAGCACACTCTGAGCCTGCTGTGTCAGATCTAAGAATCTCCTTACTCTCTGTGAGAATAAAAGAACTCTATCACGCTAAAACATCTTTAAGTGTGTATGAGGCTATTCTTGCCAGGAAATCATTTATTCAGCAAATCATCCATTCTCTAGAAATAATGTAGGTTTTTACAGCAATTATGAGTTTAAAGTTTATCTTCACATCTCTTAATGCCTTTTATTGTTTATATTTGGGGTTCCCTAGTTGCCTGAATTTCATTACAGATAATACAGATACTTCGTGTTTGGCTATTTTTCAAATTTCTGAATATCTTTGGTATGCAATATTTATTTTTAATCTTTTGCATTGACATTTAACTTCCAATCACTATTATATTAAACATGTTAAAACAAATGTGTCACGTAGTTGTCTTCCTTTGAAACTGAGAACGTCATAGGGGTTTATTACCACATTTTTCCATGTTCGCTTTTGAATGGCAATTAAGTTTTTTCATTTCCTTTCAAATTGACATTTCATTAAATAAGTTTCTAGATTTTTCAGAGATCAACATGCTTGAAAAAATTGTCACAAGAAATCACAAGAAACTGTGATACCAGATACAAGGTTGCTGTTACAAAAAAATTGTTAATTTTCAAATCAAATCTATGTCGAAGGTGGAGAGTAAACAAAACTTAAAGTATCATCATTGATGAGTCAAGTCAAACTTGGATCTTTATTGAAACATAATTTGCAGGATAACTTCAAGGTGTCTCGCCTGTTATAGCAGCATCAAGGGAACAAACTATTCAATAATAATACTTGCTCAAGTTGTCCTACTTGATTAGGGCCGAACAAGTTGTCACAACAGCTTGCTTATTATCCCTTGGCATCAAGTTTTGCCTTCTGGCTTGACCACAAAGTTTCCGTGAACTCTAATGGAAGTTGTGAACACACATCCGAGAGAAGATGTTATTTTCAAATAGAAGAAAGAGAAAATGAAAGCATTGTGTGGCTGCTGCCTTTTAGGGAAGAAAACACATATGCCGATCATCTAACATTTAACAATGATTTAACTAAACCTCATTCTAGGTTGCATGATTAAATGTCAGTAAGACTCAGTATAGTGCTTATTTGTTCTTGTTCTGTTAAAAGAAAAATGGCTACAATTTCCTAAGATAAGTGTAATGGTCAAGGATTCATTATACCACACATTCACCATGGGGCATGATGGAGTTTCTCATGAGATTAGAAAATAACAGGTTTTATTTTTAGTATGTCAATGTTAATAAATATAACTTTTTTGAGTCTTTTCTGCATGTTGGCCACTATTGTACTTTTTTGCACAGAATCAATGAATTTATCACAACAACTATCCAAAGGAGGTACTGGTGCTTTTGCTCTTTTATAGATGAGGAAACTAAAGCATGAAAAGAGCTGATGTAAATTTCCCAAGGTACGCTCAGTAAGTAAGTGGTGGATATAAAATTGAAGCCCAGATAATATGACTTCAGAGTGCTTGTTCTTAACCACTAAACACCTCCCTAAATCAAGAAAATGTGTCACTACAAAGCTGTTTTCCTGATTGTAGTATCAGCTGAAATAGCCCAGGCACATCATTTCCCAATTCAGGTGTCTTTAGGAATTAACTGGCCACTGTACCAAACTACTTGTAATTCCCCAAATATGCTTAATAAAGGCAATATGCTTGAAGTATTTCCCAATATATTTTCCCTTCTCAGCAATCTAACATCTTTTCCTTCAGCCTTCTCTCCCTTTAAGGCAAAGGTGGGAGAATATAAAGAAAATAATAATGAAGATAATACAGAGAAAATCCTTCCCTGACAGAAAGGGCAGAGAAGGCCCTTCTCTTTATCTAGGAGGGAGGGAGAGAGGCACAGAGAGAGAATGAGAATAAGAGATAGTAAGAGAGCATGTCAATCAATGAGCCTTGTCTCAGGCCCCTTCACCCACTTAAGGTAAAGTCTGTCAAACAAGAAGAATGGTTTGGGGCAATTACAGAACTAGTTCCTCTGGACCTCAAACCCATAGAAAAATTTCAAGGTCATTTGAGGGGTCTTGTGCCAATACACAAACTTAAATCAGAGCATAAATGGTGACAGGATGGGGTAGAGAGTGTGAGAGAGCCTCACGTAGGTCATCACTTATTTCTCATAATCTCCAAATGTCACGGGAGAGATTCAGAGGTTGTTATGGAATGTTATGGGAGTCTCAGTGAGTATCTGAGTGTGTCAGCAAAGAGGGAGCCACCGTGTGGGGTGAGTGAATCTCACAGCAAATGCTTTGAGGCAGACCCTCCCAAATTACTGGCCAAATGAAGACTGGGTTGAGTTTCAGAGGCTCAACCTTGGGGGGAGCAACTGAGTTCTCCAGAAGCTGTACTCACACTAGTCCATACAGAGAGAATTTCCACAGGTTATAGGTGCTGAATGACATCCACAGAGCAGTCAAGAAAATGACATCGCAAGTGGAGAGCCTGTAGAGAAGGACCCCATTCTTTTCACAGGGAGACTCTGTAAGCTTTCCCTGTCACACCAGAAGAGAAGCAAAGAAGATGGGGACAGATGAAGAAACCTTGAAATACAAGTCTCTCAAAAGAAATCTAATTTATCTCAGGGCAGGGGTTGTTGTATAAAACATCGAGTAATTCTGTTTCAGTATTTTTTCTACTCATCAGTGAAATGATAGGAGAGGGATAAGGTGTACAGTGTAAGAAGAAATTCATTAAAGAGAATCCTAAAAGTTACATTTTTCTGTCTGTATTGTAGTTGTAGTGAGCAAATTTCCACCTATGGCAACATATGCTCCTGTGTTTCTAATACTCTGCACACGTAGTTGCTTGTTTCTTAGATGTCCTTCTTCCCCATTATTTCCACCTCCCATTTTTTGTTAGTCTCTTGAAATTTGGTCCAAGTGATCTTTTTGTCTTCTCAAAGCTCAATTATGCATGCCTAATTTGAGTTCCTATGGAATCCTGAGCATTCCTCTTTCATTACGTTCTATTGTTCTCATCTGTTTTCTCCCCACTGGACTATGAGTCTACAGGGAGAAATTGTGTCTTATTCATCAGTGTATCTCTACTCATTGGCACAATACCAGGCATGGCAAGTAGAAGAAAAGAATTTGAAGTTTTAAATATGGTAATCTGTTTAAAACAACCCAACCAACCAACCAACCAACCAACCTCCTTTTTGCCATACTAATGATAACCTTTGCTCTTTAAAAATAACCGTTGAAAGCATCCTTGTAATACTTATGTAGATTCCTGGACTCACTCTACTAAAACTCCTCACATTGTACCTGACCTTGTTCTAAAGAAATTAGGAATGTTTCAACAAAAAGAACACTGAACATTAATCTTACCAATGTACAGTGAAGGAAATGGAAACTCAGTCTGTAAGATCATTCAACAAATAGTCAGATCCTTGTCTCCCAAGTGACTAGCAATCACCATCTCATCTCAGTGGAGGTGGCCTGCTTTATCCTTTATTCTTCTTTCCAAGTACAAAATAGGCAATTTCCTGGGGCGCCTGGGTGGCTCAGTCGGTTGAGCGTCCGTCTTTGGCTTGGGTCATGATCTTGCAGTTCGTGGGTTCGAGCCCCGCATCGGGCTCTGTGCTGACAGCTAGCTCAGAGCCTGGAGCCTGTTTCAGATTCTGTGCCTCCCTCTCTCTCTCTGATCTTCCCCTGCTCGTGCTGTCTCTATCTCTCTCAAAAATAAATTTTAAAAAATAGGCAATTTCTTGAATTTCTTATGCCATAGCTTCTCCATATCCCATACGAGGAGATTCAGTGATGGCAAGTTCATAGGTGTACGTTAGTTTATTTTCAATACTAGGAACTCCTTACCTTTCCAAGATAATAAATTTGGTAATCAAACTTTTTAGTGTTTACTTAACAAAAGCTTGAGTAATTAAAGTACAATTAGACCCTTTTTTAGAGACTCAAAACTTGAAGTAGAGAATGAATATTTTTAGTATATGTGTATTTGGATTGAAGACAGAGCCTGAAATGCTATTGAAAAAAATTACCCAGCTTTAATAAACTTTATGCATGACTTGACTGCAGTTGTACATCTAAAGAAAATAAATATAGTTCCTAATTAATTCACCTTAGAATAGCAACGATTTGTTTAAAATAAGCAGTTTAGTGAAAATTATAGATAATGGTTTCTAGAAGTTTTAGTGTGTGGCTTTGTTAAAATTTCAACCTTTATAGAGAGACTTCACTTTTTAAACTTTATTTCCCCAGATTCAGTGCTATACTTGGCCCTTTTTCTAAAATTGTGTTCTTACTCTTTTATTTTGATGTTATTCTGTGATTTTACTTAAAATCATATCTCAGAAAGGATAATTTAATAGAAAATTTTAATTGTTTGACTTTTTATTCCTTATGGTATTTTTTCTACAGGTCTTGTACTCAGATATTTTGGAAGAAATGAGAGGTTTATTTCTCTGCAAACTTTTCATTCTTGACCATCTCCATGTTTTTTTGTGGCCACAATTCCCTCTCAAATTATATTTAGCCCTCTATGTGGATTTTGGTAATGTTTATTAACCTGAATTTCTTACTCAGTCAATAGAGCATCTATCAAATAATTAAAAATCTATCATTAGGAAGTACAAAGTTGGATAAGACATATTTCCTCCCTTAAGGAAGGGATCTAGTTTAAGATATAACACACACACACACACACACACACACACACACACAGTCAACACAAAGAATTATAATATGTATATCAGTTGAGTGAGAAGATTGGATGAGATCAGCTCTAAAGTTTTTCAAGCTCTATAACCCTAAAACTGTGTCACATAGTCCATGAACAAAGAGTGCTTTAGCTATTCTCAGTAGGGAGTGACCATTCTGGAAAATGATCATCTAGCAACCTCTCCGTGATGGAGCATACTTAGAAACTCATATTCTCATGATTGAACTACAGAGATTATTGGGGCCAATATCTCCCTTTAGTCCTCTATTTTATGGCTTTAGTGAAGCAAAGAAAGGTGTTTAACATTCAAGTAACTACAGAACAATGTAGATGACACATAAGGCAGCAAAGATGCTTTGAACGAATGTATAGCAGCATAAATGCATGTGGATGATTGTGAGGTGGGGGAGAGCAACCAGGGATGAATGCTAGAAAATAGTGGAAATAAGCTAAAAGGGAGATGAAGCCAATTATAAAGAGCTTTGAATATACCAGAAGGCATTTGCACTGCATCCTACAGACTGACATCTCTGAAATTTTGTGAGCATGCTTTTTGAATTGGGCAGTCTGATATTTGAAGTATTTGTTCTGGATGGAAACTGTGAAAGTATCAGATATTGTGATAAAAGGAAAATTCTGTCAGAATACCACAAGGATCAAGGGAAGAATTAGGAGTTTGTAGGCAGTCTTCAGTATTTCAATCTGTGTGGTTTCTAACCAACTCCCCCGAATGAATGGGATGTGGCAGCGAAGAGGGATGTACTGAAAGCCTCTAGTCATCCAGATTCTCTTTAATCTGGGATATTTGAAATGCAAGTAAGTGACTGGTGTGGCAGCCCTCCCTGTGCATTTCAAACGTGTGAGTCACATCATCGGAGAGGAGGAAGCCAGCAAAGAATGTGGTAGTGTGGTTTTATGATCCATCTGGCAAAGATCTGTGATCAGCCTGTTGGAAAACCCACCTCCAGGCAATGCGGCACTGTTGGAGGTTTTTTGAGCAGGAGATGGACATGATCAAAGTAGTCTAATCTGACTTTTAAGGGTTGAAGTATTGGAAATGAGGAAACCGGTGGAGAGGCTATTTCATGAGTCTAAATAAGAGGTGATAAAGGCCTGGACAGGGAAATGAAGCAATCAGACCGGAGAGAAGGAAACAATGCAGACACCTTTAGAAAGACAATTGATAGGGTTTGGCTGATTAGAGCCATCAGTGTTCAGTGGAACTGCCTTACCTAGTGAACAGATAGAACTGACAGATTTGAATCTTAAGTCAAATACGTACCAGCTTAATGGCTTTGGGCAGGTCACTTAAACTTCTTGATCCTCTTTTTCTTCATCTGTCAAAAAAGAATAGTAATACCTATCTTGAAATATTGTAAATTAGAGAAAATACACAACTTTGTATATAAAATATAGATACCAGGGATTGGCATCATTTTTCATACCTGTTATGTATAGGGATATGATGGGAAGACGAGAGGTGGATTGTAAGATGGAGCTTCTAATTTTAGTGTAATATCCATTAGGCTACTTCGTATTTTATCCATATACTGAATGTTTAATGTGAGTTTAGGTAAACATGTAGTGTGTTTCTGTATTGCACTTCATCAAATGACCTGTAAGAGTTACCTTCCAAATACAAGTACTTTAGGAGCAGATCATTAGGTCCACGTAAAGAATATATTTCAGAAAGCAGTAATTATGACTACTGAATCTAAAAATGAAGGAGTTACAGAAAACTGTAATTGTCAAAATAAAAAAAGTGGGCAGGAGTCTGGGTGTCTCCCTCTTGAATCAAGCAACAAAGTAGTTTTCAGAAGGGGCACCTGGGTGGCTCAGTTGGGTAAGCATCCGACTTTGGCTCAGGTCATGATCTTGCAGTTCTTGGATTCCAGCTCCATGTCGGGCTCTGTGCTGACAGTTTGGAGCCTGGAGCCTGCTTTGGATTCTTTGTCTCCCTCTTCTTTTTGTCCCTCCCCAACTCACAGTCTGTCACTTTGTCTCTCTCTCTCTCTCTCAAAAAATAAATAAACATTACAAATTAAAAAAATAGTTTTCAGAAGATATGTTAATCAGTGACATAGTTTGTGCTTTTGCACACAGCTATCTTAGAAAAAAATATTTTTAAAGGATGCCATTGTGTAGAGTTTTGGTCTTTTTATCTTGAGGCCTAATGGGAGTTTCTCCATCACTTCTTTTAAGACATTTTATCGTGTGTAGTGAATGTTGTTAAAAGAGCAAGTTCTGAAAAACTCTGACAGCCTCTTCAGCAAAAGATCTGGGATTGTCAGCCACTGATGCAAAGACCTGAATCTGCTTTGACACCCTGGAAAAGGCTTCTGGCAATGTTGTGTCTTTCTTTTAGATGTTTGGCTAAATCATGCAGCACAGAAGCTGCATCATACATTATGCCTAAGTCATAAACAAATGCTGCTGAGGTAAGGGTATTCCTTAGTCTGTGGTACTTTGTTCAGTGTTTTGAAACTATAGATGTATCACTTGAATACATCAGTAAACATTTCTTCAGGGTCTGGATATGCCTTCAAAATGGCTTCTGTAGATCTTATTTGAGTTACCTGAAGGCACTTCTCAACATGACTAATTTAAGCAGCCATATTTTCTTACCAATAAAATAACAATAAGCTATTTATGAAAAAGAAGTATCTGTGGGGTGAAAAAAAAGTCTTAAAAATAATGGAGCTTAGTTGGACTGTATGGTCGGCAGAGCAACGGTTCCCCGGATGTCCCCTTCTACATCTTTATTCCTGGAACCTGTGAATGTTAGCTTGTGTGGCAAAGGAACATTTAAGGTAGCAAATAAAATGAAGATTGCACCTCAGCTGACTTTAAAATAGGAAGATTATCCTGAATTATCCCGATAAACCCAGTGTAATTACAAATGTCCCTAAATGTTTAAGAGGGAAGGGGAAAAGCTTGTGTCAGAGGATGCTATGTGAAAAAGACTCAATCGGCATTGTTGGCTTTGAAGATGTAAAGGTGTCATGAGCCAAGGAAAGCAGGCAGCCTCCTAAAGCGGACAAAGGCAAGAAATCAGATTCTCCCTTAGAGCCCCAGAAAGGAATACCACCTTGTTAACACCTTAATTTTAGTCCAGTGAGATTCGTTTTGGACGTCTTCCCTCCAGAAGTGTAAGATAATCAATATACATGTTTTAATCCATAAATTTGTAGTAAAGTTGTTAAAGCAGCAACAAAAAACTAATTGTCTATTTTTTTTAAGTTTACTTATTTATTTTGAGAGAGACAGAGAGTGAGAAAATGCATGAGTGAGAGAGGGGCAGAGAGACATGGAGAGAATACGAAGTGGGTTCTGTGCAGGGCTCAGTCTCAAATACCATGAGATCATGACCTGAAATGAAATCAAGAAGTGATGCTTAACTGTCTGAGCCACCCAAGTGCCCCATAATTGAGGCTATTTTTAAAATAAGTTTATGTATGTCTGAATAATAAAGAACTTCTGAATCTTTCTCGATCTTTAATTAATTAGAAAAAAGTTAATATAGTCATATAATTGTGTTTAATGTGAGCCTTATAAAAACTTTGCATTTTAAGCAGTAATATATATGTGTGTATATATTATATAAATTATACACACATAACATACATATTATATATGATATCTTCAATTTTTCTTTTTCATGAATTTATGTCTTTTTTTTCAAAATCTGCTCCAAGATCCATCTTTTACAGAAAATAATTTGGGATTAATTCTCTTAAATCTTACCTCTAGTATGTTTCATCTGAAAAAAAATTTAGTGATTGAAGCTAATTCAAAATTATGGATTATTCCTGTCGATAGATGCAGAAAAAGCATTTGACAAAATACAGCATCCCTTCTTAATAAAGACCCTTGAGAAAGTCAGGATAGAAGGAACTTGCTTAAACATCATAAAAGCCATCTATGAGAAGCCCTCATCTAACATCATCCTCAATGGGGAAAAACTGAGAGCTTTCTCCCTGAAATCAGGAATGCAACAGTCCACTCTCACCACTGTTGTTTAACATAGTGCTGGAAGTCCTGGCATCAACAATCAGACAACAAAAGGAAATGAAAGGCATCAGAATTGGCAAAGAAGAAGTCAAACTTTCACTTGTCTCAGACGACATGATACTCTACATAGAAAACCCAACAGACTCCACCAGAAGCCTACTAGAGCTGATTCATGAATTCAGCAAATTTGCAGGATACAAAATCAACATACAGAAATTGGTTGCATTTTTATACACCAATAATGAAGCAACAGGAAGAGAAATCAAGAGACTGATCCCATTCACAATTGCACAAAGAACCATAAAATACCTAGGAGTAAACCTAACCAAAGATATAAGAGATCTTATGATGAAAACTATAGAAAACTTATGAAGGAAATTGAAGAAGACACAAAGAAATGGAAAAATGTTGCATGCTCATGGATCGGAAGAATAAATATTGTTAAAATGTCATTACAACCCAAAGCAATCTACACATTAAATGCAATTCCAACCAAAATTGCACCAGTATTCTTCTCAAAACTAGAACAAACTATCCTAAAATTTGTATGGAACCACAAAAGACCCCAAACAGCCAAAGTAATATTGAAGAAGAAAACCAAAACGGGAGGCATCACAATTCCAGAATTTAGCTTTTACTACAAAGTTGTAATCATCAAGACAGTATGGTATTGGCACAAAAACAGACACATAGACCAATGGAATAGAATAGAGAACACAGTATATGGCCCACAAATGTACAGCCAACTAATCTTTGTCAAAGCGGGAAAGAGTATCCAATGGAAAAAAGACAGCCTCTTTAACAGATGGTGCTGGGAGAACTGGACAGCAACATGCAGAAGAATGAAACCAGATCATTTTCTCACACCATACACAAAAATAAACTCAAAATAGACAAAGGACCTGAATGTGAAACAGGAAACCATCAAAACCTTAGAGGAGAAAGCAGGAAACAATCTCCTTGACCTCAACTGCAGCAATTTTTTGACACACCCCCAAGGGCAAGGGAATCAAAAGCAAAAATGAACTATTGGGACCTCATCAAGATAAAAAGCTTCTGCACAGCAAAGGAAACAATAAAACTAATAGACAACTGATGGAACGGGAAAAGATAGTTACAGATGACATATCAGATAAAGGGCTAGGATCCAAAATCTATAAGGAACTCACCAAACTCCACACCCAAAAAACAAATAATCCAGTGAAGAAATGGGCAGAAGACATGAACAGACACTTCTCCAAAGAGGACATCCAGATGGCCAACAGACACATGAAACGATGCTCAGCATCCCTCTTCATCAGGGAAATACAAATCAAAACCACACTGAGATACCACGTCACGCTAGTCAGAGTGGCTAAAATGAGCAAATCAGAGAACTCTAGATGCTGGCGAGGATGTGGAGAAACGGGCACCCTCCTACACTGTTGGTGGGAATGTAATCTGGTACAGCCCCTCTGGAAAATAGTGTGGAGGTTACTAAAAAAATTAACAATAGAACTCCCTTATGACCCAGCAATAGCACTGCTAGGAATTTACCCAAGGAATACAGGGGAGCTGATGCACAGGGGCACATGTACCCCAATGTTCATAGCAGCACTCTCAACAATACCCAAAACATGGAAAAAGCCTATGTGTCCATCAACTGACCAATAGATCAATAAGATGTGGTTTATCTATACGATGGAATACTACATGGCAATGAGAAAGAATGAAATCTGACCATGTGTAGCAATGGAACTTGAGGGTGTTATGCTGAGCAAAATAAGTCAAGCAGAGGACAGATATCATATGTTTGCATGTATAGGTGGATTAGGAGGAACTTAAGAAAGGACCATGGGGGAGAAGAAGGGGAAAAATAGTTGGGGAGAAGGAGGGAGGCAAACCATGAGAAACTCTTGAATGCTGAGAACAAACTGAGGGCTGAGAGGGTGGGGGGAAGGAGAATGCGGGAGATGGGCATGGAGGACGGGACTTGTGGGGATGTACACTGGGTGCTATATGGAAACCAGCTTGACAATAAACTATTAAAGAATTATGGATCATTATCACATAACTTATTTTTGGTCTCATAATGTATTTTCTTTTTTCCTCTTCTAATACATTTTCGATAACTATACTGAGTATACTGTCAAAGCGAAATAGAAGAGTGATATACTAAATGTACTTTGGCTTACACCTAACTTCGTTATGCCTCAACGGTTTCTATTGATAAGTAAGTATCAGTAGCTTTCCCATTGCCATTCCATAATTACCACCCAGAAAATTGGGAAAAGGTCAGAAAAGTATGACATTAGATTTGTAGCCTTTAAGAAATCAGTATAGAATGTTTTAGATTGGTCACCCTCAAACACAGATTGAAACTATAATTGAGGAAACTAGAGAAGCTTCTAAATTTGAAATGATTAATTTTTATAAATTTGCTATATTGCATTATAAGATCAGATATTGTTTGTTTCTTTAATGTTTTACTATGGAAAATTATAAACATAAGCAAAAGTAAACAAATACTATAATGAGCCCCTATTTTTCATCACCAAATTTCAACAATTATGAACTCATGGTCAATTTTGCTTCATCTTTCCCTCACTTATTTTTCTCCTTACTACATACTCTGTTTAGGCAAATCTCACATTAATATAAATTTGTCCGTATGCATTTTAGTTTATGTCTCTAAAATAAAAGATTTCTTTAATATAAACACTTTCTTATTTTCATGTCTAAAAACCTAATAAATAATACTTTACTATCATCAAATATCTAAGTATTATTCAATTTCTATTTGTCTCATTGTCTTTTTTTCAACATGTGTATTTTAACCAGATTTCAAATAAAGTCCCTACGTTATAAATGATTGACATGTGTTTTAAGTGTCTTTTAATCAATAGATTTCCATTCATGTCTTTATTTTGTTTTATAATTTATTTGTTGCAGAAACCAGGCCATGCTTCTGGTAGAGTATCTTCTCTCTGGATTTTGCATATTGCATCCTCATGGTATCCTTTGCTGTGTTCCTCTGTCCTTCTTATATATTGATAATTGGATCTAGAAGACTTTTCAGGTTCAGGAGGCTATCTAACTACTTCTTTTTTGTGATGTCAGCAAAATACATTTTATTTTTCTATGTTGCTTATAAATAAGCAGCTTGTGCTCATCTATAATTTAATCAGAATGAAAATTTAATCAGGGTGTGAACTATAGCACAGGAAATTTTTCAGTTGCCCATTCGGAGATCCCTTCTGATGCCATAAAGGACTAGACCAGAATATATCTTTTTTTTAGAATAATGGAAAATAATACTTTAAGAAAGTATATTTTAAAGAGCTTTATTTTTTAAAAGAGCTCATGGCTGCTTAAAAGGGAGGTAAAAAGGGGTAACTTAATAATAACATCTAAATCCAGGATTGTTTTTAGTTGAGAAGACTTTTTCTATCTGAACATTAGACAGGAATGGTCAACCCCAGGACATGTGAAAAATTTCACTCAATATTCTACTAAAATATTATTAAGTTTGATATCTAAATCTACCCCATAAGGTAGATATGATTTGTATCCCAGTTTTAGAGATAAGGAAACAGAGATATCCTGAAGGTTAAGGAACCTAATTCATATTAAATAGTTGATAATGGCCTTTGCTAGGATTGGGAATCATGTTTAACATGCCCTGAAACCACTTTCACATTTCCACCATAGCATTTTATTTCAACCAGTATATCTATTCAGTCTCTATAACTGTAATGTTTTAGCCAAATCTATAGAATTGAAAAATTATATTCAGTAAGTCTATGATTTAATCAGGCTCTCTGTTAAAATACAAGATATAAATCTTGAATTATTAGTAATATACAAGTAAACAAGCAACATCTGATAGATTTCCACTTACATATTATTTATAGACTCAATTTTAGAGAGAGTGGCAATGCTCATAAAATAAAGAAAGCAAATAACCATGTATGGGAGTGAATCTGCTTCTCTATATTTGATAAGTTAGGCGTGAGTTGTTACTATCTATCACTGAGCTGTTTGGCCTTAAGAAATAAAACTGATTATCTCATTATAAATTCCTGGAAATAAACATCTACTTTAAAATAATTTCTTATGTGGTCCACACTTGGCATTCCTCTGCTAAAAAAAAATTAAAAGTAAAGATTAGTAAAACCAGAGAAATAAAAGTAGTGTCCTTAAATGGTTAGCAACATTAAATCAGCAATTCTCCCTAAACTCAAACAAGTTAGATATGAGTCCTTAACATTAACAGTATTTGGCAATGTGCTTATTCTGGGTTTTTTTATTGCATTTTTTTGGTCATCAAGTGAAATATAATTATTTCAAGCTTCCTGGTGGCTGGCTCTTTAGCAACAGTTTAGTAAGAGAACTCTAGCCCCACAGGGAGCTAATTAATACGGAGTACAGGCACTCCCCACAGTCGGCTGCCAGTCAGCTTGAGAACAGTGGTCCTGACACATGTGCAAAATGATTGACAGTTGGCTCGTCGAGTTTATGGGATGAATTAGAAAATTCAAAACTGTCATCTTGGCTGAAATTCCACTTTGCAAAGAAGGGGAAATTTATGACAGATACGTAGGTAGATAGTAATTAGTTAGATAGAAGGATAGGAAGTAGACAGGTAGGTAGGCACGTAGGTTGAAAATTACTTTGTAGGTATCTTTATACTGAGCATAGATGTATTTGTAATATCTTATGAGAAACTATCAAACTAATAAATGTTGGGCATCCCTGGATGAATACAAGAAAATGTAAGAACTTCGATGAGCTTATGCAGGCGGGAAGTAATATGTAAACATAGCAAAAGTCAAATGATGAAGTACTTAATTATCATTTTAGACAAAAATTGTGCTGCAATCTTAAAAAAGTGCACACAATCAAGTGTTCGTTGAAACCAATTCAACAATATGATTACTGTCGCATTTATCTACTATCTATCTATATCTATCTATCTATCTATCATCTATCTATCTATCTATCTATCTATCTATCTATCTATCTATCTATCATCTATCTATCCATCTATCTATCATAAATCTTTCTATCTTTGTATTTCAGGGTGGAAACAGACCATGTGCCAGCAATAGTTGGAAAGTTTAGTTTTCTCTTCTGATAGTTGAATAATTTTCTCTTGAAAAGGAGCCCTTGCTTTCAGTAAGATTTATCAGGTTAAAAAAAGGTTTTGATTTAATATTTGAAGATGGAGTTAATCTCCTGCTGTGCGTTAAGCATTTGAAAAGCCGCTGCAAAGTGGCATTTCAAAGACAGCTTAATATTAAATTCAGTTTGCAATATTCATATCTAATTGTTATAGGATGCGTTGTTCTGTTAATAAGTAGCAGAATAACAATGTTATTATGTTTGGCTTTCACAGGCATTTTTAGACCTTTGTCAAAGGATGCTGTTCTTGTAAATGTGTAGAGAAACATTTATACATGAACTCCTACAGTTTTAAAAAATATAGGTTGTCATTTTTCATTCAGTTAAGATATTCTTGAATTGGTAACTTTACTTATTGAAAAAGTCTAGCTTTAAGTTCAAAACCACTATATTATAATGTAAAAATACCAATGAAGATACTGTAACACATGCAAAAAATATGCCATCTCTTCTAGAACATGATAAAATAACTACTAAAGCCTAAGTATTAGAAGATAACTGTTTTGAGTAGAAGGGAGATATTGATTGACATTTTTTCTTTCTATTTCAGCTGTTCTATATGTTCAGAGTATCTTTTTACCCCCTATACAATTAAAAAAATAAAAATTTTATGTTAGAATACTACTTTTATCTGGGGAAGAAGAAACGACTGAGCATACAGTCATTATTAATCATTAATACCATGACAGAAAAGTTGACTGTTGTAGGAAAAATCAAGTCAGTTTTATTATTCATTAAGACATTCCTGAAAGAGCTAACTTTTCATAGAAAGAATAGATAATAGAATTATAATATTTCACATTTATGATGTGAAATATGACCATGTACTAAACTGCTTTGCCTTTTTATAATCAGACTTTCCCAATGATTTATGCTAATTTAAATGATATTATTACCATCTATCATCATCACCATTCAGACTTTGTTGTTCAGTTTTTTTAATCACATAAATGGCAATAATTTTACATTTTCAAAAGAAAAGCTTATCCTAAAATAAGATTTTAAAACATGTTAACTATTAATATAATCATTAAAATTATTTTAAATGACCTTAAGAGTGTCCCACATTTGATCTGGGCATAATTTCAATATAGACTCAAGAGTCTTTGACCATAACCCTGACTTCTATAATCATTATTTTTTTATGGTAATGGCTGAGGTATATAATTCATCTCTAATTGTATTATATTCATAGTTTGTGCTCATCGCTTAGGTTTACTGAGAAAGACATCTGAAGAAGTTGTTTAGTATCGGTTTCAGCAAAATAACAAACCTTTTTTAAATTCAGCTTATAAAATAAGGTTAATGGAATTTTAACAACTTCTTGATATTAGGGGATCATACTATATACATTTAACATGTATATAATCTTGCCTCCTAATTAAATAGGAAGATAAAGGTCATCCAACATTCTTCCTCATTTCGCCTTTTTTCCCCAATTTTCTTATATCATTTAATTACCTCTCACTCTTTTTCTCTTCTATGAATAATATAAACATTGAACCTATCCATCCATTCTTCCCTGAGACGAATATCTTCACCTGTGGCTTCTATCTCATCCAATCAAATCCTCTAAGACCTTCTAATAATTAACACATCTTTCTCTTGGTTCCGTCATTCTGCCAAATTCCCCATTATCTCTCCTTTCCTTCCTGGCCAAAATTCACTCCAGTTTCAATCTCACTGCTCCCATGCTCATTCCATTCACTCCTCACTCACAGCAGTCGGACCCCTTCCCCGACTGTATTGTAAGGAGACCTACAATAGAGAGTATGTTGTTCCAATGAACATTCCCGAGAGGATGAGTAACATTCTCAGGTATATGTCAAAAGGTAACCCTTCTAGTTGCCAAGGCGATGAAACTACTTGAAGAAAAGGAGTTTAGACACTTATTTGGAGGTCTAGGAGCCAGAGGATGGTTATCTGTCAGGCTGAGGCAGTGGGAATGACAGGAGGCAGAGAACGCAAAGAGATATGTAGAAGTTAGAATTTACTATATTGATTTACCTTGGCAAACATATAACTCCACCTGCACCTAGAAAACACTACACTATTAAATAGGATATAAATATACTATTCTCTGAAGTTAGGGTTAACCTAAGTAATAAATATATAAAGAGGGATTTTAAATTAAATTTTACTACACAGTATAAAATGATAAGCGGGTCTCAGATTGGGAAAATAAAGGACCCTCAAATTCATTCTTCCTACCTATGGCTCTCCTCTCCCCACCTCCAAAAAAAAAAAAAAACCCACACATGAAAACAACAAAAAAACCATCGTGCAACTATAGAGTGAAAGTGAAATTTAAAACCAGGGCACAGAACCATTGTTTTATAGCTTATATAATTAATGTAGGCTATAAATCCCAATTTTATATTAGAAGTACTACATAAGTAAACCTAGTTCATATTTCTTTTTAACATACATTCATTTCAGATAGCAAGAAAAAATAATTTCTTTTATAAGGCATGAGAATTGAATTAGAACTTGAGAATTAGTTTAGTTCTATACAGCACATGGGTTACTCATAAAGTTAACACTTGCCTTTAAATAATATTTTGCCCCTAAAAGAAGAATTAACATTCTTGTTAGTAAGTTAAGTTATATAAATTTTGCTATGTGTGTTACTATACGTAATATTTGCTCATTTCTCAGTTGCCTTTCTTACTGGAGTTTTCCACTCATTACTACTTACATAAGATATTTACTTCAGAAAAATGTGTTGAGTGTTTGCTCTCATCCAAAAGCTGTGTCAATGCCAGAGATAAAAAAGGAATTAGACGCATTCTGCATACTTACTTTTGCAAAGTTACTCTTCCAGAAATGTCCCTCTCTGCCACAGGGTCTTTGCACAGTCTCTTCTCTCTGTCCATGAAGCTCCCCCACTACCTCATCTTCTTTGGGTTTTCTTAGCATACTCTCAGAGAACCCTGCCTTTTTCCTTTTCAACATTTTTTACAATTGTAATGATATAGTTATTCGTGTCATCATTTATGTAATGTCTGTATCTCCTACTCTATTGTAAACATTACAAGAACAAATGTTTCTCCCAGATCCTAACACAGTGCCTGGCATATAGTAGCAGTTCAAAAGTACTCATGGAATGAATGAATAAATAAATGATGCAGTTACTCAGAGAGGGAAGATGGAGGTAGAGAAGGAGATAATATGGGGCACCTGGATGGCTCAGTCAGTTGAGCATCTGACTTCGGGTCAGGTCATGATCCCCTGGCTCGTGAGTTCAAGCCCCACATCAGGCTCACTACTGTCAGCACAAAGCCTGCTTCAGATCTCTCTTTCTCTCTCTCTGTTCCTCCCTTGCTTGTGCTCTGTCAAAAATAAATAAAACATTTTAAAGAAAAAAGAAAAGGAGACAAGTCAAGGACAGAACACCAAGGCTCACCAATATTTCAGAGAAAGACAGAGCTAAAGAAAAACAAGAAAGAGGAGGGGAAGATGCCTGAGAAAACTTTCCGCAAAGAAGGTGAAAGAAATAAACAAGTATAATGTCGCAAACTTCAAAATTAGACTTATAATGTCAATAACATATTCACTATCTTAAACTGTAGTTTCAAACTGACCCCTTTTGTGCTCCTGTCTTCACATTTTACTTAATTTCTCTTCATGGAACTGATTGGCTCTTTTATATACCTGCATCCGTCCATCTACTTGTATGTACACTTAGGCATATCATTTTTAAAATGTGTTATTAGCTAATTTGTAGAAATTGGTGACAGCCTATTTCTCCCATAAGAATCTTAGTACCAGAAAACCAGGATTTCAGCTATTTTTTTATCTTACCATCTATACCGTCCATGAGAGGAATCAAGACTTTTTTTTTTGAATGATGCCTTCTGGATACTTTATCTGATTGTAGGCATCAGAAAGGCACTTGGTGACCTTAAAAAGTTCAGAAATGGAGAGGTCAAAGCCGTGCTGCTCCTTAGATGCTACAGAATTTATCACAACATTGAAACTCTCCCCCAACACTCCATCCCCAAACTCCATCCAGTCACCCTGAGACTGTGGCCCAAGGATGCGGGATGACAGTTCTCAGAGATACAGACCAAGATGGCAGTTGTCTGCATCTTCTCCACACAGACATAATAGGCGATGATGAAAAGGGGCAGGGAGGCTGCAGTGAGCACTCGTTTTGGAAAATAGAAGAATGGGAGGCAAACAGCAGTCTGTGGTCTACGCAAATGTGAAGACCCTCTGGGGAGACCAAGGCACAGTCTCCACTTTGGGGATGGCCTCTACCTTCTCTAATTTCCTCCATGGCTCCCGAGTCCATCCTGCAAAGGATTCTTCCTTTTCTTTAATCTTTTTGGACCACATCAGAAATGCACTCTACCTGATAGTTTACCAGATTTCTCAGGCAACTAATGCTCAAGAAAGGTAAGGGGTTCCAGGATCACCTAAATTTACAATGGTCCCAGACAAGAGTTTTAGTCCAGGCTCAGAGGTTCTTCGGCAGAATAACTCTCTCAAAGAAAAGATGGTTCCAATTAGTTCCACAGGTCAATAATCACATTCACAAATATATATATTTTAAATTTGCTTATTTATTTTGCTAGAGAGAGGGCAGGGAAGGGCAGAGAGAGACGGAAGATCCAAAGCAGGCTGTGTGCTGACAGCACAGATCCTGATTGATTCAAGGCTCGAACCCACAAACCATGAGTTCATGACTTGAGCCAAAGTCAGATGCTTAACCAACAGAGCCATCTAGGCACGTTACAAATACTTCTTTTTAAAATAGTTCATAGATCTGTTTTATTTCTCTGCTTTCTCATCTCCCTACTTCTCTCTCCATTTGAAGGAGGCTCCTCGGAGGTTATCCAGCTCCGGAGTGAAACTTATTTCTTAGCTTGATCTTCTTCCTGAGTCAGTTTAAGCTGTTGAAACAGTAGATGTGAAGGCAATTTCCATAGTCTGATCTTTGTCACAAAATAGGACTTAATCAGGTCTTGTCATGCAAAGACCTGCTTTCTTTCTCAAATAAGTCACTGATGCTAAAATTAGAAGTCTCTCAATTTTGGGAATCTCTTGATTATTTTTCATTTCTGCTTTGATCTAGATAGTTCTTTCCTAAAGGTACCTCTTCTAATATCAAGCCAATTACAGCCATTTGCACAAAATGTACATTTTAAACAGTTTGTTCTCTAACTCACTTCCTGATGCCACACGTTCATTAAACACACATGCTACTTTACAAATCATACCACACAACAGTTTTGCCAAATATTTTGTTTCTGCAAAATGTGAATTGCCATGTTTCCAAGCTCTAATATCCATTTCCTTACTTAACCAACACAATTGCTATGCAAATGTCACATGTGTTAATTATCTTATTACTGGAACACTCATCTTCCCATGAAATTTCTGTATTTGTCAGGATAAACTAAGTTATGCTGCTAGAGTTAACAAGCCCTCAGTTACAGCAGTGTAATTCCTGAAATTTGACTTCTGTCTCAAAAATTTAGATGAGGGTCCGAATGAGTGTCTATTCACTTCATGTAGTAATTCCGGCTGTATCAACCTTATGAATACACCATCTCTACATCAGACCCGCACAATTTCTAAGGCAAGGGAAGCACACTTCTTGTACCCTGTTCTGGGGCTTCCCTGTTAATGTGTGGTGAAAGACATTGCTTGTCTTGCTCTGGTTTGCAAGCTAAACTTTGAAGTTCAAGAGAATTAATGAGTCTTGGACACTCCTTCAACTCATGGATTAACACGTGGATTAACTTTGCCCCATTTCTTCCTTTAGACACAACTGGCCTGATTTGTAGTCTTGTTCTTGGAGGAACTTTCTCTAAGATCAAGCAACTCTTCAGTTTAACCTGTCCAAAAAATGCTTCTTCTTATTGGAACTCTCTCCTTCCTTGCCTCACTCTCTTTGCCCAACACTACCGCTCCCTGGGTTTGCACATCTGATAGAGTAACAGATAAAGAAGATATGAAGACAGCACTCTAAAAAGTCCACTAAGTTGCCTAAGAAAGCAGCCAAATTCCTTACTTACCATTTGAGCCTTCGTGATCCAGTCCTATCAACTGTGAAGTGTCATTCCTCCCCAGAAATCCCCGATTCTTTCATTCAGAGACATTGAGCAGATAACTTTCAGTTGTATCTGTTATAGTACCTATTGTTTTCTTACATGGATTAGAACTCTGGGGTACATTTATACAGTCATACATTCAGTGAGTAGTTACTGAGTACAAGGCTTTATGCTGTACTTAAAACAAGAATTAAATCAGGAAGACAGAGCTGTGTCTTATCAAGTTTATCAACTTGGCCACAGTCATTCAGCAATTGAGCATTGACACTAGAACACAACTCAGATAGACTTCAATTTTAAAACCACACTCTCGTTTCAAAGCTCTGTTCACTCTGTCAATACATATTTATGATTTGTTGCACCCTAACTGTATGAATATAGTGGGTTATTTATTTTCTACATTTGTGCATGTGGGAGTGTTAAAGTATTCCAGACATCACATTTTCAGGGAATGTGATAATGGAGGAGATTGTTAGGAACGTGCTGGTCTGAGAACATGTTCTATAGAGATCATGTAAGAAAACAAATTTGAAGGAGGCAAATTAAAACTCCACATGTAGCCACATAAGAAAAAAGATATTCTGACAAGAAATAAATTTTCCCTCCCTGTCTCCTTCCTCCTTTTGTAGCATCCCTGGTTCTTTGTACTCTATAACCTTGATCTTTATATCTAAAGTAAGCATTCTAATTCTCAGCACCGGGAAGCTCACAAAAAAATAACTATGATGTGTTTACTTAATTAAAAGGCACAAAAATGATACTCTGATTCCATTCTTTAAAAAAAGTATGCAAGTATTTTACAGTGTTGCAAAATTTTTCTACAGTGTCTCAGTTAATTCCTCTAGTGCTGTGATGCAAATATTAAAGCAAGATTTAAAAATCAGCAAAAAATATGATGAGCAAAATATCATCCAGTTTGGATAAAAAGCATACCTTCTTATGCTTTTAGTTGTGGATTTAGTATTTGTAGGAACTGAACATTTTCTTAATGTGAAGTTTCTGGAAATTGAGCCTTCCAATCAAAAGCTAATGCAAAATGTATTTGTATCACTACCCTCAGTGATATTTCTCGTCTATAGAAAATCATATTAAATATTTTACCATTTTTTAATGAATGTTTTTCTTTATAATAAGCAACCTTGATAAGATGCAGAAACTATTTCCAAAAAATACAGGGAGTTGATTTTATTAGTGTATTCAACCTGATTAAAGATTTTTTTTTTTTTTTGGTAAAAGTTTTCACAGACTTACTAAAATGTAACTTGATTTTTAAAAGTAGAAACATGGCCCAATTAATTTCACAATTAATTCATTTGTTCTACAAAGCTTTGATTTTTTTTTCTGTCTTAAGATTTTATGTAGGACAGTTAGAGAGACAAGCACTTAACTCAGGATGGATAATTATTTTTTTCACTAACTTTTCTAAATATAAAGCTACACTAATAATAGGAAAATTAAAAATGGTCATTAACATAGTTATCTATGAAACCAAACTACCCTTTGGCTGGATAACCATGAAGTTATAGGGCTTCATTTGAGTGTTTTTTTTTAACAATAGATCTTGATTTTGACTAAAAGTCTCATAACCACAATATCTTCATTTTCATGGAGTATGAAATTACTTGCTCCAAATAATGCAGGTATCATCTAAGTGAATTATCACCTCTGTCTACTTCTAAAGCGAACATAACAAAATTAATGCAAAGATGAAGGAAGTGTGAAAATTGCAAGTACAAGTCTGAGAACACTGGCTGTCATGTAATATAGACTAGAATGCCCACCACATTGTCTAATCCAAAGGATGTCTGTACCCATGCAATATTTGAATTTGGTGCATGCTTGGTGACCATTAGGCTTCTAGGTTTTAAGCTTTTGTGTGTAACGGAATTTGGTTTGGTTTTGTGTTTTAAAGTTAAGAATTTTCATTAAGGAAATCACAATGCTTTCTCCATACTGCAAAACTCTGTGTGTATCATGGTAGAATTAGAATGGCTTGGTGGTTACAGACATGTTCCTATGCACATATGAGCTTCAGGTAGTACCTTGGTTTACAATGTCAATTTTATGTTATGTGTGCTGCAAAATAATTTTTAGTGCATACCATTAAGTTTGGTTGGTAAATGTGTTAGATTATATAAATCTATTTTACATTTGCATATGACATAGAATTTACATTTGATTCACTCACTTTCAGGTTGCAGATATAAATCTAACAATTAATAAACTTATGGTTTCTTCATTTTTAATCAGCAAAGAATAAATCATCTGGAAAAGAATTTTATAAGAATATAAAAAGGTTTTAGGAAGAAAGTGCTAAGTAATGTTCATCCAAGAATAGTATAAATTAGATTCTGTGGACCATTTCACATATAAATACAAGGGTCTATTGATCGGAAGACGTCTTACTCATTGTTAATTTTTCAAAGATGAAAAATAAAACATGTCAACTAGTCACATTGCATAAATGTGCCACTAATGATAAATAATGAAACAGTTAATTTTCTTTAGTGACTAATAACAACAAAATTTGAAAAGTAAACATTTAATTTCATGTTATTAAAAAAGCTAACAAGATTTGATTTCAGTGTTTTAATGAGAACAAACTGATATTATTTTAGCCTGTTAAATAGTAATGATTCTGAAATTCTTCTGAAGTGTTTGGGACTTGTAAACTTTGATTTGTTTGATGTAACTTTATTGGCCAGATATTTAATAATTTGTACTTTAATTTGCTCAGTCAGTATAATATTTGAGTCTTTTAGGGTAAATTGGGCTCCAAACATAAATTGAGTACCTACTCACTTTAGTGTGTTAGATAATATAGGGGGTTATTGAGAAAATCTCTTCTTCCTAATTCTCCTCCCAAAGCAATAGACACTCAACATACCACTTTTTTTTTAAGTTTATTTATTTGTTTTGAAAGAGAGAGAAAGAGAGAGAGAGAGAGAGAGAGAGCAGGGGAGGGACCGAGAAAGAGTGACAAAGATCCCACTGCACCACAGAGCCCAACATGTGGCTCGAACCCCCGAACCAGGAGATCATGATCTGAGCCGAAACCAAGAGTCTGATGCTTAACTGACTGAGCCACTCAAGTGTTATGACATAACACGTAACACTTTTTTAACAAAACCCAAGAAATGCATAAATGTTCTCATCCCATCGATCCCCTGTCATTTCCAATTTGCTTCTTACTCTGTGCCCTGAAGGCCATGGAATTACTTCTAATTTGCTTATCCAAGTTTCTCTGTTCCATACATACTGGATCAGTATGTGCTTCTCAGACTATTTTGTGACTCTACTATTTACTCCAACATTTTTGGTCCAAGAACTTACAAGAGAAGAGATTAAAAATTATTTAACACTAGGGGACTTCTGGGGAAGACGGCAGAAGAGGAGGGTCCTAAACTTATCTCGTCCCATGGATCCAGCTAGGTGACACCCACATCAGTGTAAACAACCCAGAAAATGGCCCAGAGACTGGCAGAACAGACTCCCCACAGCTAAATTTAGGAAGAGACCACATCAAGGAAGGTAGGAAAGGCAGGGATGTGACTGGGAACAGAACAGACGGTCTGGGTGAAGAAGGATACTGTGAATGCTGAGAGGGGAGAGAAATACACCCTCACACTAGGCACCTCAGGCACAGGGAACTCTCGTGGGGAAGATGAATCCTCATTAACATTTGGCTTTGAAAACCAGAGGGACCCAATTTTGCTACTTCTTACCATCAGCAGGCCTTACCTCCTAGAACTTTAAGAATCAGGGGGCTCAGGTTTGGGAGAGCAAGGAGGGCAACAGAAAGCGGACTCCAGACTTACAGAGAAAGCACAACAAATAGCCTCATGGAGACACAGCATAGAAGCAGTGGTTTGAAAAATGCCTGGGGTATAAGAGGGAGATGTGTTTACTAACCTCAGAGCATGTGTTGGAGGGGAGGAGGTCAACGGGAGACTTGTCTGAGAATAAAAGAGCTGGCAGGAAGGTCCCTCCCTGCCATCCAGCCTAGATGCGTGGGCACCTGCGGGAGCCAGCACAGCACCAGGCTTCTCCAGCTAGCCTGCTACAGTGTGTTCTGCCCACACACTCTTCTGCTGCTCCACCCCCTCCAACCTGTCTGGTCTCGGCCGGAGTTTTCCCAGGCAGCTGCTGGTCTCCTCCTGCCCCAGACCTGTGCCAACATTGCTGACACTGCACGCCCTACCCCTGTGTTCTCCTGTAGACCTACCCGCTCCGTACCCTTGGCTGGAGTCCGTCCAGAGCAGCGTCACAAGTCAAGCAGTGTGCAAGCAACCCTTCCAGGAGCCAGCCTCGCTCCAAAGTGACTCCTTCCCTGGGGAGAAAGGAACATAACTACACACGCCAGTCCTACTGCAGCCCTAGTAGTGGGCTGGAGACAGACATCTGGTCTGTTGGCAAGTTCCACCCACTAATGAAAGTTTGCTAGGAGACAACATAAGGGAAAAAATCCTGCATTTTGGTGTTATTGCATCTCTGGAAAACACCTGGTCTGATTCAACTCAAGCCCAAGGTGGCCCAGACAAGCTCACTAATGACAGAGGGACCAAACTCTGCCCACAAGAGGTAAAAAGAGGCATTGAAGAGGACTGGACTAAAGGTAAAAGAAGCTCTGCCGTGGGGCGCCTAGGTGACGCAGTCAGTTAAGGATCTGGCTCTTGGTTTTGGCTCAGGTCATGATCTCATGGTTCGTGAATTCCATGCTGATAGTGCAGAGCCTTCTTGGGCTTCTCTCCCTCTCCTTCTCTCTCTGCCTCTCCCCTGCTCATGCTCTCTCTCTCTCTCTCTCTCAAAACAAATAAATAAACTTTAAAAAAAGAGCTCAGCAACAACAGGTGGGCACATGCAGCACACATAAGAGATTCCCCAGGTTCTGATAAACAGGGGATATTACACTGTGGGTCACTACAAGACCTCTTCTTAATAAGTTCACTACTTTTAATACCAGAAGACATAGCTGACCTCCCTAACACGTAGAAAAAGACACAGAGTTACACAAAATGAGGAGACTGAGGATGATGTCCCAAATGAAAGAATAGGACAAAGTCACAGCAAGATAGATAAATGAAATGGAGATAAGTAATATGCCTTATGGAGAATTTAATGTAATTGTCATAAAGATGCTTACTGGACTTGAGAAAAGAGTGGAGGACCTCAGTGAAACCCTCAACAAAGAGATAGAAAAACATACAAAAGAACCAATCAGAGATGAAAAACTCAAAACAAATTAAAAATACACTAGATGGAAAAATAGTAGACTAGAGGAAGCAAAAGAATGGATCAGTGACCTGGAAAACAGAGTTTTGGAAAGCAAGCAAGTTGATTAAGAAAGACTAAACAAACAAACAAACAAACAAATAAATAATGAACCTACACTTAGGGAATGCAGTAACATCAGCAAGTATATTAACATTTGCATTATAGGATTCTCAGAAGGAGAAGAGAGAGAAAGGGGGGAGGCCAAAAGTTTATTTGAAGAAATAATAGCTTGACAACTTCCTAAATCTGAGAAAGGAAATAGAAATCTAAATCCAAGAGGGAAAGAGAGCCCTCAACAAAATTGACCCAAAGAGAGCCACATTAAGACACATAGCAATTGAAATAACAAAAAAGTAGTGATAAAGAGAGAAATCTAAAAGCAGCAAAACAAAGGTAAACAGTTACATACAAGGGAAACTCTATAGGCTATCAGTTGATTTTTCAGTAGAAATTTTTCAGTCCAGAAGGGAGTGGCATGATATATTCAAAGTGTTGAAAGGAAATAAAACCCTGTAACTATGAATACTCTATCCAGCAGTGTTATCATTCAGAATAAAAAGAGATATAGAGTTTCCAGACAAAAACTGAAGGAGTTCATGACTACTAAACCAGCCCTAAAAGAAATGTTAAAGGAGACTCTTTGAGTGGAAAGAGAAGACCATAAGTAGGAGGAAGAAAAGTAGGAAACACAAAAGCAGAAAAAAAAAAAAAAAAGAAAATATATTTATAAAAATTAGTCAAGGGATTCACAAAATTGAAGGATGTAATGTATGGCACCATTAATTTAATATATGCTGCTATGTGCATAAGATGTTACATACAAACCTAATGACTACCACAAATCAAACACCAGTAATAGATATGCAAAAAAATAATAAGATAGTAATTCAAGTATGTCATTAAAAAAAGCCACCAAATTGTGAGAAGATCAAGAGGAGAAAGGAACAGAGAAGAACTACAAAAACAAACATACAACAAGTAAAAGAATGGCAATAAGTACATACTTATCAATAATTACTTCTTGAATGTTATTGGACTAAATGCTCCAATCAAAAGACATATGGTAACAGAATAGATAAAAAAGCAAGACCCATTTAAATGCTGCCCAAAAGAGATTCATTTCAGACCTAAAGATACGTGCAGATTGAAAGTGAAGGGAAAGAAAAGCATTTATCATGCAAATAGAAGTAAAAGAAAGCTGGAGTAGCAATACTTAGACAAAATAGACTTTAAAACAAAGGTTGTAATAAGAGACAAAGAAGGGCATTACATAATCATAAAGGGAATAATCCAACAAGAAGATATAACAGTTGTAAATATTCATCTAACATGGAAGCACTCAGATACATAAATCAGCTAATAACACACACAAAAGAACTAATCAATAGTAATACAATAATAACACCCCACTAACATCAATGGCTAGATTATCCAAACAGTGCTTTGGGTTGCACCGTGGACCAGATGGATCTAGCAGATACATTCAGAACAATTTATCTTAGAACAGTAGAATACTCATTCTTTCAAGAGTACATGGGACACTCTCCCAAATACCTCACATATTAGGCCACAAAACAAGTCTTAACAAATTCAAAAAGATTGAAGTGACACTAAGCATCTTCTCCGACCACAATGCTATGAAACTAGATATCCACCACAAGAAAAAATCTGGAAAGACTACAAATACATGCAAGTTAAATAATATGCTACTAAACAATAAATAGGTCAACTAAGAAATCAAAGAGGAAATAAAAAAGTACACGGAGAAGTGGGGTGTCTGGGTGGCTCAATTGATTAAGTGTCTGACTCTTGATTTTGGCTCAGGTCATGATCTCACAAATCATGTCAATGTAGAGCCTGCTTGGAATTCTCTCTCCTTTTCTATCTGCCCCTCTCCAACTTGCACATGTGTGCTTCTCCCTCTCTGTCTCTCTCTCTCTGTCTCTCTCTCTCTTTCTGTCTCTCTCTCTCTCTCTAAAAAGAAATAAATAAACTTTAAAAAATACATGAAAACAAAGGAAACTGAAAACACAATGGTCCAGAATCTTTGTGATGCAAGGAAAGCTGTTCTAAAAGGGAAGTTAAGCAATAAAAAGCTTGAGCAAGTTTATTGCTCAAGAAGCAAGAAAAAAATTTTGAATAAACAGCTTAATCTTACACCTGAGGAGGTAGAAAAGGAAGAACAAACAAAAAGCCAAACCACTAGAGGGAAGGAAATAATAGGGCAAAAATAAATGAAATTGAAACTAAAAAACAATAGAACAGATGAATGAAACCAGGACCTGGTTCTTGAAGATGAAGAAAGTGGATAAGCCTTGAATGAGACTAAAATAAGATAAAGTAATAAAATAAAATAGAAAAGAGGGTCAAATAAAATCAGGAAATGGAAGATGGGAAATAACAACTGACATCCCAGAAATACAGAGGATTATAAAAGACCACCATGAAAAATTATATGCCATCAAATGGATAACCTAGAAGAAATGGATAAATTTCTAGAAACGTATAACATACCATAACTAAATCAGGGTGGAATAAAAATTTGAGCATATTGATTACCAGCAATGAAATTGAATCAGAAATCAAACTCTTTCCCCCCACAAACAAAAGTCCAGGACCAAAAGGCTTCACAAGTGAATTCTACCAAACATTTAAAGAATTAACAATCTTCTCAAACTATTCTGAAAAATAGAAGTGGAAGGGAAACTTCCAAATTCATTCTATGAGGCCAGCATTACCTTGATACCACAACCAGATAAACATACGTAAAACATAAAAAAAAAAAAACAGAGAACAACAGACCAATAACTGTGATGAACATAGATGCAAAAATCCTAAATAAGATATTAACAAAACAAATCCAATAATACAGTTAAAAGAACACACTCAACATAATGAAGTTAGGTTTATTCCTGGGATGCAAGTGGTTCAGTGTCCACAGATCAATCAACATGATACATCACATTTATAAGAGATAGGATAAAAAATCATATGGTCACTTTAATAGATGCAGAAAAAGCATTTCACAAAGTACAAATCTGTGATTTAAAAAAACCCTCAACAAAGTAGATTTAGAGGAAATATACCTCAACATAATAAAGGCCATATTGAAAAACCACAGCTAATATCACACTTAATGGTGAAAAACTGAGAACTTTTCTGCCAAGATCAGGAATAAGACAAGGATGTCCACTCTCACCATTTTTATTCAACATAGTACTGGAAATCGTAGCCACAGCCATCAGATTAAAAAAAAAGAAAGAAATAAAAGGCATCCAAAATAGTAAGGAAGAAGTAAAACTTTTATTTGCAGATGACATGATGCTATATATGGAAAACCCTAAAGCCTCCACAAAAAAAAAAAAAATAACACAGTATAAAGAAATCTGTTGCATTTTTATGCAGTAATAATAAAGTCTCAGAAAGAAAGATTAGGAAAACAATCCCATTTATAATTACACTAAAAATAATAAAATACCTAAGAATAAATGTAACCAAGGAGATGAAAGTCTTATACTCTGAAAATACTGGTGAAAGAAATTGAAGATGATACAAAGGGAAAGATATTGGATGCTCATGGGTTAGAAGAAACATTGTTAAAAATGTCCAAACTACCTAATGTAATCTACAGATTCAATGCAATCCTTATCAAAATACCAACAGCATTTTCCACAGAAGTGGAATAAATAATACTAAAATTTATATGGAAACACAAAAGAGTCTGGATAGACAAACAATTTTGGAAAAGAAGAACAAAATTGGAGGTATCACAGTCCCAAATCTCCAGGTATACTACAAAGCTCTAGTAATCAAAACAGAGAGCCCAGGAAAAAACCCGTGATTATATGGTCAATTAATCTTTAATGAAGGAGGCAAGAATATGTAAGGGGAAAAAAACCAGCCTCTTCAACAAATGGCGTTTGGAAAACTGGAGAGCTACATGCACAAGAATGAAACTAGACCACTTTCTGTGGACTATACACAAAAAATAAACTCAAAATGGATTAAGAACCTAAATGTGAGACCTGAACCCATAAAAAATCCTGGAAGAGAACACAGGCAGTAACTTCTCTGACATGAGGTGTAGCAACATTTTCCTAGATATGTCTCCTGAGGCAAGGGGAGAAAAAGCAAAAATAAACTATTGAGACTACATCAAAATAAAAAGCTGCTGCACAGTAAAGGAAATAATCAACAGAACTAAAAGACAGTCTTTTGAATGGGAGGAAGTATTTGCAAATGGCATATCCAATAAAGGTTAGTGTCTGTAATATATAAAGAATTGATACATCTCAACAGCCAAAAATCAAATAATCCAATTAAGAAATGGGCAGAAGACACGAACAGACATTTCTTTAAAGGAAGACATACAGATGGCCAAGAGACATATTAAAAGATGCTCAACGTCACTCATCATCAGGGAAATACAAATCAAAACTACAATGAGATATCATCTTACATCTGTCAAAATGGTGAAAATTAAAACCACAACAATAAGTCTTGGTGAGGATGTGGAGAAAATGAACCCTCACGGACAGTTGGTAGGAATGCAAACAGATGCAGCCACTGAGAAAAATAGTATGGAGTTTCCTCAAAAAATTAAAAATAGAATCACCATATGATCCAGGAATCCCACTATTGGGTATTTACCCAAAGGACACAAAAACACTAATTTGAAAAGATATGCACTCCATGTTTACTGGAGCATTATTTACAACAGCCAAATTATGGAAGCAGCCCAAGTGCCCATTGATAGATGAATAGATAAAGGAGAGGTTATATATTATAATATGTAATTTATTATTATAATGTTTATATATTTATGTTATATATTACCATAATTTATTATATATGTAACTTATGTATAATATATATTATTATAATATATATAATGGAATATTACTCAGCCATCAAAAGAATGAAATCTTGCCATTTGCAACAACATAAATCTAAAGAGTATTGAGATAAATCAAATAAGGGGCGCCTGGGTGGCTTAGTCGGTTAAGCATCCTACTTTCACTTAGGTCATGATCTCGCGGTTCGTGGGTTCGAGCCCCGCGTCGGGCTCTGTGCTGACTGCCAGCTCAGAGCCTGGAGCCTGTTTCAGAGTCTGTGTCTCCCTCTCTCTCTGACCCTCCCCTGCTCATGCTGTCTCTCTCTCTCTCTTAGAAATAAATAAAAAAATATAAATCAAATAAGTCAGAGAAAGATAAAAACCATATGATATCTCTCCTATGTGGAATTTAAGGAAAGAAATGCATGAAAAAAGAAAACAGGAGGCAAACCAAAAAACCAAAAAACTATAGAGAACAAACTGATGGTTACTAGAGGGGAGATGGGTAGTGGGGTGGGTGAAATAGGTGAAATAGGTGGTGGGGATTAAAAGTACACACATCATAATGAGTGCACTTGACGTACACTTGGTGAACATACATAGAAGAGTACGCTTATCATGATGAGCCCTGAGTGATGAATAGAATTGCTGAATCACTAAACTATACACCTGATACTAATATAACACTGTATGCTAACTACACTGAAATTAAAATAAACGTAAAAATTAAAAGATAAATAATGTAACACTAGCATCAGGAAAATAATCCAAGCTACTCTGTCTATGCAATAGAGATAGAATAACACAGGGTAAACATTTTTTCCCCACTTCAGAAGGTACAGTTAAAGCAGAAATTAAGCACATGGAAGAAGAGAGCACACATCAGAAAGGAGGAAGGAGAAGACAAAGACGTAAGTTATGTCATACATTTAAATGAAAAGCAACTGAGGACACCACACAACAGCAGTGGCAAAAGGAGACAAAGTAGGAGACAAAACATGCGCCATTAAAGCCCAGAGAACCGCTCTAGCACACACATCCTGGGCCACGAGGGGACTCCATGTAGCTCAAGGACTAGGGTTATGGATGGAAAGGACACATTTTCAGGGACTTCCCAAAATGCTGAAAAGACTGTGAGGATCTGAAAACAATACTGCTATATTCTTTATTGAGACCCTATGTTGACTCCAAGATCATGTGACCTATTCTCAGACCCCGGTTATTTCCTTCCATTTGCAGCCAAATTTCTAGAGAGAAAAGTCTGTAATAGCTGTCTCTATTTCCCTCTTTCACTCACTGTTTTACTCACTGTTAATCACCTGTGCTGATCACCCCGCAACATGGCTTCTAATATCACCAATTGTTTTTTCCTTTGGTGAAGATCACCAGTGTCCTCCAAAGTATCCAGTAGTGGCTGAATTTCTCTCCTTGAACTTTCTGTAGCCTTGACAAGTTGAACACTGGTTCCTTTTTAAATATCTGTTTTCCCTTGGCTCTAAATGTTGTTCTGCCCCCAACATTATTCCTCCAAGGTACTGCTATTTCTCAGTTTTGCCCCATTTGGCCAGTTATTCCTCTTTAATTTTTCTAGTATCCGTGTCATACATTTAAATATATGCATATTTAAATATATATACTTATATATATGTGTATATACATATATACACATATATGTGTATATACATATACATATGTGTATATATGTATATACATATATTTACATATGTGTATATATGTATATACATATATTTATATATGTGTGTATATATATCTCCTGGGTTGCTCCATTGGCTTCTTCTGCTTTCAATTCACACTTCTGTCTTTGTTTTAAATTTTTTTATAGTTTGTATTTATTTTTGAGACAGAAACAGAGCATTAGCGGAGGAGGGGAAGAGAGAGAGAGAGAGAGGGGCAAAATCTGAAACAGGCTCCAGGCTCTGAGCTGCCTGCACAGAACCTGATGCAGGGCTCGAACTCACGAACCATGAGATCATGACCTGAGCTGAAGTCGGCCGCTTAGCCAACTGAGCCACCCAGGCGCCCCTCCAATTCACACTTCTCAATTTGCCTCCAGTTCACACTCTGCCTGGGTTATCTTACCTACTTGTATTGATTCAAATACCAGGTAGAAAGAAGACAGGATCTAGGCATGTCTTCCCTGCCTTTAATTCACAAACTCCAACAAACTTACCTCCTCCAGAAAGTCTTCACTGATGGTTGACTCTGTTTAAGTACATAACTTTTCTTGATTTGCAGCTGAGTTAGCTGACCCCATAAACATTATTTACACTCAATGCCACTTACTCATTCACATGATGTTCAAGCGTTTTATGTGTTTTGCATCCTTATTTTTTCTTAATTATATTGAAAATCAGTAACGCGTTTCCCTTAATTTATGTGGTACTTAGTATGATTTATAGAAAAGCAGAGAATTCTCTTGGTGGCTGAAAAAAAATCCTTCAAATTTTTTTCAAAGATATTTTTGACAAAAATCACTTTGGGGTCCCAGTTGTTTTTAAATTTCAGGCTTGTATGTGTGTGTACACACACAAACACACACCATGCATTAAGAAGCAGATTATGGGGGCACCTGGGTGGCTCAGTCTGTTAAGTGTCTGACTTCAGCTCAGGCCATGATCTCATGGTTCATGAGTTCAAGCCCTGCATCAGGCTCTGTGCTGACAGCTCAGAACCTGGCGCCTGCTTCAGATTCTGTGTCTCCCTTCTCTCTCTATCTCAAAAATAAATAAACACTAAATTTAAAAAAAAAGCACATTATGTCACATCATTGAAAAACAACAGTCACAGACTATTTCTAAAATTAAGATATTTTTATTATAGATGGTTTTCCATTATTCACATTTTAAGTAAGACTGCTTAAAAGGTAAAGCATCGCATTTTATTTTTTTATTTTTTATTTTATTTTATTTTATTTTTTGAGAGAGAGAAAGAGACAGAGCATGAGCCTGGGAGGGGCAGAGAGAGAGGGAGACACAGGATCTGAAGCAGGCTCCAGGCTTTGAGCTGTCAGCACAGAGCCTGATGTGGGGCCTGAACTCGGACCTTGAGATCATGACCTGAGCTGAAGTTGGATGCTTAACCAGCTGAGCCACCCAGGTGCCCCAAAGCGTTACATTTTAATAATGAATTGAAACTAACATAATGGTCTTTTAAAATTCTGAAACTCAGATATGAATCTGAGACTAAACTTACAATGCCATAGGAAAGTACAAATAAACAATGTCCTAAAAATTAAAATGTGCATGTGAAAAAAATGATAGGTGTAAAAAAATGGTATAAGGAACAGGCAAAAAGAAGCTTTTTAAATTTTTATTACCCCACTTTAATAATTAATAGATAATCCTTTCAAGCCAAACTCAAAATAAGATGTTATCAGTAAAATACATGACATCACATTATGAGATGTTGTAAAAATAACAAATAAATTGCATTCAAAGCACTTGTGTCCATCCAGACAGAAAGTGTTTGCTCTTAGAAATCTCTTACTAATCAGAAACATTGCATTAAGATGAAAACTACTAATTTCATTTATTTTTATATTAATCTATATTGAAATGGTAAAGTTAAAATTAAGCATATTAATAAGCTGTCATTGATGAAAAAGAGAAAGCTTTGACCTAAAAATGTGATGATGTTAGTGTCTCCACTGATTGATTATGCCTTGGCTCTCCTCTTCCTTCATTTTACTGATGGAGGTTCAGGAAAAGAGCGTATTAACATTGAAAAGAAAGGCCTGCAAGTGTGCGTTTAAAGAAATGTGAAAAGATCCAAAGCATATGATTTCCCCGTAACTACATAACTGCATATACATAACATGAAAGAAACCCTAAATTCCTTTTCCATTTAACAAGTTTAAGACATTTATTTGATTTTTAGAAATAATTTCTAATGCCCATGAGGGTCAACTTTACCTATTTTCAACATTTCTGCACTTACCATGCCAGATTGTAATTTCTGCAATGGCTTATTTACTTTTTTAAAAAAATGTTTCTTTCTTGGGGATCCTGGGTGGCTTAGTCAGTTAAGTGTCTGACTCTTGATTTTGGCTTGGATCATGAGTGGGATGGAACCCCATGTGGGGCTGTGTGCTGACAGAGCAGAGCCTGCTTAGGGTTCTCTCTGTCCCTCTCTTTCTGCCCCTTCCTCACTCACGCTCTCTCACTCTGTCGTGCGCGTTCTCTCTCTCAAAATAAATAAATAAAGTTTAAAAAGAAATTTATTTTCCAAATTCAGTGACCCCATTTTCACTTTATGCTGTCATAAAATCTTTTTCAGTTTTTATTTTCATTTTGAGCTTTCATTTCAAAGTGGATACAAATAATTGTAAGTGCTTACATTTAAGTTGTACTTAGTATTTACCAAGTATTTCCCCTATGCACTCGAGTCATCCTTGTAATCATGTGCATTAATAATTTCCTTCTTTTCAAGAACATATGAAGAGGCGAGTAGTACTTTCTTCTCCATGTTCCCCATAAAGAAATTGAGAACAGAAACAATAAACAACTTACCAGGTCACCCAGCCAATAAACAGCAACACTAGAGTGAAAGCCACACAGTCAGTCCATGTGTTAAACCACTACACTTTGCTGCCTATTTAATTTTGCTGAAATTATGAAGAAGAAAGATGGTATAAAATGTTATTTTTCTCCCTGGCTTATTTCATCAGTATTATGTAATCTCTCTGTGACTTTATTTGTAATAAAAATGTCATGATTTTTTTTTTGGTAAGTGAATTGTTTTGCCTAATTCCATGCTGGTGCTTTTACAAGGATTACATGTCTCCGAGTGAGAGAGACCCTTTCAAAGCTTGTTATTTGTAGAATTTTGAGGACAAGAGTAGAACTGAAGGAGTTGAACAGCCATTTTCAATTTAGGACCTGCATCTCTGAATGCTTTCTCCCCAAATCTGCTTTGAACTTTAACTTGGGTACCCACAGCCCTGTATGACTTAATGGGATTTGAGAGTTGATCATTTCTCTTCTGCAGAATGTGATTAGCTGCTATGCAGATCACTGCCACTTTCCCCCTTTGCCACTTTGCCCTGATCATACCCTACTTGCTTATGTCATCATAAATGTTTTCTGGCCCAGGGGTGCTGCACTGAGGTGTAGAATCAGAGTCTGGAGACTCATGAAGCTTGCCCATGACTTTGGAACTTGCTTTCACAGATAAGGAATGGGGATGTGACCTTATGTTGGTGGTATCTTGGAGATATGGGGCCCTATATAGGACACAAAAAATTTATCAATGACTTCCGGATTCCGAAGCTCAGACTCTTTTCTGATCCCATCCGTGATATTTGATGATGCTTCTCTGTCCTTATTTGGAATTCTGTTTTTGTTTAGCATCAGTGAGAATAATTCCTCTGGCCTCTCCTCTTGCGTCTGTCAGTTTTCTGTCTTGCTTCCTCTGCCCACTCCTCCAGCGCTGGCATTCTCCAGGCTTCTATTTTTGCTCCTCTTGATTTGTGACATGATACTCTCTCCTTCAGAAATTTCATTCCCTCTCGTCAAATGAGAACTTCACCTCTGCTGGTTGCTGCTCCTACTGGAGCTTCAGGCTGGCTTTCCAAAGGTGTCTTCTTACATTGTTCTTACTCTTCCCAGACATCTCAAACTTCATGTCCCATGAGTGTCCTTTGTCATGTTCTTTTTTTAAATTTTTTTTTAAATTTTTATTTATTTCTGGGAGAGAGAGAAAGAGAGAGAGAGAGAGAGACAGCGTGAGCAGGGGAGGGTCAGAGAGAGAGGGAGTCACAGACTCTGAAACAGGCTCCAGGCTCTGAGCTGGCAGTCAGCACAGAGCCCGACGCGGGGCTCGAACCCACGAACCGCGCGATCATGACCTAAGGGAAAGTCGGACGCTTAACCGACTAAGCCACCTGGGCACCCCGCCTTGTCATGTTCTAAAGGGACCTAATTTTCTTTTTTTTAAAACTTGTTCCTTCTTTATTTTACTTCTTAGCTAATGATATGGCTTTGCTCTCAGTTAAACAAGCCAGACACTCAAGTTCTCCTTAGAGTTCTCATTTTCTACTTCTGGTTTCTCTTACATGACCATATCCCATAGTTCCAGCTCTGTAATACCGGCCACTTCTCTTTTCTTCTCTTCGGTACATAAGCCACACTGCCTTCATTTAACTCTTCATCAAATATTGCCTCCTCTAATGCAATTACCTCCGAATTTGTCCCCCAGTATCCAGTCTGACGCTCCTCTGATTCACTTCTTGTCTTGCTGTTAGAAGAATCTTTCCAATATTCAAAATTGATCGTGTCACTGCCAGGAGTCTTACTACCAGTGTGATTCAACCTCTCGTTTCTTCAGTACCCTCCACTCTGACATGTAGACAACAGTAGCACCATCTCATGATGCTGTTTCAAAATTAAGTGGGACAAATCAGAAGTGCCTGGCACACAGTAAATGCTCAAAAAATGTGCTCACTTATTGTGGATGTCCAACATCCCTTCAGACTGAACTCTTCAGTCTGATGGTGATGTAGTGATCTCATGCATACCTTATCAGATTTCTCCCTAAAAACCCTCCCCTTCCTCTTTAACTGGGTAATTTCTAGCCATCCCTTGGATTTCAGTTTGTTGTCACTTCTTGACAGATGACATGTCTGATACCTGGGTAATATCCAGTGTCATTAGTATATGCTCCTAGGGCATCCTTCACACCTTTGACCTACTGATATCTTTAACTAGATTTTAGAAGTCACGAGAACCTAGAGCAGTACCTGGGCAGATTGAAATCTTTCAATAATTTTTGAGCAAAAGAATGAAGATGTGCTTTCATAGGGTATACCATGTAAGCTTTTATGTCGGTCCACATTAAGTTTTATTATTGTTAAATTTGGCTCTTTGTAATCTCACCGTCACGACAGGACACTGCAGCTCATTCACCTACTGTGCCCATTAAAGAGCTCGAATCAGTGTGCCCCACGGTCTGGTTGCTCTGACTCTCAGTAAAGCTTACGTGGACCCTGTCGGTGGAAATGAATTCCTGCCTGGCTTGTGTCACTACTATGAAATTCCTCCTCGTATAGCACTGTCACACAATATGGAAATTATTTGCTTATATTTATTTACATATTCAACTATCTGGCCAATCTGTGAGCCCCTTTTATTATTCATGTCCGATCTTATATTCATGTTCTGGTCTTCAGCACCATGCTGGCTAATCTGTTCCCAGCACCCTCATTCTATTTTCTGCTTTTCTTAGTGCTCTGTGCCCTTGAAGGCCAACCCCGGAGGACTGCATCCCCTGGGCTCCTCCTTTCCAGTTTTGCTGGAGGCCAGCCGATGGGAAGCACAGGGGAGATGGGGGGTCAGAGGCAGTGTCCCTTGCTTGCTGCTGGGGTTGCAGGCCAGAGCTCCAGGGTGGCGGTCTTCCCACCTCATGTCCTCAGGGCTACAGGAGTCCTGAGAAATCCATTGTTGTTTTTTCTCAACCCTGCCCACACGTCTGTAAATAGCGGTCTTTTAAAAGTTTACTTCCTGAGCGCCTGGGCACCTCAGTCTGTTGAGCGTCAGTTTCAGTTCAGGTCATGATCTCACAGTTAGTGGGTTCAGCCCCACGTTGGGTTCTGTGCTGTCAGTACGGAGCCTGCTTCAGATTCTCTGTCTCCTTCTCTCTCTCTGCCCCCCCCCCATCTCTCTCTCTTTCTCTCTCAACTAAATAAACACTTAAAACTTTTTTTAGGGGCACCTGGGTGGCTCAATTGGTTAAGCGTCCGACTTCAGCTCAGGTCATGATCTCACGGTTCGTGGGTTCAAGCCTCGCGTCAGGCTCTGTGCCGACAGCGCAAAGCCTGGAGCCTGCTTCAGATTCTGTATCTCCCTCTCTTCCTGACCGTCCTCTGCTCACACTGTCTCTCAGAAATAAATAAAATATTTAGAAAATTAGAAAAAAACTTTTTTAAAAATAAAAACAAAAAATTTACATCAAAATTCCAAAAGAAAATTTCCAGGCTTCTCTTACCTGCTGGGATTCTTAATGGCAATAAGTACCTTATAGTACCAGGCACATAGAAAATGCGAAATGAGAATTTATTAAACAGCAAAGTTAAGTTAATGAATAGATACTTAGTTCCTTCCACTCATTCTCTTTGTGAAAATATTGTCTTATGGTTAAGATGAGTAGTCACGAATTATTATGAACCTTTCAGAATTTAATCCCTACAGACAAAGTACAATAATCAACAAAAATATCTCATTGGAATAAAATGATCAATTTCTTTCTAACTTTCCACATTTGGCAATACATTTGCCTTTTTAAAAAGCTGCAAATTTTATGAAACCTACATGATTTCTGAAAGCACAACTGGGGAGCATTTTAGTATTTGTGATGCCGGGGGAGGTAGATGCAAGGTTGGTGGTAGCAAAAATGGTATTAATGTTAGTGTTAGAAAGCAAGCAATGCTAATGTTTAATATAAAATGCATCTGCTGAAGATTATCTTTCAAGCTGCATATCTCTTAAATCTATTACATTAAAAAGTATACACATGGATAGATATTTCACAAGACCTGTAAATTATCTCAGTGGGTTATTGATCAGCTTATAAAGGCAAGTGAATAATTACTTAAAGAGAATAACCGGAAGAAGAGGAACGTGAAAAGATCAAGAAAATATGATAGATGAGAAGGAAGGGAAGCAGTTCCCAAACCACTAAAAACTAAAACAAGAAATTAAGAAAATAGTATGAGATTATCTGGATAAATAAATAAATTTAAAGACTTGCTTTAAATACTATGTAAGGATCTTAGATTTTTAAGGAAAAAGACTATTGTAGTGTTCTGGATTCTAAAGATAAACTGATGTATCCAAAAGTGAGAAATATTTCTGACAGTTTGGCTAACATTGTAATTTAGCAAATATTTTGATGTGGTTTCCTTATTTGTTTTTGTTTTGGTTTGGTTTGGTTTCCTTATTTTTTTTTTAATGTTTTTTATTTATTTGTAGGAGAAAGAGAGAGAGACAGAGTGAGCAGAGGAGGGTCAGAGAGAGAGGGAGTCACAGACTGAAACAGGCTCCAGGCTCTGAGCTGGCAGTCAGCACAGAGCCCGACGCGGGTCTCGAACCCACAAACCGCGAGATCATGACCTGAGCGAAAGTCGGACGCCTAACCGACTAAGCCACCCAGGCGCCCCATGGTTTCCTTATTTTTAATAATCGAGTATAGTCATTGAAAGCCAAGAAGTTTCTACTATTGGAAAAAAAATGTAAGCAGATTTCTTTCTTTCTAGTTGACAGATTAAATTTATATACCATGGTATTTATATTAGAAATGGAGGAATGGGGCATTTTTTTCCCCACAAAATATTTAAAATATCTGCCAAAGAAAGTACCATCCCCCCAAACCCCATACAGACATACCAGCTAATTTTAGGTCATGGCCACCACTTTAAAAAGAATGCCCCACACCCTCCTACACTGTTGGTGGGAATGTAAACTGGTACAGCCCATCTGGAAAACAGTGTGGAGGTTCCTCAGGAAACTAACAATAGAACTCCCCTATGACCCAGCAATAGCACTGCTAGGAATTTACCCAAGGGATACAGAAATGCTGAGGCATAGGAGCACATGTACCCCAATGTTCATAGCAGCACTCTCCACAATAGCTAAAACATGGAAAGAGCCTAAGTGTCCATCAACAGATGAATGGATCAAGAAGATGTGGTTTATCTATACCATGGAATACTCCATGGCAATGAGAAACAATGAAATCTGGCCATGTGTAGCAACATGGATGGACCTTGAGGGTGTTATGCTGAGTGAAATAAGTCAGGCAGAGAAGGACAAATATCATATGTTTGCACGTATAGGAGGATTAGGAGGAACTTGACGGAGGAACAAGGGGGAGAAGAAGGGCGGAAATGGTGGGGGAAAGGGAGAGAGGCAAACCATGAGAGACTCTTGAATGCTGACAAAAACTGAGGACTGATGGATGTGGGGGGAGGGGGGGATGGGCATGGAGGAGGACACTTGTGGGGATGAGCACTGAGTGTTATGTGGAAACTAATTTGACAATAAACTATTAAAAAATAAATAAATAAATACAGAACACTTAGAATGAAAAAACAAAAAATAAAAATAAAAAGAATGCCCCAAGGAGTGAGAAGGTAATTGCTGACTAGTTTTCTTTTCTCTCTACCTTTTTAGTTTCTACTCTGCGGCCATCCCCTCTGCAAAATATCTTAAGTGATAATTGTATTTATTATTATTTGTGTCATTTTTGTTACCAATGAGGGGAAATGTTAACTGTAGTAAATTTAAATGTGCACAATTCATTCGAAAATAATTATAGAAAACAATCAAGTTTGCCATTAAATTATATTAAAAAAGATTTTACAGGGTAGATTTATCTAATCAGGGAATAGGTATACAGATTTAGATATTTCAATTTCAAAATCTAAACATATTTAATGAAAGAATAGGATTTTGCTGAGTTAATATTTGCTAAAGGAAACTAATTAATAGATTTCAGGAATCTTGTCTAGCTCTTCCCAAGATGATGTGAGGTGAATAGCCAACCAGTAATAAAGGTGATCATTTAATAGTGTCTAGATCGACATGACTCTTACAAAGGTTAAATTTTCTCCCACTAGTTTTTTTCTCGTTAAATTTCTTTAATGCCATTTTCTCCAACATGTTCTCTGACAAGCACTGAGTCATTGGTGCACACAGGCAAACAGCCCATAAATTCACCCCGTAAATACAAATATGTGCTCACACGCACCCAGGCCTGTGGAGACTCGCAGAGCTTTCTCTTCTGGGGGTGAAGCGATTTCAAGCTCATCTGTTTAGAGGGGTGCTTTCATTCTCCGCAGCCAGAGTGCAGTGCAGTAAAGATCCTCCAAGTGGAGCTCAACCACAGCCGACAGCACAGTATCTTAAGGCCCTGCCACCTTGGTGCAAGGTCACTCAAACTCCCTCCCTCTTTCTCTTTCTCCTTTATCCACCTGGGAATTCAACAATACAATCTTGACTGGAGTCTTCAGACTATACCATTAGCTTATTGAGCAACTGCACCTGCTTTAAAATTTTAATGATGCATTTTTAATATGATAAATGTAGTATACTTGAATGATTTTTATATGCAGGTCAGATAAACTATTTTTTTTTTTACTCTTCAAATATTACTTTCTGAAGAATACACTTATTATCATATGGCTTACATAGTTACAGATGTGCCTGGGGCTTCAAAACGACTGCTGTCCTGTCCCAATGTTGAGAGAAAGGGTTTTAAGGTTTTTGTAAATTGAGGATAGTAAACAGAATTGATAGGAGTAAAACAATGCTTTGGCAATGCTCTCCCTGATCGTGTTTAAGGAAACTTCAGTTCATTGAAACAATATAAAGATGACATGTAGAAGTTAACTTTGGAAATTATTCAGGACTCCATTTTCTGTGGCTCGGGGAAACAGATTTCAAGGTTTGATATGGTAATTACCTGATTAAAACAGGAAATCATCTGGAAATCGGATTTATTTAAAACTTGGGATCTCCTTGCACATTCTACATACCTTTAATCTTATAGCTTTACAGGGAACTGACAGTGACCCAAAAGAAGTGATATAAGGAAATAGCTCTGGTTTTGTTTTGTTGGGTTTTTTTTTTTTGAAAGACTTATCTGCAAAGTGAAATAGACTATCGAGGTAGAAGGTTGAGACTGTTTCCCAGGTGATTTTAAAAGTTCCTTTAAATTATCCCAATTATCTGGATATTTAACAAGGAGAAGAGACTTGATTTGAATTAATAGGATATTAAATTAATTTTTGTTGTTTTAGTTTATGTTCTTCAAAACATCCTTCGGAGCACATATTTTTTAAACTGCCATTTCTTTGTAAATCTAACAATTGCTACTATTTGTTAAGACATATTTGTATTTCCTGAAAAAGTGACATTCTTCCCTTGCTTTAAAATATTCTGCTTTTGTTTTGTGATTGCTGCTAAATAGACATTTATTTTTGCATGCATGGCTTTTTGAAGAGTTGCATATACCTTAAGAGTGCGTAGGAGGCTGAATAGCTAAAATCAGAAACAATCATCTTAAAATAGTCTTCATTAAAAGGTAAGCATAGAAAGTATCAGAAAACATCAGTGTTTTCTGAAAAGAAGCATTAGCAAAATTGCTTTAATAAATCCAATTCACTATTGCAATAGTTAACTTTAGGAAGTCCAATTTATTCCTGACTTTCTCATAAAACATAACACAAACTCCTGATGAACTTGTGAAGTTGGATCTTGAAAACAGACGCAATATGGATACGCACTTATATTAGAGTCACTCACACACAAACAAGGTTTTGGATAGCATAGGCAATTATAAAAGAAAAACCCTAACACATTCAATATATATGCAGAAATAGGCTGAGAACATAAAACTCACAGGATAAGAATCTTGTATATTTGGTTAACACCAGAAGAGTGTGCATTTTTTTCATGACCAAAGAACAATCGTTTGCTTTACAAATTGTAGTTTTATGTACAGCCACTCCTATATCTTTCCCTGGGTCACAGAACTTGGCCATGGTTCAATATGAACGAAACCCTGAAGTTAATTTAATAAATTGCATAACTCACAACACTAGGAGTCAGGAAATTAGACAAGAATAACAGGTAGTGTAATCCATCTCATGTATCAAGCAATAATATTTATCATCATGCTCTGTGAGATATTAACTAAAAATAATTTGTGTTACTATTTTAATACATTTTCAATCTTGTTTTATATGTTTAAGCTGATTTGTTGAGTGTGCCAACCACTTGGTCCCAGAAAACAAATGGACCTTTCAGCAAATGGCTGAATGAAACAGCGGGAGCACAGTGAACATCTTCCCGGCCTCAGGAGACCTGGTTTCCAGCTCCCCTCTGGGACAAAATTGGAGATGCAGACCTCCTTTCTCTCACTTGGGTGGAGTCAGTGAGCTGCGGTTTCTTTCAGTTCTAAAATTCCTTGAAAGTGAAGCTGTTTGTATTTCCAGTACTGTTCGCATCAGCCAACTAACCCCATAGTCTATCATTTGTGAGATTTGTTATCCTCACTAGACTGTGAATGCCTCCAGAACAAGAATCGTAACGTTTAATGTCAGCATCCTCAGAGCTGAGCACAATGCCTGGCACAGAGTCATGACCTCACGAGATGTAGTGAATGTATTTATATACACAACAATGACTCTTCGGATCAATGTCAATAATTCAGTGAGTATCACACCACAGGTCCTTATGGAGACAAATTAGCTGAACACATTGTGCCTCGCTTTCATTATATAGGAAGGGGTAAAATATGTCCCTTATCAGAAAAAAAAAATACAGTAAAACTACACACTCCTAATTCATGTACGCAGAGTTATTTAAAGGAATGGACTTTAGGAAGCATCACAGAGATCATGATCGGTAAACATTTAGAGACTACAGAGGAGATAATTTTCTAGAGAAAGGAGAGATGAAATCTAAGGTCCATGTACACCCTGGCCTCTTTGCTGAGATTACAAACGTGTGCACATTTGCTCCAGTGTGCTTTTGGACATTAATTTACTAGAAACTGAACTGAGTCCAAAATCTATTTCTATTCTGGCAGAGTAGCATGCCAACACTTTTTTTCTTTATGTACTTTTGGCATATGTTCAATTATAATTAATTCTTAAAAATAATATTTCAGTACATTTCTGAGTTTGAAGATACTGAGTCTCACTAAAGTTTATTTGGAAAAATAAGGAACTAAGCCATGTCTAAAAGGCATTGGAAGTAGAAGCTGGTTTTGGGGGTAAGCGGTAAGAGGAAGTAGAAATTTTCAAGTACAACATATGAATCCAAGAGGCTTCCATTTGTATTTATAAGGTAGTGTGATTTAGTGGAAAAATGATAACATTAATATGCAATCCACATACTTACCACTACCTGAAAGATTTTTTTTTTAATTTTCAATCCTCATCATTAGATATAAGCTTTGTTTTCTTTTCTGCTATATCCTCAGTGCTTGGTATATAGTGATTACTCTAATGAGTATTTACTGAGTTAACAAACACAGTTCCAAGAATCTGTGGAATACCTACTGTGTGCAATGTTGTACTAGCAACTCAAGATGCTCACTGATATCAGGAAGCGATGCCTAGATCACACGTAGTAATCAGAAAAGCATTAAGGATCATCTATAACTAAACGCAGGAAAATTGAGGTAGGAAGTGGTGATTTTTTTAATAGGGATGGTGAGATAACCAAGAGATTCACATGATTTAATGACAGATGTCTTCATGTAGGCACTGGTATTTGAGCTTAGAGTTGGATAATGTGTTATGTATAGATTATACATATTACAATTTGGGGCAACCATTGTCCATATTAAAATGTAAGGGAAATATGTAGTATGTCCCTCATATTGCAATATGGAGAAGTGAGACTAGATGCTCTGTCTATTGGGGCAGTGAAGAATTTTCTTTGATTAGAGCAAAAGTGTAAGTGAAGAGTAATTTGGCGACTTAGCATGGGTCCAATTATGAAGGTCCTTAAAAAAGATGGGGACATTTTTTCCTGATTTAGTAGACAAATGAGTGACATAATGAAAGTGGTATTTTAGGAAAATTAGTCTAGCAGTGATATTTAAGATCATTTGGAATGTTGGTGGAATTTGAAACCGGGGTGGCTATTTAAGAGATGATTGCAGTAATTCATATATTAGATCATAAGGGCATAATGGCATAGTCAGAATGGAGTAAAGCAGAATCCAAAAGGCATCATAAAGGAAGAATCAGACATTTTTAAGTAAATGGAATAGGTGATAAAAGGGAGGGATATACCATATACCGAAGGTGATTGGAAGATTTTGGTTCAGAATGACAAGGAGAATATTGTGTCTCTTGGCAGAGAAGTGTGGAGGGAAAATGCATTTTGAGAAAGGCGAGAGAGTTTGATTCTAGGTAGACACTGCTAGGGTCACTTGGGGGAATATGGTTGCTATCTTGTAGATCATTAACTCATTGAACACTATTTATCATTTACTATGTGCCAAATAACATGCTAGGCAGTAGAGATTCAACTGCAAAAAAAAAAGAACTCATGTTCCCTGACTCCAGGAAAGGAGATGACGTCCAGCTTCGATCTTCAGAATGAGTGAGAGTAAACCAGGCCAATGGGAGAGAGAGGAAGAGTGAGTAACATAGGTGAGCAGCCTGCTTTTTATGAAGCTTGAGGGAAGAGACAACCTAGAACCTTCAAAGGGGTGGCTCAGTATGACTGTGCAGTGGCAATTTCTATTCAGTTAAGCATTATTCTTGTTCTGGACCTTCACCTTGACCTATATGGGTCATGCTAGTGCACAAAAAGTGGATATATTTCTTAGGGGGAAATTGAAATAAGTCATTAATTAATTAAATATAAGTATATGTAAAGGTGATTATATACACATTTACATAAAAATGAGTAACTCCAGCATTCTTCGTCAAGAAGGATTTGGCAAATGACCTCTTTTTCATAGAAGTCACACTATGTGGACTTCTATTATGTATAGGTCCTATTTCACCCATTATACTTGGAAAAATGTATGATTGAATCTTCTGTATCCTAATAAAAGTACATCCTAACACAATGCCACTTGACCTGCTAATAATGGAGAAGGAAAAAGAATCAGTTTGTAACTGAGCTCTAGGAAACTTCTGGAAAGTAAAAGGCTGAGACCTCAAATTCCTGATCTATGGGCTTCAGAGAAACCCATTAAGTTAAACTAGAGTGGCTAATATTCAAGCTGTGAAAAGAATATATTAATGACCCCTAACAAAAACTTCAATGTAATGATCTGAGCGTAATCCAAGGGTATAAGTGTTAAGAGGGAAGGCAGACCTGATGCTATGTGGTTGAGGCCAAGGACCCCGAAGACTAAGAACTCTTGGCATTATATTGTTCTCACAGGAAGACAGCTACAAATATGAACATAAATTCATATAGCTTGAGGCACAGAGCAGTAATGGAAAGTATCTCTTAGAATGTACATAACTAATTCTCAACAATGATGGAAGTGAGAAACAACAGCAATAGTGAACTGAACAGCTTCTCTGGTGGTTTTATTTTTGTTTTGCTAGAGGGATTTAAAATGTAGATTGACCTGGGGCACCTGGGTGGCTACATCAGTTAGGCATCTGACTCTTGATTTCGGCTCAGGTCATGAACTCACGGTTTGTGGGACTGGGTCCCGTGTTGGGCTCTGCACTGGCAACGTGGAGCCTGTTTGGGATTTTCTCTCTCTCCCTCTCTCTGACCCTACCCTTCTCCTACACAAGCACTGTTTCTCTCTTTCTAAATATAAAATAAACATTAAAAAAAAAGTAGGCTGACTTGGCTTTAGCCCAATTCTTGATCAGGTTGATTGGACAATCAGAAGTCAAGAATGCCACAAAGAAGAGACCAAAATCCCTGCTTCAAGAATGATGTGGGGCGCCTGGGTGGCTTAGTTGGTTAAGCGTCCGACTTTCGCTTAGGTCATGATCTCGTGGTTCGTGGGTTCGAGTCCCGCGTCGGGCTCTGTGCTGACTGCCAGCTCAGAGCCTGGAGCCTGTTTTAGTCTGTGACTCCCTCTCTCTCTGACCCTCCCCTGCTTACGCTGTCTCTCTCTCTCTCTCTCTTAGAAATAAATTAAAAAAAAAAAAAAGAATGATGTGTGTGTTTTCAAAAGATTAACAGGAAGAGAGGAAGACTTGTGGCTATTCCTACTTCATAGGATTGTTGTGAGGATTAAACAAATTCATACTTAGCACTTAGAACCGTGCTTGGTGTGTGTGTGTGTGTGTGTGTGTGTGTGTGTGTGTGTGTGTGTGTTAGTAGAGAAACTACTTGGGATACAAAATCATCAGAAGTTTCTCTTGATGAGCATGAAAAAAAACAAGGTCAAGTTGGTGTTGTATTTTCTCAGTTGAGACATCTGTGTGATAATACCAAAGGAACGCTTGTGATTAATTCCAAGTGGCTAAATCTTTCTGTGCCCTGGGCATCCCAATATGAGTGATATCAGTGCTCATCTCTGTCACTCAATATCTGAGGCTGACCCCACTTTTGTGTATTTATTTTTTTCTTAAGACATATGAACATAATCAACAGGTATTGTCTGGGTTTGTATAGCTGGAAGCAATTCTGCCTCTGTGTCTGGAAATTAATCTTAGAGTTATAAGACATGCTTCCTAAAGGGTGCCCCAACATACCCCATTATGACCACCTCTTCACAGACATTGACCAGGGAAGTAGGCAGAGCAGTGAACTCAGAGAATGCTGTGAAGACATAGCTTCCCTGGAGTAGGTTTTAAGTCAGAAACTTGTTAGATGGGCCTAAGGGAAGGCATTGCCATACTGTATGCTTTATGAGGGTCCTGAGGGCACCGCTTTAGGGATGACACACTTCTGCATTCCTGCATCATGCCTCATCTGATCTAAGCTGCATCATTATTTCCTGAAGTCTAAGGAATTTATAGGAGTGGTCTCAATTTTATGGTCAATAATCTTTAAGAAAATAAGAAGTTTGAAGATTTTGGATGAGAAATTGTCATATTTTTGGAAAAAAGAGAAGGATATATACATATATATATAAATTTTATCTTAGAGAGAAAGTGAGAGCATGTGAGCATGGGAGAGGGGCAGGGGGAAGAGAGGAGGAGAGAGAAGGAGAGAGAGAAAGAGAGAGAATCATAAGCAGGCTCCACGCCTAGCATGGAGCTTGACACAGGGCTTGATCCCATGACCCTGCAATCATGACCTGGGCTGAAATCAGGAGTCCAATGCTCAACCAACCGAGTCACCCAGGCACCCTGAGAAACATAGATTTTTAAATCTATAATTGATAACTTACTGTTTGTTTCTACTAGTGTTCTAGAATAGCTGGTGAACAGAGAAATGTGGATTCAAAACTATGTTATTCCCATTTTCTTCCAGATGGTGTTGCTAGATTGAGAAATGAAGTAAGTGTTACAGACTATATTTGAGAATTTGTCATGAAACCATTGCGGGTAAAGTGGAAGATGGTGACTGGATTATATCAGAAGGCCCTGCCTTAGTGGTTGGTCATTCAGACTTGAACACATACGCCAGAGATGAGTCCTATGTTTCTTGATACAGAGTTGACTGTGGCTTATTCACTCTGTCCTTTTCTGAAGACAACAAAGTGTAGCTAAAAATTGGAATGTTAAATATGAGAATTGAACACATTTTAACAGACTGCATATATAGATCAAACCAAGGAGAGACCAAGGCAAGTTTATTTTGGGTGGTACTCTGTCAGTCAACACTTACCAGGCTGCACTGGAAACTTGTCCTTAAACTCAGTCTGTGTGCCTAAAGAGGTAAGAACAATTTTCCATATTTCAATGACCACTTCCCCTGCACAAAAGACCTTAGGAAAGGAAGAGCTCCAAAATGGCAGCTATCACTTGAACACAATGTACCTGAGACATTGGTGCTTGGAGAGTTTGTATAAATGACTATAGCCCTTCCTGGCCCTTCCAACCAGGGGGATTCAGTTACATGTATATATCAAGGAGATGAGTATTTCTGATGAAAGATGTACTTTCCATTACATATATAATTTTGAGCAAGCAAAAACATGACGTGATGTGTTTCTGTTTATATTTCTGATCTCAACATTGTGTTTTACTAATAGAACTTTGAAATGATGATAAAGTAGTTCAGTTCCTAACTTACCTTCTTCACCACAATTTCAGGCTTAGTAACACCCTTTCATTAAGACTCCTGAGGCTGGAGCACTTGCTTGACTGCTGCCGGGAAAAAGCCCCGGCTCACACTGATAGGATGTGTTTTCAGTATTCTATAGTCTTGGTTTTGTGCTTCCTTCCCTTTACAGCAGTCCCTACCCACCATCCACATTGTTTCTTTTGTTTCCTCTGCTTTCAGGTACCCCCCTGGTCAAGAGAAATCTAAAAGCAGATGATCTTCCTTCTGAAATATGGTCAGAAGGTCAGTGGTCTAACACTACATCACAACACCTATGTCATTCCCCTCACCTCATCTCACATGTAGGCATTTCATCATCTCCCATCAAAACAAGAAGAGTGAGTACAGTACAATGAGATACAGAGAGAGAGAGAGAGAGAGAGAGAGAGAGAAGGGACAGAGAGAGAGAGAGAGAGAGGGAGAGAATACATTCACATATCTTTTATTATGGAATTTATATTGCTATAATTGTTCTATCTTATTATTAGTTATTGTTGTTAATCTCTTATGATGCCTAGTTTATCAATTCAAGTTTATCATAGGTATGTTGCATGGATAGGTAAGAACATGGCATATACAAGGTTTGGCACCATCCGTGGTTTCAGGCATCCACTGGGGGTCTTAGAACATTTCCCTGCAGATAAGAGAGGACCGCTAGTGTAGTGAGGACTATAATTCCTTGTGCTGTCTCACAATTGGCTCACAATTCTAGGATGTTACTAATTAGGTTATAAATTTTTAGTTCTCATTGTCTGTTGTCCTATTGGTAGGAAGTGTGTGTCCTCTCCACCTCTTTCCCTCTCCTACTGTTCTCCAGCTGATAAAAGTAGATTTTTTTTTAAAGAAAAGTTACAAATTCTAAGTGTTTCATCCTCCCAGGGAAGCCAAACTATTATCTTCTAGTTAAATGAACAGACAATGGATCAATACTGTGTCTTCTAAAATATCCATAGGACATTATCTATCAGCATTAACCTCATTGGCTGGAAGTTACCATTTTTCTACAAATACTATTATTGAGATAGTTCCTCCTTGGCAGTTTTTCTTTCTTAAACAAAATATATTAGAAACTGTACTTTAGAGAAATAGCAGAGATTTATTCCTCTTTTTATTTTTTGGAAGAAAGCATGATTACATTGATTTCTCCCTTCAGGTTTTTGCCTAGAATACTGATCGCAAAAATACTCATTTTGGTATCATTTACCAGAGTTAATTATAACTCACTCACTAATAAAAAATATTTTAGTTTTCAACATAAGATAATAATTCATTACAATTACTCTTTATTATTTCAATCTTCAAAGTCCTTTGCTTTTGAGGGTAGGAATGGTAGGTACCGTATAAAATATTTTAGGTATTGGAAGCTGAAATGACCTTTTGTATCACTCAGTTTTGTTTTTAAAAAAATGTTTTAATGTTTATTTTTGAGAGAGAGACACACAGAGTGTGAGTGGGGGAGGGTCAGAGAGAGAGAGAGGGAGACACAGAATCTGAAGCAGGCTCCAGGCTCTGAGCTGTCAGCACAGAGCCCGACGTGGGGTTCGAACCCACTAACTGTGAGATCATGACCTGAGCTGAAGTCAGCCGCTTAGCCGACTGAGCCACCCAGGTGCCCCTGTATTACTCAGTTTTGAACCATACTCCACTTTTTGTAACAAAAAAGTACAAGTTGCCATGGAAATGTTTGATGGTTATATGTATCAAATGTAGCCACTAACAGTACATTCAGTGTACTGTTACTCTATCATTCTTCTAGGTAAGGAGAAATGTTTGAGTTCAATGATAGGAAATGCAAAACAGTTTTAAACATCATTATAAAAGATGCACATTTTTAGGTAGTATATGTAGAATTTGATACTTTGTGCAGGACAGTAAGATTTTGTGCTATAGGATTATGTGATAATAAAAGATGTTCCATTTATAGACACTGGAGGAAAAATGTGTGGAAAATAAACAGTTTGGAAGCACACATTCACACTTATGCTAGGTAGTTTTATTTTGGACTGTATCCTAAGTGCACTTCTTTTTTCGACGTGTAATATAAATCTCATTACATAGTACAGATTAAGTACTTAAAAATCTTGAATTTGTACTTTAACTTGATGGGCAATGAGTCAGAGATTTTAACCTTTATAAATTGAATGTATTAATATGCACGTAGAGCTAAATCCCACCTAGATGTCTGGCGAGGAAAGAGGTATTCCTGGAATTTCAAGATGGGGACTTATGTTAAAGAAACCTAGTACCTAGAGTTGAATAGTTTGACTCAGAAAACATGAGTTCTGGACCTTGGAACTAGTTTTGGAATATTATATTTGACCAGATATTTTGACTCTCAATCTGCCTCTTTTTTTTCTATAAAGGAAGTGTTAATTTTGTGTTCTTGAAAGAAATGGAAATGTGAGAATGAATTAATTATTTCATAAGCCACTTGAAGAGTCACAAACAATCACTGAGCAAGTGGCCAGAATCTGTAAAAAGTGCAGCCTTCAATCACTTTTGTCTTTCCAACTACCAGATCTAAGAGCTGTGGAGAGCTTTGTTTCCCCAACTGTTCTCATCATGGACACAATTTTGGAAAAAAACCTAGTGCTCAATTTATGTCTTTCACACCTAATGAGGTGAGAAATTCTAGGCAGGCCCAAGAAACATTTTCAGTGTACTGGAATTTGATCTCTGTGAAATTTAGCAGTTTCATTGTGACAGTTTTAGCTTAATTTTACATAGTTTTCTCTTGCATTGTTTTAAGCTTAGGCTGGCTTTTCTTTGCTAATAACACAGATGGCACCGAAAACAAACCAGTGAAATCCTGCTTTTTTTTTTTCCAACATGCGGAAAAAAATTAAATGAAAATTTGCATAAAAACTCTCAAGTTTGAGAAAAGCTTTTTTAAGCATAATGTTCAAATAACAATTTCACAAAGTTCATTAGGACCTTAGTTTTAAAAAATGAAGAAAACACACAAAATATCCATTGTCATTTCATGAAAAGGTCATGTTTACTGGATATCTATAGTGAATTGCCACTCCAAAGTTTTAAAAATGTGGCTATTTCTCAAGACATTAAGAAATATTTATCTAACATTTTTGTGTGTTAATGTTTTGATGTTTTTGCATACCTATCGGTTAACTCTTCAAAGAAATATTAAATCTTTCAGGTCACTAACCATATGCAGCTGTAGTATTATTACCTTTGTGCAATTAATAATCTCCATAGGTTTTAATTTATGCTAAGGAAGCAACTTAACTCACTAAGAAATTAAGACTAAATACATTGTTGATGAATTATCCTGTCATCCGGTCGAGTCTAGATAACCCAGTGGTGGGGATGGGGAATAAATATCCTTTTAACTGAGAGAAGATTGGACTGCACAGTAACAGTTACCCATTTTTCTTCACAACTGCATGTTCCCACTCCTACAATATCCTTGGTTATTATAAGAGTTTCCTGGCCAGTTTCTTTGACTAATAGGTTTATCTTCCAAATCTAATACTCATGTTGATATCACACATCTTTCTAGTATTTCTTTACTCATATCTCTGCTCAAGAACAATCAGTGGCTCCTAATAGTCTGAGACCTTCCACAATGTGGATTTAGTTTATATCACTGTTCTCTCAAAGTCCAGCTGGTCCCCTGGACCTTCCTGCGAATAGCACGGGTGCGAACCAGATTGAGTTGGAATACCAAAGTCAACCCTCACTTCAGCAGGTTACTTACACATTCCATGTCATCTGTTGAATGAGGATGGCAAGAATAGCACCCACTCTTTCCAGGCTTTTGTGAAAATGAAATAAGTTGTAGCATGCGAATGCTTTAGGGAGGTACTTATTTTACAGTAAGTGCTCATTAAATGTCAAAGATTACACTTACTACAGCTTCCCTGAGACTTTGTTCTTGCTATTACTACCTGACTCCCTGTTGTGTCTCCCAGGTTCTGCATATCAAATTACCATTCATCTTCAAGGTTAAGGTCAGATGCTTTGTCTGTTATGAAATCGGTATGATTATTACAACCAATGTTATGCTCTACGTTACTAAAGCATAGTTTATTCCTGTCATGATGCACTTCTCTTAGCAGGCATTGCAGTCTAGTTGGGGGCACAGATGTCCTTGTCCTGCTCACAGGACACTGAAGCGTTATGAGCAGAGTAAAATTCTACCCATTCTATGCCTTTCAATGTGTCGAAGTAGCGATCGTTCATAGTAAATATTGCAAAATATCTCCTCGGTGGCTAAATATTTTCATAGAGTATTATCTTTCAAAATGGGACTCTCATGCTAGTCTGTGAGTAGATTCCTTTTGGGAACTTGAAATTTTAACATTTGAAGGAAAGTTCTCTGATAGATTGTCTGTGTTCGTGCACGTAGGTTTGTTCCTGTGTTTAGTGAAACAAAGCAAGAATAATTTCTTTTGAGGGATCCTATGTTGGTAAAATTATATTTTTCTACAGGTAGAGTATACACTTTCAGTGATATGTTACTATGTGATAGTATGAGACATTTGTATTTATTACATAGAGTCTTTGAGTGCAAGGCTTAATATATTTTTACGATTTTTCTCCTCATGAGCATAACTCTATCCATGGGGAAAGTTGTTTAAAATTCACACTGTGGTATTTGCCCGGTGAGATCTCTTGACATATCTGAAGACTGTGTTCCTTCTCTCTTCTTTTTCTTCAGACATTTTCCTGAGCGCCATATAATGCTTACATTTTAAGTTTTTGGAAGAATGTGGAGAAGTACAGTTACAAAATCCAGATATTCTTCATCTGAATTTCAGCCAAGAAGCAACTTATCATGCCACTGAAACAAGATATGTCACCATGGAATTTGATTTATTACATGCTTCAGTTCTTAATGGAACAGAATAAGGCAATCTACCATGATTGTTGCTTCAAGCGTAAGGTTAGAGGAGAAGCAGTGCAAACACCCTCACAACAGGGATGATGGAAACTATCCGCTTCTCTCTAGGCTTCTGGCTGACACCCACCCTTGGATCCTCGGGTCACTCTCAGTCAGATCTTCTCAATCATCAGCCTCCTCATGTGACACCGGAACAAGCTGAAAAATTATTTTTTTTAAATTGGAAAAATAAGTGGTTATATCGCATCCTCTGTGGGAAATTTGGAAGCCTACTTTGTAAATATGAGAAATTCATGAGGTTCAAGTGATTTATGTCCTCCTTCAAGAAAACAGGGATTGGGGTAACAGAGAACCTTCTTATAACTCATTCAACTCATTGCAAGGTCAGTAGCCAATAAAGACATCACCATCCATGATGAATTGTGGATGGGTGCCACCCCCAACTTCCCTTTTATCCTGGAGTCTCAGATAAATGCCATGATGGGGACTTTAGTGTTCCTGCTTTGTCCTTCTTAGGTAGCCAGCAAGACATAGCAAGGGAAAATTAAAGAAAAGGTAATGTTAAACTGATAAAATTTTATCTCAGAAGTAAAATGACACTGATACTGAAGAGATGCATTTGCAGAGTGAGAAATAAAGTAGAACTATTTGACTGGCATGAGAGTTATCTTAATCTGTTTGTTATCATAATTTACAGATTGTAGCAGTTAGCTTTGTGTCTTAAAAAATACCTTGTTCTTTGCTTTGCTAGTAAAGGAGAAATAAATTCGGATTTTTGTGGGTGCAATGGCAACTAGGACTTGTTCCCTGATGATATTTAACTGGATTCACAGAGACAGTCTCTTACCAGTAACAGTTTTTAAGGTCACGTTCAGAGAGGGTCATGCTTATTTAATTCTATTTTATAAGTCTACTGATTACCTCCAATGCACATTACAAACCTTTTATTATCTTATGTTTGTTAAAAAACCCACCATGTATTTTATATAATGTTCTACTAATTTGTGTGTGTGTGTGTGTGTGTGTGTGTGTGTGTGTTTACAAAAGCAGATCTTCTATTCTTACAACATGCTATATACTCTATATACTTGCCTTATTTGAAGTTTGGAAGATAGAGATTGGTAACATTGCCAAATATTAATAGATTTCTCAGTTCTCAAAATAATTTCATATGTATACGAATATATATATATGACTTCACATATATATGAAATTCCTACAGAATTCACAGAAAGTGAACTAAGAAGCCTAATTAATACAAAAATGGCTTAGTTAATGACGGAAAGGTGGAAAGGAAGAACTATTTCCCCTGCATCGGGCACTATGTAGCTGATTGGTACCTCTCTGTTCTTTGAAAAGCCAGACTAACTTACCTCAAACTCCATTTTAGGACCCGTGAACATCCAAAAATATATTTCTTTTGATGCATAAAGTCATCCTCTGTGATATTCACAATATATTACCGTTCTAACTCCATTTTGCAGATGAGGAAAACAGAGTATAAAAAATTAAATAATTCACCTTTAATAAACAGCAAAACAATGTTAGAAAAAGAAAACTAGAATTCATGTTTCTTCCTCTCTGTACCTTTTCCCCAAATTTGTTAACCCTTTCACAAGGTATTATTGTGCTTGCAACCCTGTAATGTGCAGAACTGAAGGAAACATACTCAATGTGCAGGTCTTGCCTCTGGCTTTCAGAAAAGCTGTATGTAGAAGAGAGGAAAAAAGGTACCATGTTATTAAAACACAATTCTGCCCCTAAGTGAAGAGTATGATTTGTTCTCAGTGTAGACAGCTGCGATTGGAAAGTAAGGTTTCTAGGGGAGGGTTCAGAGGGAGACCCTGGAACAAACTATATCTGGGCTTTTCCGTGTAAAAAATAAGATGAATTTAGGAGTGAAAGAACAAAGTAGATGATAAAGTAGAAACGAGGAAGACATTCTGAGCAAGTCTTAGGATAGCTACACAAAGTATAGTGGTGACATTTCCTGGTGACCAAGGATGTTTAGGATTCCAACGTCAGGCATTTGCTGTATGATTCTGGAATTTGTTCCTTAATTAACCCAAAACTTTCAGTAAAATTTTCCATATACGTGTGTGCTACACATATATACTGCCTCCTTCACCTAGAGATCAGGAAAAATGTCTGTGTTCTCAGTTGGGGTTGTGAATAGTGTATACAAACTGAAGGAGGTGAGATTGAGAGCTCAGAGTGTAGAGGAACGCTGAATGAAAGTGACCATGAAATGTAAACAGTTGGGAATTGTCAGAGATTTGTAGGGAGTATGAAGCCTGTCAGAGGCAAAGGTAGTCTCTTAGGAGAACAAGCACAAAGTTAGTGTGAAGTGTTCAACTTGCTCGCTTTGTATTCTTTAATCCTACTCTTGTTTACTTGCTTATTGCCTGTACTTCGATTTTCTTCTCCAAAGTCTCTTTTATATTCTAATAGCTCCTTCTATTGGCTAACTATGTAATTATGGCAGCAATTATATAATAAAAACTCCTACAGAATTCATGGAAGGTGAAGTAAGAAGCTAATTAATACAAAAATTGTTTAGTTAATGATGGAAAGAAAGGTGGAAAGGAAGAACTATTTCCCCAGGATCAGGCACTGTGTAGTTGATTGGTGCCTCTCTGTTCTTTGAAGAGCAAGCCTAACTTACCTCAAACTCCGTTTTAGGACCTGTGAATGTCCAAGGCTATCTTTCCCCGTGATTCCCGACAATCTTCTAGTGCTTACTTACGTTCTTGCAACCCTTTTGGCTACATGCTCCGTTATCTTTGAAAATCAAATCTTTTATTAGCGCAGGTGCGCGTGCACACAACACACAAACCCATATTCACACACACATGAGTCCCCTCAACATTTTGTGAATATGGTTGACTTACTAAAACCTGGGGAATTTGTGAGAACCCATTATGGTGCACAACCTTCTTCTGTCCCACTGCCTCCAGTCTCTCCCCCTATCAGCCCCATCTCTTTTCTTTCTTCTGAATCTCATAAGTAGAAATAAACCATTCATCTCCATATCTCCTCTGTAGCAACTTACTGACAACCATTTTTATTACTTGAACAGACATTGGGAATATTGCTCTCCGTCACCTAGTTGACCCCAGTATTCTTTTCACATAGATATGAGCTCTCCCTGAAAGGGATTCAGATAGCATTTCCCCCAAATTTTCAAGGAGGTAAATATTTTGTATCGCATCTACATTACAGATACCCGCAGACCCTACTTATCTAAAATTACAATGATCAGAACTCTTCTGATGATTTAATAAATACTCAGAACAGGCAGCTTAGAAGGTTAGAATTTAGTTGTCTGGCTTTTATAAATAATACTCTTAGTTTTTGGCATCCTGGATAATGTTTAAGTATATTTATTGACTCAGGATTTATCTAATTGGTTTATAAAGAAGATGATTTAATTAAATGCTTAGTTTATTTTCAAAAATGGTAACTTAATACATCTGTGCTTTCAGGGGTTATCTGTCTATGAGAAATCCTATTTTAGAAATCCTTAAATCCAAATACAGTCAAAGAATGAAAACATCATCTTCTCTTTCTTTTTTTTTTTTTATTTTTCCATTTCATCTTCTATTTCACTGTGGTACCAAATTGCTCTTCAAAAAATCTTAAGCCTATTTCAAAATTCTCACTAATTTCAAGTGATAACTAAAATCATTGGTTATAGATCTAGTGTCAAATAAGTCTTTATCTCTTCCTGTGGGCGGCTATCTTCTTGACTGATGTAAGTGAAAAAAAGAACTGCATTTCTTTTTTCTAGTTGAAAATGGACAATTTAGCCACCACATGTCTGCCAATGTACCTCTGTATGAGATGTAATTATATGTGAAATAATAACCTTGCTGCCAAATAGTTTTCAGTGCTTTGCTTTATATGAGAAACAATACATTTCTAGTTCCAAAAGGCAATAAGATAATGACATTCGAGTCAATCTCTTGCTGCTTTTACTTTCTTACTACGTTTTAAGCCTTTTGCTCATCCCTCTCTAGTTTTCAATATGTTAAGATGACAATCGCTTATTATAATTTAGATAACATAGCCTTTGGTTAATTTTCAGCCTAATTTTTTTCTCTGAAAATGTATGTATTAAAAAGTCTATTCTCAATTTGTGATAACAGGTTTTAGAAAATACTTCTCTCATATAAATCATCAGCTATTGTGTAGTGTTAGGAGTTTATAATATACTATTTTCACTAATCTGTTTTGGTGAATTAAAAGGTTATTTCAAAAAAACGAGCCACGCAAAAGAAATGCCAATAATAATAACCAATATTTATTTAGCACTGACCATAGATCAGTCATCATGCTAAAACGCAGGATGTCTTTCCTTTATGTATTCTCTCATTTGTTCCTTTCATAACACCTATAAAAGAGGTACTATAATTTATATTTTACATGTGTTAAACTGAATTTTTTTATATGTGATTTTTTCCCCCTACTTGCTTTCCAAGAAGCTAGATCTTTGCCTCCCTGGCTAAGTAGCTTTGTGTTAAAGAACTGAAAGTAAAGTTGGTCAGACATGCATAAGACCCTCTTGTCATGTGTCTTAATAACAATATCCTAGACTCATTGAGGTAGAGCAACTGCTAGAAAAGGTATGCTAACATTTTAAGAATGTTAGCCATTCTTAAACACTCCTTTTAAGAATGGCTTAAAATTTGGAGTGCCTGGGTGGCTCAGCTGGCTAAGTGTCTGACTTTGGTCCAGGTCATGATCTCACAGTCTGTGAGTTCAAGCCTCATGTTGGGCTCTGTGTTGACAGCTCAGAGCCTGGAGCTTACTTTACATTCTGTGTCTCCCTCTCTCTCCATCCAACCCTTGCTTGTGCTCTCTTTGTCTTTCAAAAATGAATAAATGTTAAAAAAATTTTTTTTTAAAAAAATGGCTTAAAATTCCTCTGCCAAGAAGAGAAGAAAGACCACAAATGCAGAAAGATTATTATTTCCTAAAATATTTCCTTACCTTCAAAGAAATTTAGGGACTTGGAAAATGAGTATTTTAGCAGAAACTTGTTAGTTGTACTAGTTGCTGTGGTATAACTAATTTCAAAGCTTACTGTAATATCTGTTGATCAAGAATTTGGGAGCTTCCTAACTGGGTAGTTTCAGCTCAAGATGGAATTTATGGTCAAGATGGTGTCCAGAGATGCAATCTTCTGAAGACTTGAGTAGAGGTGGAGGATCTGTTCCTAAGGCTTCAGTTCCTTAACACTGGACCTCTCCATAGGGGCTGCTTAAGGATTTTCATGCTATGGTGTTTGGCTTTCCACAGAGAGAAAGACCTAAGATACAAGTGTCAGTATCTTTTGTGACTTTCTTAAAAGTCACCAATCTCACTTCTGCTATACTCTGTTGGTCACACAGGCGTCTCAGATACAATGTGGGAGGGGACTAGACAAGGAAATGAATTCCACAAGATGAGGATCACTGGAGACCATCTTGGAGTCTGGTTACCATATCAGTGTACACGGATGTACATTGAAGGCTGAAAGCCTCTTTCTGTAAATAGCCGTTAAGCTTCCCAGGACCCTTCCATCATTGTTAGAGGAGAGAAGTTACTTCCAAAGTGAATGAGATTAGATCTTCTACTCACTTGGTAACCTTTGGAGGTTTTCACAGTCGGTCAACAAATGTTTGTGCCCTGCATTTGTTCTATGCAATGGAGGGTGTTCATTGGTAAATAAGAAAACAAAGTCCTTGCGCTCAAAAAGCTTATATTCTAGTGTAAAGAGATAAACAATGAATGTATTTTTTAAAAAGTAGGATAATTTCAAATGGAAATAAATTCTGAATGGAAAATAAAGTGTGTGAGTAATGTAAACTGATGGAGAGCTCTTTAATAGGGGCTCATAGAAGACTATTCTGAAGACTTTGAAGCTGAAATCTGAACAGTGAAAAGAAGACATCTACATAACAATCTACATGAGGGGAATAGAACAGGCATCTAGAAGAGTAAGAACAAAGGTACTAAAGAAGAGAATAAACTAAGAGGTTTAAAGAGGCAGGAAAAAAGGCACTGTGGCTAGAGTTCAGTGCAAGAGGGTAAGTTAGGAGCCAGATCAGGTAGGGTCAGGGTAAAGGGTAAAGGATTCTGGTTTTATTTTAAATGTATTAATCATTTATGGAATAGTGGCAAATAGGGGAAAGACACGACCTGATTTATACCTTAGAAATTTAATATTGGCTCCTCTGTATAAAATTGAGGAGTGGAAAGTGAAAGACTTTTACAGGTTTGTTTCTTTCATTCAGAGGATACATTCTGATGACTCGGGGTCAAGGCAGTGAAGTTGGTAAAAATAGTCAGAATCAGGATATATTTTGGGAATGGAACCAAAATGACTTGCTGGCAAATTCAAAGTAGAGTTTTCAGGAAAGTGAAGAATCAAAGATGATGACAAATGGCTTGAGCCCCTGAGCAGAAGGTAGCACCATAAATGGAGATCGGAATGGCAAGGCAGAGGGAAGCTGTAAAGACATGTTGGAAACCATTCTGTTTATGCTAGTAAACTATAATATTCAGTTTAACTTCTATTAATTTAAGATGCCTACTAAATATCATAGTGGAAATATACAGGCAATAGGATATTAGTCTTTGAGAAGCAGGATTGTAGATTTAATTTGACAATACTAAGCATAGTGATATAGAGTCATCAGCGTATAGATGGAATATAAAAAACCATGAGATTAGGTTGGGTCACTAGAGGAGGGGTGTAGACAAAGAAATGAGCACACAGTCAGGGATATCAGGGACTCAACCCTCAAACACTACGGAGCGTGGCCGGAGCCCCTGTGTCCCCGGCACGGAAGACAGGCTGGGAAGTCTGGGCTCTTACCATAAGGAATTCCTCGCCCAGAAGCTCACTGCATCCGAGCCCCGGCCTAACTGCTCTACAGCCCGTGGAACCCTGGGCTTGCCGCGCGGAAACGGGCCTAATCAGGGCTCGGTGGGACCGAGTGAGTTCAGAAGCTGAGGATGAAGTCAGCCAGGTCCCCAGGCTGTCCCCCAAAATGTGGCCAGCTATCAGATCCCCCCAACAGTGCCGTAGGGTTTGTAATCCCCTCCCACACTGTGCCCCAACCCCCCACCCTTGCCCCTTGTTGGGGGGTGGTTAGGCCACACGGAAATGTAAGGCCAGGCGCTCATTCCCGCCCTGGCCTCTGAGAGACCAAGGCAAGTCAGTTCCCCACCCCAGCCCTTTCNAAAAAAAAAAAAAAAAAAAAAAAAAAAAAACAAAAACCCAGAGCAGGATGTGGGGCAGGCAATATGGCAAGAGACAAACCACAAAAGTATGTTATCTTGAAAACCAAATAAAAAAGTACTTCAAGAAGAAGATAGTGATCTGTATGGTAAATTTTACATATACATACATTTTACATAAAAATTTATATATAAATAAAATTCCTTACAATAAATACATGTATATTAATGTATGCATACACATTTATTAAAAAGATTTATTATGAGGAATTGGCTCAGCCAATTATGTAGACTGAGAAGTCCCAGGATCTACCATCTGCAGGCTGGAGACCCAAGAAAGCATATTCCATTCTAAGTCCAAAGGTCTGAGAAATAAGAGTATCTGGCGTAGTTCTAGTAAAAGGGTAGGAAAAGATCAATGTTCCAGCTCAGACAGGCAGACAGAGAGAACTTTCCATTCCTCTGCCTTTTTGTTCTATTTAGGCCCTAATGGATTGGATAATATCCGCTCACATTGGGATGCAATGTACTTTACTTAGTCCACAGATTCAATAGCTGATCTCTTCCAGAAACACCCTCATGGATATCAAGAAATAATGTTTAATTTGACATCTGGACATCCTGGTGCCCAGTCAGGTTGACACATAAAATTCCTTCACAGGTTAGAACTCAGAATTAATAATTGTATTTTGTCACATGGAGGTCATAAGAACAGTTTAGGACATGAAGAAGCACTAAAGAAGAATGATTGGCCATTGTGGCAAGAGGGAAACCCAGATGAATGCTGTTTGAATTACAGGAAAGACGATGTTTGAATTATTTCAGAGGAGGGTACGTCAAATGCTGCCGGGATGTTGAGTAATGTAAAGGCAGAATATTGACCATGAACTTACATAAGATAAAGACTTGATAGGTGTAGTTTTAATTTAGTCAAGGGGAAGAAAACAGAGAGGATATTTGAGGATATCCTCAAATACTTATGTATTTGAGGATACATAAGTGAGGAATGAAGTGTATGAAACTGGACAAGATACTAGGGAGCTTAGGGACCATTCAAAATGTATTCAAGTCCCAAAACTCTTGGAAAGAAAACTCTATATAAAAGAAAAATTAGTAACTCTTACTTATTTTATTTTTGTTTTGATTTTGTTTGCATGTTTTTAAAAGTTTATTTGTTTTGAGAAAGACAGAGAGAGGGGAGGGACAGAAAGAGAGGAGGGCAGTGGATCTGAAGCAGGCTCTGCACTGACGGAAGAGAGCCCAGTGCAGGGCTTGAACTTGCAAACTGTGAGAACTGACTTATTTTAATAGATATTTCAAATAGATTCACTGGACAATATTTGTGAGATGTATAGATTATAACAATATTTCTTTGATAACTTTGAAAGATAGAAGAATACAGTTGAATTTTCTCCTGCTTGGTCTGGACACATATGCCCAACTTAATCCATTTCCATAGAGATGATTTTGAAATGTCTGTATACTTAGACAATGCCTTAACTTCCCATCTGTGTATTGGTATAGCTACAAAATAGCTCATATATATATGCATACATATATATATATGGATAATTTATGTTTACAACCACTTCATGGCAACAAACATAAATATATTCTTTTTAAGTGAATTTTCTATATTAATCCAAATGTCTTGCTCTTAATTTCATCCAAATATTGAACTTACAATGTTACATTGAAAGTTTTCTATTAAAAAAAAGAAATTTTTCTATTATATCCCCAAGGTAAGCTTCACTTAAGTGTCTTTTTTATTTTATTACTTTTTGGCATATTTCAGACCAATATAAAAAGTGATTGCATTTATTTAATGAACATCTAGGTACTATCACATGACATAAGAATTAAAAAGTTACAAAAAATAGATGAAGCGCTTGGTTTATTTTTCCCTAATTGCATTTCCCACTCTTCCAAGAGATATCCATTATCCTCAATTTGGTATTTATCATTTTCACATATATTTTTACCTTTTATCACAGATATTATATAACTGTTTCTATATACACATATATAGCATTATTCTGTGAGCTTCCAAACTACATTAAAATATTATATGTTGGTATGCAATATGGTTTTACTCAACATTATGTACGTGATCTTCTTTAATGACAAAAAAATTGATCTCTAAGTCCCCGCTGCATAGTATTCCATATTATAAATCTGCCACATATATATTTTCATGATGATAAAAATTTGGATTGTTTTAAATTTTTCAATTTTATAAAAAATTCTAGAGACAGTTTTTCTGTAAAAGTCTGTGTGTGTGTGTGTGTGTGTGTGTGTGTGTGTGTGTGTTACAGTTATACGGCTATGCCTGGGATGAAACTGAAGCAGAGACATCCTTTACACTATCAGATATTATTCTATTCCTCTCTTAGCTCTTTGCATTTATTAACATTCCAACCTCCCAACCTTCATTGTAGAAATATTTCCTTTCCTCTGTGAACTAGCCAAGAATCAGTATTATCATCTACACCTTGAAAGCCCTATATAAGTACAGTTGATACCAACTGCAAATAATGATTTTCATTAATTTTTCATTACAAGTATTAAAAGTTTCTATTACTGGGGCGCCTGGGTGGCTTAGTCGGTTAAGCGTCCGACTTTCGCTTAGGTCATGATCTCGCGGTTCGTGGGTTCGAGCCCCTCGTCGGTCTCGGTGCTGACCGCCAGCTCAGAGCCTGGAGCCTGTTTCGGAGTCTGTGTCTCCCTCTCTCTCTGACCCTCTCCTGCTCACGCTGTCTCTCTCTTTCTCTCCTAGAAATAAATAAAAATAAAAAAAAAAGTTTCTATTACTGTGATTCAAATTTCTTTATTTTTGTTTTGACCTCAAGTGAAATAAAAGATAGTATAATTTGCAAACTACTGTACTTTAATATTTATTGTTACGAAAAAATTCTTCTTGGTTTAAGCTGGAGTTCTACAGAAATAACAATCATGAAACAATTAACAAGTTTGATGATATTTATACTGACCTTGAAGTTCTTGGAACATAAGTGAATTTCAAGATACGTGATCCTGGTGTGTGGCGGGGAGCAGAGTGGGGGAGATAGTCCTGATCTCAGGACAATCAGGGAAATCAGGTCAAGGCAGTTTGGGGTAGGATGTGTGAAATTCTTCAGTTAATAAATTTATTTAAATATGCTTAATGCAGAATTTTCAAAATTATTTGACCAAAATATATTTGTATAAAAATTGATTGTCATCTTATGGCATACTAGTTTTTTATGAGATAATAGTGTTTTAGGAAAGAAAATGGCAGACATTTTCCTAAAGATTTAAGAACTTGTATTTTGATAGGAAGAATTTACTTTGTGTTTTTGACTTAGAAAAACAGCATCACAAAGACTTTCTTTTTGTAAATATAAGAAACTGTTTGCTGATTTTGAATGTCTGAATGGTAATACTACTTTTAATGGATGAAAAACATAAAAGAAATGAGTGTTTTTAATTTTCTCTTGGGTAGTACAGTCTAATTGGTAAAATGTTGGATGGTGTTTCTGTCCTCTTTATTTTCCATTTCTAATATAGAATCAATTAAGAGTAAGCAGTTGGAAATAATTCTTAACATAATTCTGTGATCCCTTTTATAATATAGTTAATGCAATTCCTCCAAGTAAATGGATATCAATTTCAATAAGTTTCCTAAATGGAGGGTGCTGTATGAGGCCTTTCATCTTGCCCTTTTAAAATTGACAATTAAGTACATAAGAAGTAAGTGGTGATTTTATTAGAACCCTACAAATACCTGGCCAAGTCAACTGCTTTTACTATAGTGATAATTTCTTTTTGTTTAAAAATATGAAGACTGAATTTTTTTCATTCCACTCTAGGCAATTGTAGCAATTAATTAAATATGTAGTAATATCTAATGTATTCACAGAATTATATATATTAATTTTATACATGATATAATTGTATGCCTATATATAATTTTCTTTACTTTTTCAATCAATAGAATGGTTGGTAATGCTAAGTGATGAAAGTAGTGTAGTTATGTACTAAGCATAGACTAAAGACTGAGGGGAAAATAACCATATTCATTTATTAAGCAAATACTAATTAAGTATCTCTTTGTAGGCTCTTGAAGCCTAAATTCTGATTATTTTTTAAGTTTATTTATTTTGTGAGAAAACTTAAATAAAATTTAATGTTTATTTATTTTGAGAGAGAGAGGGAGAGAGAGCACGAGTGGGGATGAGGCAGAGAGAGAAGGAGACAGAATCTGAAGCAGGCTCCAGAGCTGACAGCTCAGAGCCTCATGCAGGGCTCGAACTCACAAAGTCCCTGAGCCAAAGTTGGACACTTAACTGACTGAGCCACCCAGGCACCCCTGACTTTATTTTTTTTGAGAGAAACAGAGACAGTGCAAGTGGGGGAGGGGCAGAGAGAAGGGGAGAGAGAGAATCCCAAGCAGGGTCAGTGCTGAAAGCGCAGAACACGACTCAAGAATGGAGCTCACAAAACTGTGAAATCATAATCTGAGCCAAAACCAAGAGCCAGACATTTACCTGACTGAGCCACCCAGGCACCCATTTGGAGCCGAAATTCTTAAATTAGATGAAGGAGAGCACAGTAAAGAAAATAGATGAGTAAATTATTAAACATATAGGTGACCTTGAACAACACAGGGATTGGGGTACTGCCTCCCCCATGGAGAAGAAAACCCACGTATAACTTCTGATTCCCCCAAAACTTAACTACTAACAGCCTAATCTTGACCAGAAGATTTACCAGTAACAAAAAAACTCAATTAACCCACATTTTGTATGTCTTATGCATTATATAGTATATTCCTACAATGTAGAAAGCTAGAGAGAAGAAAATGTTATTAAGAAAATTATAATGAAGAGAAAATACATTTATAGTACTGCACTGCATAAAAATAATCCATAAGCGGACCCATGTAATTCAAACCCATGTTGTTCAGGGTCAACTGTATGTGTATGTCTGTATATTATATATTACATATATTTATAATAACCATTACAAAACATCTTTTGTGAGAGACCTAATTACATCTCTTCAGGTCACATGGTGAGCTTATTTCATATTATTTATTTTATATATGACATATATAATATATAAATACATATTTTTATCTCCTATTTATTTCTATAGTAATAGTATGTAGTATAGTGTGTGAATTCCACATCCTTTTATCTTCTTTATTCTTCTGAACCTAAATAAACCAGTTTAAATACCTCATATATTTTTATTATTGCTTAATTTCATTATCGTTATTACAAAATATAAATGCTTTGACATTATTTTAATGCAAAAATGGTTTTAAATATACCTTTTTTACATATTTGCAGGTTACATTGTGAAATCAGAGTGAAAAATTTAATGTTGTGATATATTTAAGTAGCACTAGAACATTATTGCTTGCCTCTGCTCTCTATGAAACAATTTAAACTTACATAAATGTGAAAACATTCTATTCAAAGTGTTTCTATTAGGTAGTATAAATTGTAGTTTCTGAAAAAACAGACTGAATAATTTTCAGGATAAATGCTATCCTCCAATAGTCTTTTTTCAATGAAAATTTAATATGCTTAAATTTAAATGAAAGAGTAAAAAAATATGTAGAAAACAAATTTGAATAAACCTTGAACATGTAGAATGTAAAGAAGCATAGTAGTATTTTTCGTTTATGTTTTATTTTAGGTAAATGTGTATTATTTATCTCTTCTTTTTCACTAGGAATAATGTCCAACTTTATTCAACATTACATCTTGGAAGAAGTATAAATTTTTAAATGTTTATTTATAAGAGAGAGACAGACGGAGAGAGAGCAGGGGATGGGCAGAGAGAGGGAGACACAGAATCCAAAGCAGGCTCCAGGCTCTGAGCTGTCAACATAGAGCCCAACACGGGGCTCAAACTCACACATGGTGAAATCATAACCTGAGCTGAAGTTGGAAACTTAATCAACTGAGACACCCAGGTGCTATGACATCTTGGAGAAATATAAAGTCCATTCATTTATACATGTATTCATTTAACATAATATGGTATATTATTGAATATACCATAATCCATGGCTTCCGATACTCTCTAGGGGTACAAAAATAGTGGATGAGACAGACAAATGACTAAGTTTTCATCACCCAGTAGAAAGCACCAAGATAGAGGTATTCCACAACTATTACATGAGCCCAGAGGAAAGAGTACCTATGAAAGCCATACAGGGGACTTTCAAAGGATATTAAGAGTACTCAGTGTGCAAGTACTCAGTATGCAAGATAAAGGGGTGTGAGAAGAGCATTCCAGGCACAGTAAAGAACATGGACTAAAACGTAGAGACAGGCAGGTCCAGGGGCTAAGTGAGAAATTACCATGTGAATCATTGTAAGTTGTGTGGACAGTATTCTGCAGGAAAAAGGATGATGAGGAATATTGCAGGCAAGTGTCAGGGGTGAAATGGGTGTTAGAAATCCCACTGTGGCAACAACCTGGAGAATGGTTTAGAAAGCAAAGGAAAGTTTGGTGACGATTTCTTAGTTATTTTGATAGTCCAGGAGAGAAACATTCAGGAACTTGAATTAAATCAGTAATGTCATGCTAGTGGAAAGCAGAGGGTAAGCTCATGAGATGTAAGTGGTAAAAACAGATGTGATAATATGATGAAAGAAAGAGCAACGTAAAGTTTTCTAAAAGTCTTGTGGGACTAAATGGGTTAAGGCACAAGTGATAGAGATACAGAATTCAAGAGAAAGAGCAAGTTTGTGAAAAAAAATGGATGGGTTCAGTTTTAGATGTGATATTCAGGTAAAGATGTTCAAGTCCTAGGGACTCCTTATCTACCTTGACCTTGTCTCTTGATCAAGAAGAAAAAGAAAGAAAGAGAAGTGTCACCTGAAATTGTAGCTATAAGCTTGAACAATAGGATTGGAATCAAGGGTCATGTGATTTATCTTCCTAAAAAATGAAATCAAAAATTTAGTTTATAGTTTGTCAAGTTGACAGTGTCCACAGAAAATTGGTAGAGTGGATTTGATAGCTTCAGTGGAGAAATACTTTTTAAACAGAGGACTCAAATTTAATGTTATCTTGCAGATACTTTCAAGAAATAGGAGCTAAGGACTTAAAATTACAAAACACATTATATAACAAATGATTATCCATGAAAGTTAGTAAAAAAAAATACTGAATTTGAACAGAAAGAACTGTGAATGTTAAGAAAATCAGATACAAAGTAAAAAATAAGTAAATTCTACTCCTGAAACCAATATTACACTATATGTTAATTAACTAGACTTTAAATAAAAACTTTAAAAAAAACCCAAAGTGCAAAACAAATACGTTTTAAACATTTAAATACATGTATCGGACCCACCCTTCATCCTGTCTGGCTCTGGCTTGGGCCACCTTTTACTCCAGCCATCACTGAATTAACCAGCTTTTAACTGGTGTAACTTGAATGTGTCCTACCTTAGCTGAGTGATCGATCTTTTGTTTTCTTTCCCAGGCTTTTCTGATGCCAGATGTGGATGCCTGCACATGCCCCTCTGGTATGTTTTCACATAGATAGACATTTAAGAGCAAGGTTTAATCAGTTACAGATGGGGACTAGTAAATAAGTGCCCCCCCTCCTTTTTTACCCTTTGTAGAGGACAACCCTGAAAAACTTTCTACATGGCTGTTCAGAAGGTTCAAAGAGGATAAAACCCCAATTGCCCACAGCAATCATATTGATGACATGGCCTTTTATTGGCTTCGTCTTTCAAACTCCCCATCTAACCTCATGGAAGATCCCTTACATAAGTCTGGGTTTAAGGCTCTGCTTTCTAGGAAAGAGAAGGAAAGCAGACTCTGCTTTCTGTGGTTAAAGAGGAACCTAGGCTAAGACAATTGTGACAACAAGTGACCCTAAAACACAGACACCCAGTGTAAAATTCTGGAATTGTCATGGATGAGAGAAGGTGGAGCCGTGATGGCCCTGGCATTCGGTAGCATTATTAGTACTAAGAGTCTCATTGGAGGGTAAAGATGACATGCAAGGGGGAGATTGTGTGGTGGCAATGGCGCTTGAAAGATATGAGGGCAATGATAATTAAGACTGTGGAGCTTTCTGGCCTTTGTTATCTGCTTCTGGAGCTTCGAAAAGGAAAATGACAGACTCAGGCTGACCAACTATCTCTTTAAGGTGTGCTGTGAAAGTAAGAGGGTCTGCATGTCAGTGTTTAAACAGCTTCTTATCTCATAGAGTAGATAGTGATGAAAACCAGGCCCGGGACTTAATTGTCAGGTTAACAGAATGACAAGGAAGACAATGCACAGCTTTCACAGTCTTATATTAAATTCAGACCCTTAATAGGTATGGAGTGGTCCTTCAGAACTCACTTGGGGACATTTGGTGAATAAGCCAGAAAATCTTGAGCTACAGATTCTTCTGAGCCTTGAACTAGGGTTTCTTTACTTGAAAACCTAGAAAGATCTCACTTGGGGCAGGTGCCTCCCAAGTTGTGTCTTCCTCAAGATGGAGTTCTGCCTTTTCTTACCACCTCCAAGCCAATAACCAGGGTCAGATCTCAAGATAGCCCATGCAGGGAAGTACTGACCCTGTTTTGGGAGCAAGTAAAATACTCAGCCCCAAATTGCAAGCTGTATACCAGCAAGAATTGCAAAAATGTGTGGTTGAGTAGAACTTGAGGATGGTGGATGGGCAGTGGTGGTGGTATACTAATTTAATATTGGAGTACTCTCTTAGAGCTCAGGGTTTAATGGCCTGGTAAGTGATATTTATCTGTTCAGGTGGCCTTTGGATGCTTGGAAATGCCTCTGGCCTAAAGAAAATGAAGTAGAGACATGAGATACCCTGGCAGAGTGTTGAACAGGAGTTAAGAAGCCTCAGAGAAAAGACAATTTTAAAATGGACTTCTTTTTTTTAATTTATTTTTTAATGTTTAAAAACTTTTTTTAATATTATATTTATTTCTGAGAGAGAGAGAGAGAGAGAGACAGTGTAAGCAGGGGAGGGTCAGGGAGAGAGGGAGGTACAGAATCTGAAACAGGCTCCCGGCTCTGAGCTAGCTGTCAGCACAGAGCCAGACTCAGGGCTTGAACCCATGAACTGTGAGATCATGACCTGAGCTAAAGTAGAACGCTTAACTGACTGAGCCACCCAGGCGCCCCTAAAATGGACTTCTTATGTGAGATCAGAGCACTCCTTACCTGTATTTCCTGGGACAGTATAAAAGAATTCCCTTACTACTTCAATAAGTTAAAGAAATGCACTGGTAAGGGGATTTCTCTTTTGGAAACTTGGTGGCTCTCCTCCATGGGCTAGAGCCAGGAATAGCCTGTAGTGCCTGACACTGGGTTCCTTGGTAACAATAGGGATAATGGTTCAAAATGGTAGAAGCCAGGTTGTGATGAACAACAGAGGCATGGAAGATATAATTATTATTAATGATAGCAAGAACAAAGTGGTAATTGTATGACTTGACCACAAGGGATCTACAGTGATACCTAATCGCCTGTGATATTCTTAGGAATTACATAAGTAGTCAAAGGTAATGCTTGACTTGGGTAACCAGAAAAATATTGAGAGCTGGGAAGGTGAATGGTGAAGTCAGCTGTTGCAATGGAAAATCAGGGCCCTTCAATAAGTTTCATATCTGAGCTCGTTTTCTGACTCAGAGCATTGATTCAAGAAAAGACAGGGCCTCCTTAAGTAAGAATCCTAATATACCTACAAGTATATATGACAGATATTCTTCCCATCTTTTCCAGAATGAGTCTATGGCTGTTTACCACATGAAGTCAACTGGAAAAAGAGATTCTCAGTTGACATGGTTACTGAGAGACTCAAAACACTATCCTGGTTCCCAATCCATAGTAGAGTTCATGGAGGTCAAGAGACAAATGGAAACCTGACCCAAGTTGATCTCACATTGATCCAGTGGGCCTGTGAGGCACAGAATAAGTTGGTAGATACCAATGTAAATGGTCTATTCTCTCTAAAAAATGTAGGAACTAAAATTGTATTAACAAGACACAATTTAACTATATACTTATCATAAAAGACACAGCTCAAACAGAAGACCTCATACTGAAAGGAATACATTCAATCCTTGGTGTGCAGTGTTTCATTTTCAATCGTGTCACAGGGTTTTCTAATTTCCCTTGTAAGTTTTCTTTGATCTTAAGAGCATCTTGTTTAATTTCTACATACTTGTTATCCTTCTGTTATTGATTTCTAGCTTCATTGCATTGTATTCTGAAAGGATAGTTGGTATGATTTCTTTTCCTTTTTTTTTTACAAATAGTTTATTGTCAAGTTGTTTTCCATATAACACCCAGTGCTCATCCCCACAAGTGCCCTCCTCCATGTCCATCTCCCCCCTCCTTCCCCACACCCATCAGTCCTCGGTTTGTTCTCAGCATTCAAGAGTCTCTCAAGGTTTGCCTCTCTCCTCCTCCCCCACTATTTCCCCCCTTCTTCTCCCCCGCAGTCTGCCGTTAAGTTCCTCCTAATCCTCCTATACGTGCAAACATATGGTATTTGTCCTTCTCTGCCTGACTTATTTCACTCAGCATAATACTCTCAAGGTCCATCCATGTTGCTACACATGGCCAGATTTCATTCTTTCTCATTGCCATGTAGTATTCCATGGTATAGATAAACCACATCTTCTTGATCCATTCATCCATTGATGGACACTTAGGCTCTTTCCATGTTTTAGCTATTGTTGAGAGTGCTGCTGTGAACATTGGGGTACATGTGCTCCTTTGCATCAGCATGTCTGTATCCCTTGGGTAAATTCCCAGCAGTGCTATTGCTGGGTCATCGAGGAGTTCTATTGTTAATTTTTTGAGGAACCTCCACACTGTTTTCCAGAAGGGATGCAACAGTTTACGTTCCCACCAACAGTGTAGGAGGGTGCCCGTTTCTCCACATAGTTGGTATGATTTCAATCTTGACATTTATTGAGACTTGTTTTGCCACCCAAGATGTGGTCTATTCTGGAGAATGTTCCAAGGGTACTCAAGATGGATGTATATTCTGCTATTTGCTGGGTGGTAGTTCCATAGATGTCTGTTAGGTAAGGTTTATTTTAATAGAGAAAACACAAATATGTTTATATACTGAGACTTATGATTCAGTGAGAATAAATAATTAAAAAAAAAAAGAAACAGAGGGTACATAATTGACAGCACATAGTATCTAAGGAAGTAAGAAAGCATGTATAATATATTTCAAATAGAAGCATCCACCTTGCAGAAGAAGAGATAAACTTTTTCCTTTGATAACGGGGGGAGGGAGGAAGTAAATAAGAATGAATTAATAAATGTATCTAAGGGTTTTTTTTTATTTGTAAAGCAGAAGGCTCAGTGCCTGTATAGCTTTTAAATCTTTTTGTTAAGACACTGAAAACAAAATATATGATAGAATTGAAAAGTTTTCTGACATTTCTAGCTTTAAGAATATTCACTGTGCTATAGTTTACAACAGAATACAGATAAATCCTAAATGGAAAGTAATAAATAACAGCTAGCTCAGATTTTAAAAGCCTTATGTACATGGCTCAGCTTTCGGTTTTTTATTTGTTTTTGGGGTAAGGCAGTAATTTTATTTTAGCGACCAAATTTCAATTAGCTCAAGGTCTCTTGAGTATGTTTGTTGTTATTTCAGACACCTTGCCTCAAATAATTTCTGGGAAACCCAAATAATGGTCCCATTTTCTACAAGTTCTTCTCAGTACTCACTGGTTACAGCCGCCGCCATGCTCACAGGCTGCCTCTTCCTGATTTCTCTGAGTTGATGCCGTTTGTCCCAAGAATAGACATGAGCTAATGCGTTAATTGCCCCAGAAGACAGAGTTTGATAATTAACAAAACACTAAGGGGGATTTGGGGGCAAAATATGAATAGATATACAAGGTAATTTATATCTGTTATTTGAAATAATTATCTTTAGGAACCAATTCCAAGCCAGTCCAAACCTAACCTAGGATTTCTGCCTCGCTCTTTCATTTTCTTTAGGGCATATACATAATAGCTCAACCACCAGAAACTCCAGATATTTTTCTGCCTTGGAAACCAGGCCCCAGAGATGGAGGAAAGTCTTTCCCTTTCTGCTCAGGGCCCATTTTATATTTACATCCTTAGGAAGATTTTCAGGGAAATATCCATATTTGCCCATTCCTTTTCTCACCTTTGTGTGTCTATCATTTTTTGTTTTAGAGTGCTGCTCCTTTGTCCCTCTTTTTAGATTTCTTTAAAACAAGTTATGTACCTTCACAAATCTTTTCTAACCTTGTTCCAATGCAGAAAGATCATATTTACTCCTTTCTGTCAAAATTTCAAGATTGCATTGTTTGTAATTTGTAATTTGAACAGTTACAGGTAGATATATGTGAAAAATAGAAGAAAGTATCACCAGAAAAGTAAGCTAATTGTGGAAATGAGAGCTCTGAAGTTTCAAACTTTATTCTGACATCAGTGAAGAAATGTTTGAGTGATATAAGTCGAACTTACTAACTCAATATGGATGGCAGTGTTATATAAGAAAGATAGAGATATATGCATTATTGAAAATTTTTGTATTATTTTCTTCCTTGCTTTAAGACTCAGGAACATAACAACAAGAGTATTAACAAAGATTTCCTGGCTTAGCTGAGAAAAATTATTCATATGAGTATTATCTATGAGATGCATGATACTGAGCTAACTATTGGGAGAATAAGGATGTAGGACATATAAAATTCCATAACCAATCTGGAAAGACAGCTTAAATGTATTATTGGGTAATTCCTCATGATGTCAAAGATAATGTCTTCCATGAATGTATTATCTATGTGATCATAAATACCTGATGAGGCTTAGCTGGGTAGAGCTGACGAGGATATATCCTAGGTAGCAGATGTAAGAAGTTTATTAATTTAATGGACAGGGAACTATCTTAGCTAAATTTCCTGTTTTGTTATTGTTGACTTTGGATTTCAAATTTCTAAGTCCCGTACAGCAATTCTCTTTTCAATAGTAGAGATAGTTGAGAACTTCAAATATGAGTCGGTTTGGAATATGCTACAATTAATTTCATTTATTTAAATTGGTCTTGAGACATCCTTGAAGACTGAACATCATGAAACATGCAAAGAATCATGAAAAATGTTGGTGGAACTTCATAGTTGAAGAGTAGATTCCATAGTGTTTCTGAGCTGATATATTAGGAAATGAGATTTTTAAAAAGATGATACAAAGAAGTGTATGTTTTTTTACTTTATTTTTGAACAATAACCATCATGAAGGAGTGCTTTTGATGATCTAAAATATACTTCAATTCCAAAAGAATCCTTTAGTGAGAAATAAGAGGACTAAAGAACAAGTCAATAACAACACTTTTACTGAAAAAAAAAAATAACAGTGGAGAATAATAGAAAGAGTTGCTCTCCATTTATTTTCTTGATCAAAAACATCTCCTTTGGATTCTATGGCTTCTGTATAGGTACGTAATTAAATACTTCCTTACAGTGATTTCCATCATAACATCCTAATGTGATTTTTAAATTATTCTAGATTCTTGAGATTAGCATTTCATAGAAATTTAGTGATGAAATGGGCCTTAAAGTTAATATTGCCTGAAGTGCAAAATCATCACTTGCCTTCTTCTTTTTCCTGGCAATCATTCAATTAACTTCAGACGTTCTATTTTTCATCCGCTTGATAGCATCCCTACCATACACAGAAAAGAATCCAAGTTGGAATGCCCTGTGATTCCATCTCTTACCAGCTACTACCATGTAGTTTTTTTTTTAAAGCAGAATTTTATTCAATCTCAGCTTATGTACAGGTTGGTAAATTCAGGATATACAGTCTACAAAACTTTCCTCCATAATAAGCATAATCTTTTGTTGCATAACTACCCCTCTTCATTTCTGTTCCAGGATAAAAACAGTAACTCCTTTCATTGGCCTCACACTTTCTGTAGACCTAATTAATACCCATATATCAATTCTCTGAGCCTTACTCTGGGCTTTCTAGACGTCTTATAATTTCTTAACCTACAAGGCAAAAATTCTGTCCAGCTAGGATGCTTTGTTATATCTTTAAGTGCTGTGTGAGGTGTTTTGGAGCTTCTGTTTAAAACTCTATACTAATGACTTCATAATTGTTAAATGGCTTTTCCAATAAAGTTTGAGGTCAGTGATTTAAGGACTCCTACTTTATCTTGGTGGTACTTGCCGGCTCTGTTACAGGTTGGAAACAAACTTGCTACTCCAGTAGTTTTGAATGAAGTGGGGAAGGAAAAACTGATTTTAGAAAAATTTTTACTTCATATTTCAATGGAAAAAAAATCACAATCTTTTCCACCCTTGCCATTGACATCTACTTCACTGAGCTGATCATATTACTTTTGAATAATCCTATGGTTAAAGGAATAATTTTCCAGAGCAAAATTTATTGAGTGAAAATATTCTTAATATTTCAAATAATCTTAAGATTATTTTTGATAAGTGAAATGGGAAATCATAGCCACCTCATCTACCCTTAAAAAATTAAGGAAGTGGAACAAAATTTTTCTTAACTGAAATGTAACAATCTGAACACAAATGGATTTCAAATGGAGAAACTTGAACCCAGAGAGGTTAAATGACTTTTTCAAGCTCACAAAGCAAAATACCCTAATTTGGAACTTCTCTGTTGAGACTTTTCAATAGTATTTTTACCAAGTATTTTTATTATACCATACTGACTTTGATTCAAGCCACATATCTGTTTCCCCCAGAGACTGTAAACCCCTTCAGATCAGAACATCATTGTCTAGTCTGAATTTGGCATTATATAAATGCTTAATGAACAAATCTGACCACACATCTCTTTTAGAATTAAGTAATAATATGCTCCCTTCATTATGCCATCACATAAACAACAGTCGGGTTCTTCACTTGGAGATTGTTAGTGTATGTTTGTCATTAAGTGCATTATCAAATATCAATGCTTGAGTCTTCTGCCTCTGAAGATTCCAAAGGGTGCTATAGCACTTTAATTGTTAAAATTGATCACCGAAGTGATACTTATCTCACTCACCTCCCTAATCTGAACACATTTGACAATTAGCTGTTCAGAGTTCTAAGTTGAGCCTGTTTTTAAATTGGATGTGGAAAGTGTAAGTGGAAAATTGGATACGTAAGAGCAAGAGACTGAGGAATTAAATTCAAGCGGCTCGTAAATTTAGCCTATCTTTTCCTTAAAGGTGCCTTATGTTGTGGCAGAAAGTAATCATTATATTGGCTTGGTTCTATTGTACATAGAAAATATATGCATAAAGTCATTGTTTAGAAGTAACGCCTGGTAGTATACAATTGATTTTGATTTTGGTACATATCACCCAATTTTATTTATGTTTCTAAGGCAATTACTTTTCCACTGGGAAGTGACTAGTTAACTGTTGAACAAGGATGCTCATAGCAATTACTAATTGCACCAAAAAGAATTAACATAGCAGATCTGCTACCCTTTAAAAAGCCTGTTTGCAAGTCTGGCCCTTGGCTGGCATCTGAGAAGTTGGATATTGAGAGACCAGTAACTGATCAAGGTGCTCACTCTGCTTACATAGTTTGTGCTAACAATATTGTTTTTTTTTTTTTAATTTTTTTAACTTTTTTAAAAATTTATTTCTAGGAGAGAGAGAGAGAGAGAGACAGCGTGAGCAGGGGAGGGTCAGAGAGAGAGGGAGTCACAGACTGAAACAGGTTCCAGGCTCTGAGCTGGCAGTCAGCACAGAGCCCGACGCGGGGCTCGAACCCACGATCCGCGAGATCATGACATAAGCGAAAGTCGGACGCTTAACCGACTAAGCCACCCAGGCGCCCCTGTGCTAACAATATTGTTTACGCTGGAAACCTGATTTCCTTTTGGGAGTCTGGGATTTTGGTACAGGCTAGGCAGAAGGTGCCCCTTTTGATCAGCCCCCAATAAAAACCCTGGGCACTGAGTTTCAAATTAGCTTCCCTGATAGCTAACACTTCACACATCTTACCACATCTCATACCTGCAAGACTTAGGTGTGTCTTGTGTCACTCAGCTGAAAGGGGATTCCTGGAAGCTGGTGTCTAGTTTCTCCTGGGCTTTGCTCAAAGTACCTTTTCCTGTTGTTGATTTTGCTGTGTACCCTTTCAGTTTCATAAATCATAGCCATAGTTCTGACTATATGCTGAATCCTAGGAGTGCTTCTAGTGAAATCAAATTTGGGGGTGGTCTTAAAGACCCCTATTCACACTAACTTACTGGCTAATCTGTACATAGCATTGACCTGTTCTAGGTGCCGTTCTAAGAACGTTATGCACATGAGCTCATTAATTCCTCACTCTGACTTCACTATGTAGATACTATTACTAACACCTCCATTTGAATTGTGAGGAAACCAAGGCCCAGAGAAATAGCTTTCCTATCCCTGGTAAGTTCTAGAGCTATGGTGATATACCAGAAAGCAATTATGCAGAGAACTGAAGGGAGAGGATTCAGTCAGTAAACCATAAAATAATTTTTGCCTTATTTAGCTCAGTGTTTCACTAATCATGGGCAATTTGAATATAAATTTTACTTACATAAAATTTTATTTATTTATGTACATATAGAGTTCTCCTATGGGAACTCTCAATTTTTACTCTCACAGGGATTTCCTCATATCTTTCAATATTTGACTGGTAAATGGTTTTCCATCAAACAGCCCATGCACCTGTGTTTTTCTCTTGTGCCTAAACAGTTATGCCAATGACAGTTTCCTTCTTTGATTGCTCAATCAGAGCAACAGTAGGAAAGAGGAATGTTTGGGAATGTATCTTAAAACTTTTTTGATTGCACAGTGCCTGGCTGGCTCAGTGGGTAGAACATGTGACTCTCGATCTTGGGGCTGTGCGTTCCAGCCCCACATTGGGTGTAGAGATTATTTAAAGATAAAATCTTTAAAGAGAAAAAGGAAAAAAAAACTTTTTTGATTGATTCATCTGTCTTCTACAACTTTGTCTCCAAATGAATTATTCAAGCTCCGAATTTTATTTAATATTTACTCAGGAATCAAAGCAATATTTTTGCCCAAACAAAAGTATTTGCTTCTGTGAGACCCAGTTATCTGGTATCATGAATAATGTTCCGTTTTTATGAATGATATTCTTGAAAATTTCTACCCTTGTGCAAGTCACTCTATTCTAAGATACACTCCAGGTTTTTCACCCATAAGATGAAGAAGATGGGTGAGGTAAGAAGGCAATTTACTTTATATAAATGGTGAGTCCAGGGACAGCCTATTATTACATCACTGAGTCTAGATATCTGGAAATCAGCTTTCAGTTAAAAATTTCACAGAGGGGGCACATATATAGAACCTTCCAAAAAATGAGCATGACTGTTATGAGTAAGAGGGTATTAGAAAGTCTCATATTATTTCCTCTCAAGGTGCTTACCAGTTCCAAAGGGACAAATAAGAACATTTTAGGAGTGAAACCTGGCAGGCTCCATCATAACCAAGTCATCAGTGTTAACATCATAAGTAGGGAACAAAAATGTATCATAAGCCTTCTTTTTTTAAATGTTTGTTTATTTTGAGAGAGAGAGAAACAGAGAGAGAGAGAGATTGAGAGAGAGGCAGAGAGAGGAAGAGAGAGAATCCCAAGCAGGCTCCACACTGCCAGTGCAAAGCATGATATTGGGCTTGAACCATGAACCTTGAGATCATGACCTGAGCCGAAACCAGAGTTCACTGCCTAACCGAGTGAGCTGCCCGGGTGCCCTGATCCTTCTGATAGAATGCAATGAGAAAGACAGAGGTTTGCTTTTAAGGTATGCTTACCAAAAATGCATAGCCTGAATCCAGTCAGGGGTATACACCAGAAAAAAACAAATTGAGAGACACTACGAAATAGCAGCATGCTTCAAAAACAGTAAAGAATTTCTGATAGATCTTTGCAGATCAAAGAAGACTAAAGAGACATGAGCCAATTCTATGTAATCCAGGATCTTGGATCCTAGGTCTGAGAAGTGAAAAAGCAAATGCTACATAGCTCATTAGTTATGATGAAATTTAAATAAATGTGGGATATTAGAAATCACATTGTGTCAGTATTAATTTTATGATTTTAATAATTCTATCATGGTCGTAGTCTTTATTTTAGGAGATATACAGGGAAACATTTAGGGGTAAAGACCTAATGGGGTAGACCTAATGTCTTGCAACTTACTCTAAAGTATTGCTAAAACTAGTAAGTGTGTGTGTATGCCTGCCTGTGTATACACGAGAGAGACAGAGAGACACCACAACAAGGCATATGTGATAAATGCTAACATTTAGAGAATATGGGTGAAGGATATGCCATAATTCTTTGTACCACATTTGCAACATTTTTCTAAGTCTGAAATTAATTCAAAATTTAAAAAAAAATTTTTTTAATGAGGTCAGAGTCAGAAAGGGCTTTAGAGTTAGAACGAAACCCCTGGACAGACATTATTCACATGGACAAGGTCATTATTAAACCATTTGGTCAGTCAGCCAGTCACACAGCTTGGCTGAGTGTCTCTTCCATTCAGGCATTCTCCTGCGGAGCTAGACATCCACAGGAGTGAACACAGCAACAAGGACCCCTGCCTGTGTGAAGCTTATATTCCAGTGGGAACAGTAGGCAAAAACACAAACAAAATTATATAGTGCATTAGAGCTTGATAATAACTGGGGCCCCTGGGTGGCTAAGTAGGTTGAGCGTCCAACTTCAGCTGAGGTCATGATCTCACTTTCGTGGGTTCGAAGCCTGCATCAGGCTCTGTGCTGACAGCTCAGAGCCTGGAGCCTGCTTCAGATTCTGTGTCTCCCTCTCTATCTCTCTGCCCTTCCCAACTCATACTCTGTCTCTCCTTCTGTCTCTCTCTCTCTCTCAAAAATAAATAAACATTAAAAAATTTTTTAAAAACTTGGTAAAAACTAAGGAAAAATAAAAACAGACAACTGTACCAGGAAGAATATGTTGACCCAGCGGCTGCCTGTCTGGGGAGCCCTTTGGCATCATCCTCAGGTAAACCTTCCACATTCCAGTGAGAGCTTCCATTCAGTTCAGACCTCCAGTGTGACAGTACCTTTGCCAAGCTATAACCACCACCACCCAGACAGTAGGATGACTCACCTAGCTGTGACAGAAGGCTTTCTTTTCCAGAAGTACCCATTTTTATAAATTTGGAAAATAGGACCCCAAACAAGAAACACAGCACTATTTCTCTGACACGAACAAGTACTGAGATTTGGTTAAAGTTAGAGGTCAGTGAAATTTTCAGTTAGGTTATTTTCCAAACTGTTTTGAGAGAAATAGCCCAGAGTCCTATAGTTTCAGCAACAGTAATATCTCTTCCTAGCCCTGGAATGCTGCAGCCATCTGGGACCACTTGGCCCTCTAAACGGGTAAGGTTTATCCATAAGTCCTGTGACCATTCACTTTTGCAAGGAAGGAAGCCCCAGTTTAGTTGTTCTGGTGGCTCAACATCAGGTCAAACTCAATGCATCCAGTTTAAAAGACTGAGTCTTTGGGGCACCTGGGTGGCTCCGTTGGTTAAGCATCCAACTTTGGCTCAAGTTATGATCTCACAGCTCATGAGTTCAAGCCCCACATCAGGCTCTGTGCTGACAGTTTAGAGCCTGGAACCTGCTTCAGATTCTGTATTTCCTCTCCCTCTGCCCCTCCTCAGCTCATTCTCTCTCTCTCTCTCTCTCTCTCATATAACAAAAGAAAGGGAAGGAGGCAAACCATGATAGACTTTTGAATGCTGAGAACAAACTGAGGGCTGATGGGGGTTGGGGAGAGGGGAAGGAGGGTGGTGGGCGTGGAGGAGGGCACCTGTGGGGATGAGCACTGGGTGTTATATGGAAACCGACTAGACAATAAACTATTTAAAAAACAAACAAACAAACAAACAAATAAATAAAACTTTGTACACACACACACACACACACACATACACACATACACACAAGACTGAGTCTTTGTCTTTCTCTTACACTTTGAACCAAAATTCTTCACACTGACCTTACTCAAGGACCTGCAGTATGTCTGTGCATGAGCAACAGATCATTGGGCTCTTGTTCCCTCCTGACTTAACAGCCATAGAAGTGCTATTTATTAAGTGCTTAGTGTGTACCAGCTACCGTGTTAAAGTCCTTTGCTCTCAGATAGGGATGCCTTGTTATCTTGTTTTGTACACAAGAAAGGAAGATCTAGAGAGTGTGAGTTGACCAAGGTTGTCATAAATTTGGGTTGAAACCCAGCATCCCACTCCAAAGCTAGAGGATTTTCCTAATGCTGACTTCAGCATGCCTACATGTCCACATCCTAGTCTTTCTACTTTGTTCTTCGCTCTGCTCTCTCTACATCCTGTTATATTCATTTTTGGCTTGGTTTGCACAGATGTCTACATGCCGTTGCCCTTCTTTCTCATGGGATACCTTGATGTTTTTTAGGATGAGATTTCCACCCGTGTCTGTTCCTTGGCACTCTATCCATTCCCAATTTCTCTTTGAGGATTTCCATGTACCTTCTTTTTAAAAAAAATTTTTTTTAATGTATTTCTTTATTTTGGGAAAGAGAGACAGAGAGTGCAAACATGAATAGGGGAGGGGCAGAGAGAGAGAGAGAATCCCAAACAGCCTCCACTGCCAGCATGCAGCTGGGTGTGGGGCTCGATCCAAAGAACCCCGAGATCATAACCTGAGCTGAGATCCAGGGTTATTCGCTTAACTGACTGAGCCACCCAGGTGCCCCAATGTCCATGTAAGTTCTAAAACACAGCATAATGAACCACAATCCTAGAAGCAGTTTCTTCTCTCTGCCACCTTACAGCTATAGGAACTAGGCAAGCCAGTCATTCTTTTTATCTAAAATATGAGGGTGATACTAGCTGGCCAACATCTGGATAAAACTAATAAAAGAAGTGTAAGATGTATACATGAAAGTAGCCGCTATCGTTTCTGATATCACTGAATTTTTATCTCTGTCTATATCCCAGTGTGTGTGAGTGTGTGTGTGTGTGTGTGTTTGTGTGTTTAATCTCTACTTGATGGTTAAAACTCTCATGTATGTGTTTGTAATAGACATCTCTATAATGGGACTGTTATGTTACACATTACTACATGGATGTTTAAGGAACACATTTTTATCCCAACTCATAAGAATGATTTTGTGGGCAGTTTTAAGAAGTTAAGAATGCTTGGCTACCACAGTGGTTCTCATCCAGCTTCCCCTACTAACATGTCACCAGGGCGCCAACATACTTCAGCATCACTCTTCTCTTGGAAACCGCTCTCAGCACGAGAAGGGCAGACACCTCCAAGAGGGCATTTTACCATCTCAATTGGAGTGGCATATAATTGAAATATGCCTCTTTCTCTCTCTCTCTCTCTTTCTCTTTCTCTCTTGGTGTGCTTCTCAATGAGAGAGCAGATCTTTCTACTCTTGAAAGAATTATTCAAAATCTGGATCAGGGGGTACAATTTAAAAAGCCTCTGAGTTATTTTCATAGCCCTCTCTATACCCACACATATGATATCTGGGGTGGGATTCACCCTGGACAGTTAAAATATCATTATAGAGATCCTTTGCACTGCATACACCCACATACACACACACATACACACATATACACACATACATATGTATATACACACATATACATATGTGTATACATACACACATATATACATATGTATACACACACACACATATATACATACACACATACATACACACGGCAGTTGAAAATTTTTTATTCCTATCACCTACAACATAAATGAGTATCCAAATGATGTCAGCCTAATGTTGAAATGACTACACGAGTTATATGTGGTTTCATTTTAAACTCATATCTTTGATATCCTGGCACTCTAGTAATGTATTTCCTTTCCTAAAACCATTCTACAATTAATTTTTTCTAATTAATTTTCAAAATTTTTATTCTTTTATATTTATTGCTCTTTTACTTTTCAAACTGTAGAGTAACTAATAAGATTCTATGAAAATATCAAAAACAGCATGTGGTCTGATCACATAATATTATAACTTATTTGTCTACCATTTTAAGTGCCACATAAATATGCATCTTATGCATTTTTTTTACTTAAAGGGATTACATATATAACATATATATATGATATTCTATTGTGTGTGAAAATATATGGCATGTATGAAGCATGAAACAAATATCAAATAAATATGATCTTGGGACACCTGGGTGGCTCAGTTGGATAAGCGTCCAACTTTGGCTCAGGTCATGGTCTCATAGTTTGTGGATTTAATCCCGCTTCAGGCTCTGACAGCTCAGAGTCTGGATCTTGCTTATGATTCTCTGTCTCTCTCTCTCTCTCTCTGCCCCTCTCCTGCTCATACTCTGTCTCTCTCTCTCAAAAATAACTAAACATTAAGAACATTTTTTAAATAAATATGATCTCTTTTCTCCCCTCCATAAATGGAATTGAATAGTAATTAGCAATATTGTAAGTGTAGTTCTGTTCTAATGATTCCAGGAAAGAATTGGGCAATATGAAATATGGTTAATAGGTCTTCAGAATACTAGATAAACAGAGATGATGATAAGGAGGAAGCAAGATGAATAAAGACTGTGGAAAACTGAGGAGAAATTCAGGATAAGGTAGTATGGGGTGCCTGAGTGGCTAGGTCGGTTAAGCATCCGACCTTGGTTTTGGCTCAGGTCATGATCTTGTAAGGTTCATGGGTTTGAGTCCCACATCAGGCTCCTCACTGGCAGTGCAGAGCCTGCTTAGGAATCTCTGTCTCCCTCTCTCTCTGATCCTCCCCCGACTTGCATTCTCTGTCTCTCAAAATAAATAGACTTTAAAATTTTTAAAAAGATAGGTATGTATGGACAAACAGCCAACCTCAGGCCACACCAGTAATTCAGAATGCTCATCGCCCTTCACTTTTAGCTGAGACCTAGGAGAAATGATGGAAACTCATACTTACTGAGCACCTCCTACATGCCAGGCACTGTTAGTTACTTTTCTTACCTTTTCTCTTTTAACCCCCATAAGAATCTTATCAATCAGAATGATGAGCCTTCTCTGTGATAGAGAAAAGTGAGGTGCAGAGGAGTTAGGTAACTGACCTTCCAAGCATGCACACTCCCAAGGGTTAGTGTTGGAGTTCTGATGTGGTGTGTCCACCTTAAAAGTCCAAAGTTCTTGCTCAGTCCGTCATGCCAAGTCACCTTGCCGAGCCTGTACTCCTCAGCAGAGACAGTGAGGAAGAGCATGGCCCATTTAGCCTGAGTAAGGACTGAGGATCATATGCACTCCAAAGAAACGCATGGCCAGAGTCAAGTGTGTAAAACACACCTGGGCAGTTTTATCGTCAAGTTAATAATACTTTCTGAAGAAATACCTGGATAAGCACAGAAATTCTCTCCAGTTCTAGCCTTGAAATCCAGGCTACACTTCTCTTTTGGCCCTGGGTGGCCCTGGTGTGAGTCAGCAGCCTTTAGACAGGCTCCATGCCCCTGGCTCCATGCTCCTTCTGATTTGCCTAGGAGGCCTCCCTGTAACCAGGTCTGAGCCTCTACACTGAAGTACTGGCATGTGGCCAGCTCTCCATCATGACGTCTTCCCACAACAACTTATCCAGGTGAAGACCTTTCCCACTTCTCTGGTCCTACCATGTTGGCTCCTGTGGGCAGTCAGAACATCTTCTTTTCATGCAGAGTTGCCTGCAAGGTTCCCAGGGTGTCATCTGTTTCTAATGACTGCTGTGATTCCTTTTTTGAAATCCATAATATTGCTGAACTCTTCCTGAACATGATAAACACCAATTTTATCCTTACTTGAACGCAAAAGTTAAAAGATGAGGAGACAGGAAGTGATAAAGAAACTGCTTAAATAATTGATAACGATGCCATAGTGTGTATTATGGTGTGCAGGAAGTGAAATGTGCTTGCGTCAATATATTCGTTTCCGAATGGTGTTGTAGCAAAGTACCACAAACTGAGTGCTTTAGAACAACACAGGTTTATTTTCCTACTAATTCTGGAGGTCAGAAGTCTAAAAATATTTTCACAAGACTGTATTTCTTCTGGAAACTCAAAGTGAGAATCCATGCCCCTCTTGGTCTTTGTCAGGCTCTAGAGGCTGCATACATTCCTTGACTCAGTGCACTGCTTCACTCCGACCTCTGCTCTTATTGTCACAGCCCAGTCTCTGACCCTGACGTCCCGTCTCTTTCTGGCAAGTAACTTTACGATTACATTGGGTCCACCCAGATAGTCCAGGATAATTCCCTCATCTCAGGATCCTCAACTTGACTACATTTGCAAGTTCTTTTGCTATATGTGGTAATATATTCTGGGGATTAGAATATGGATATTTTGGTAGAGCAATTATTCTACCCAAAACAATCAGAAAAGAAAACCAGAGCATTAAATTAGTATACAGATGATAAAATAAAGAAGCCAAAAGTGCAGGCTCCATTAACACCCAACAGTGATACTGCTACAGCACTGTAGTAGAAGAGCATTTTGGGTGAAATATGAACTGTAAAGTAGAAGGAGTTTAGATCGTGTTTGTTCAAGTTCAAATAGACTAATTAAAATATTCTCATCGTGAGCTTCTTTGTAATACATGTGATGACAGAGACTGAACTTGAAGTATCTGATTTTTTACTCATGTATCATTATTATAATCTAATATAACATGTATACATGTGCACATATCACACTCACCAATACACAGACATGCACACACATACGAAGGCATCTATACATAAAAACATGTAAGTAATGTATAAGGATTATATGAGTTAGGAATGTTCGAAATAGAAATGGAACTTCAAGGACATTCTGAATAGTCTCCACCTAAGCAATATCATCATCAATTCTATGCTCTTTTGATATAAACACTGTGTTATGTTACATCTGAAAACAAAGGAGCTCTAGCCTTAGACATGTTGTAGCACATCCCGCCCACCTGCAGTCTGACTTGTTCACTGCACATGATTTACCAGCAGGGTATTTAGTGGATGCACACGTAACCTAGTGGACAATGCAATGTCATCAGAAACACCGGGCATTTACACTCTTTCAGTGGCCTGGTATTCATTATTCAAGTCGATGAACACGTATGCATGAAAACCTTCCGTCCATTTGTAAGGGNGGGGGGGGGGGGGGGGCGGGAGGAGGAAGGGAAATAAATGTGCCATTTTTTTTTTCCTAGAATGTGGCATATAAATACCTGAAACAAGAATTTCATAACAAAAGGGCAAGCTAACCTTACTAAATGCTGATTACACAGTGCATAATAGAAAAGGAAATAAAAGCGTTTTTATAAAATGTATCAAATCCTAAGAGTGCTGTTAAACTCATTAAAGAAAAAATGAAGTTAGAGAAACTGGTCTTATTTTTTTTCACTCCCAGTAGAGTTCATTTCTACTTCAACAACTAAGCCAAGGTCACATTTAACTCACTTCAATTTCACCCAGTGCACAAGCTAATGTCAATAGTACAGCTGCCATGCAGAGCTAAAGACTGATGGTTAGACAAAGCCATTTACACAAGGCTGGGTCTTTCATCTTCTCTCAGCCAGTGACATAAGAAAGCACTGAGGTTATTCTCAACTAGAGACGAAAACGGGCGTATTAGAAAGAATGTTATTCTCCTTAGCTGTCACACAAAGGATCTGAAGAAATGTAGAAATGTTTTTTTTTCCTCCCCCCACTCTGGTCATCTGGGGAGATCACAAAGTGACTCTAATAGCCTTCACTCTGAAATTTTCACATGGTTTAAGTGATTGCCAAGTCTGATATTTTCCATTTACACTTCATTGCCATCAGAAAAAGAAAAAAAAATCAATATACCTACCTACTCAAGTGTGTCACAGGATGAGCTTATAAAAGAAGACATCAGTCTTTTTAGGGCATGAAAAATATACTTATTCAAATATATCTTATTTAAAATGACATAAATTGCAGTGGTTAGTCAAGATTCGATTTCCTCTAAAATATAAGATTTAAAATATTCCTTGACTTGCCAGGAATCAGAATCCTTCAAATTGTTGATATATACAGATGTACTTGTTTTCTGATGTAAGTCATTCTGACTGTGTTTTATTTCAGTGCATTAGTGACTACATTTATTAATTTTATAAGAACTAAAGCATCACGTTTCATGAGACCACACAAAGTAGTACATTTTTTTTTTCTTCTCAGGAAATAATTTTATTTGCAACCTTACTTTTCCACTGTATGGCTTCTTGCACTTTTTAGCTTTATGTCTTAGGGAAAAAAATGAGGATGTTTTTTTATATTCTTCTAATAATATTTTACATTAAGAGTCTATTCTTTCTTAACTTGTTTTAACTATTAAACTTCTTTATGCAGAAAAGGTGTAATGAGTTCGGTGTAACATTTCAAATGCTTTTGTTAAAATCAGAGGTAATTTTAACTGTCAAAGGAACATCCATGTCAGATTGGTCTTTCAATTAAAAGAAGTCTCGTGTCAAGCTTGAGTACAATGCCTGTGTGTTATATACATGCTCTGTGTTGCAGATATTTAGAATTTTTTCCATTTCCATATTTTTTTTCTTAAACATGGTGCTGAAGGGAGAGTATTGGTGGCCGTGCCCCAGATTTCCTGAGTGAACTCACTGCTTGAGGATTTCACTATATGGGTATAGCATCATTGTATCAGGAAACCAAGAAGACATATAGGATGCTTTCAAGTCTAGACACTGTATTCAAATAACACCTGTCAAGGAGTTCTGAAACAGTGATGGAATTTTCACCTTCCCACTATTACAGGGCCACCCCACAGGTCTGTAGGCTTTCGTATTTGTTTATCTCTGCTCCTCAGCCCCCCAACCCCGAAGTGAAGGTGGTGAATCAACTCACCTAAAAAAATGGAAAGAAGAAGAAAGAAAGAGCAGAATTTCGCATCTGGGGTCACTCTAGGACGCAGTTCCCTATGTGGCAATGCAACACAATAACAATTTGAGTTACTGGGCCGTCCCCCACAGTTACAAGTATTTCAAGGTCAATTTATCAATTTAACAGCTTCATCTTCTTAATCACTAAACTTCTGTCTTTTTGAGCTTGTGCTGGAAGACTGTGGCTGCTAATTAAAATGGAGCTTTACTAGCAAGTACACAAATTAGATCCTGTCAGTAAGTTTATTCTAACTATTGGTCATTTCTAAATGCCTTTTTAATCCCCTAATTTTTACATTAAAATTCAAAAGCCTAACAATCTTAATCACCCCTACATCAAATTCATCATTAAGAACAGGAAGCCAGATGGTATAATTTTGATTTACCGGACTTCAGCGTGAATTAATGTACTGAGTGCCGATAATGAATACATCAAACCTGATATTGCAGAAACCTATGAATCTGGCATGTGAAATTAATAACACACTCTGCACAATGAAAGCATGTAAGCTCATATAAAACTGAGGAGTAATGGGCCCTTTTATTTTAAATGGTCTTTATTAGCCTTCCGTTTTGACTCTTAAGAAAAAGATGAGCATTTTGTTTAGGCATGTACTTGTCCATTGGACAACTATTTTTCCCCAATGGAACCCAACATGAGCAAAATGAGGCTGATTAATAACAAAGCTTGTCTAGAGAAATTTGCTCCAAGGGTTCTCAGAATAGCTGCTAGTTCTGCCTTTATTTGGGGAATTGTACGTACGAGAGAGAGGTGGGAAATTTCTGTAAAACATCATGACCTGTAAAATGTCATGTTACCGTTTTCTTAGCACTGGACTAACTTTTTGTAATACATCTACCTGAGAACCACTTTTGTATACTAAACTTTCCATTTGTCTCTTTTAGACAGGCGTACGCACGTTTATCCCCTATTGTTCATTACTGCTGAAGGTGTGCTGTTTTATACCCATGAATTAAATAGAATCCATACCCAGTCATGCAAGTCACGTGGACGAGAGGACACCCCTAACGGGTCATCGGGAAGGGTGGCTCACTACATCCAAATCACTGACGTCCGAAGTAAGTGGAAGCTGCTGTTCTGTGATCATGTTTATTAATGTCTCTGCTGATGCTTTTACATATTGTCATCAAATATATTTTTATTTTTGTCGGCCTGCAGAGAATTCCAATTTTCATTAGGGATTAACAGGATTAGAAAATACAATATATTCATGAACGAAGTGAAAAATCTGTGGAGTAAATTCAGACAGAAAATATAATGTTTTTAGGCAGCTTAGAGTTCGTATAAGTGGAGTCATCTAGTAGATCAAAAAATATGTATTATTTCCATCCGAATTTTTTAAAACACAGATTTTAGTAGATCGAATCGTGACAATTGTATGAGAATGCTCAGTGTTTTTCTTTCCTCCGAGCAGCAGGATTACAAATCGGCTGTCCAGGGCGAGCCCGAAAATGGCCCTGTGTAATATACTTTGTAAATGAAGTCTTTTCAACGTTTGAAGTGCTTTTGCTTCAGATTCCGAATACATATCAACAGACAATACAGAGATCCAGAAAGGTGGAGGCAAACAATCTTTGCTTTTGACTCAACTCTATCCATAATGGTATTTGAAGAAGGTGAAAATGCCTATTTTACTTTTAAAGTGGTGATAGGTGACCAACACTGCAGGTTAACAGCCTGAGCTGCTTTACGTTGCACGGACCTTCGTTTTTCACTGCTCGGTTGGTGTGCCAAATATTTCAGCAGCCTGACGCCGAAATGAAGGCAGTGCCACAAATAGGATAATGTTCAAAAAAATGGCACAAACCTTACACTAAGTGCTATTTTCTAGATAACATTGCTCATTGGCTCAATCTATACTCACACTTGTAAGACAGTATAGAGGATAATTTGTATCTCTTAGAGATTCAGTGCTGCGATTTATTACAGAAAAGGGAAGGGATGTATTAGTTCTTTATCTTAAGGGTAGGGAAAATAAAAGCACTTTTTGGGCTCCTGATATTTATTTTTGTGACTTAGCCTTCAAAAATTGTGCGTTTTAATAAAGATTAGGCTTTTAAGAAGTACCCCTTTTACACCTTACATCACTTTGAATGGAATAAGTCGGTTATTTCTGGCTGAAAATTTTTCTTACTCCTAAATCTCTTTAACTGAAGCTCATTTGACAAACCTATTATAAAATGAATAAATGCAGCACTGTGTGATTTGTCCACTGTCAACATGTTAACACACTTTATTTGAAGGTAGATTGATGGAGGGTGGCTGAAAGAGTTTACCCTCCTGAGTTAAAGAATAGAAAACCCTTTTTTCTTAGTTTTTTTTTCTTTTTTTTTCTTAGAAGTTCACAAGAGTAGATATACAATTATCCTCGACTTGCTGATGCAAAGGAACAGAGCATTTAGTTTCTTGTCACTGTCTCTGAAATTCCTAAAGGTACAATTAGCATTTCATTTGACATAATGTTGAAAGGTTCATAGATTGATCTTCCCTAAAATGCAGCAAGAATTTTTTGAAATGCAAATTTTGACATTTATTAACTTTTATTCCAGATCTGTTTATAGACTGTAAAACTGTGCATACATTTAACTCGAAGAAGCTAAAAGGACAATGTTTAGGTGGATACTCTGTGTTATAATAAAAGTCTATTTTATTGTTTCAACAATGAAATTTTTATTATCAGAGATTTATGATATCAGCACAGCAGTTTTTACTGCATGATTCACAGTGTTTTTATAGATGTATATTCAACAAAACAAGGAGAGAAATTGTACTGCAGTGCTCTCTCAGGAGTGCATTTCCCCATTGAAATAATGTCAGCAGTTTTCCACCTTCAAAGCCCTATGTTTTCAAATCAATTAACAATTCTAATTGTGCAGGAACACTTGTTCACTTAGCCTGGCAAATGGGACAGGAAACATTATTTCCTTTCTTTGCCTCAGATGAAGACTTTAATCTTCTGAACCATATTTAACATCTAAAAACCACACAACTGAAAAGTTAGACGGTTTGAGACTCCGTCACTTTGCCGGGGCCTGCTTCCTTTCCGCGTGGCCTACATTCATTTTCCAGTCTTCCCCCAGCCTCGCTGGAAGCCCGGCGCAATAGCGGTCTTACGCCTCGGTGCGGACACACCGTCTTCAGATTCATTTCCACTCTTCTCTAATCAGATATTTATCTGGCCGGGCGGTTGGGAGAGTTATTACTTTTCGGAGGTAGCAACCCGAGCACTGGGTGACCCGGGTTGTGACACTCGAATGCAGATCTGTATCGGCAGGTTGGAAACAGCTGACGCACCAGCAGAGAGGAGCCAGGTCCGCCGTGCCAGTTAAAGTCCTAATGTCATTTTCACTTACAAAAATTTTTTTATTGGGACTAAAGTGCAGCTTGTAAGATATTGAACAATGCGGTTCATAAAACAAGAAACACGTGCAATCTTATAAGACGTTATTAAATATGTACGGTTTAACCTTTTCTTTTTTACAAATGTGTATTTGAGTTACAGCTCATAATGTCTGTCCATATTTATAAAACACATAAATGCTATGATTAGAGAAAGAGATCTTTAGCACATCGGCATCAATGGGAGAGTATGCTTTATTATGTTTTCAATCGCTTCTGAGATTATTCAAATATATACTTTCAGAAAGACAGCTTGTATTCTGGAACGATTAAAAGATCTCCAACAAAAGAGGACATTTTGATTCACTTTCCCACAAATCTTTACTTTAGAGTGCTCTCTTGGATGAGCCTCCGTGTCATTGACCTCTGGCTTATTATTCCATTTGGATCTTACTGTTTCCAGAGTATGCACATGCTATTTTTACCTAGCGAGGAGCCTAGACTTTCTTAATCATGTTTCCTGAAACATAATGCCAACACAAATAAACATGTAGGTTATTCAGTTCCCTCAAATAAAAATGGAACTATACTCTTGGTATTCTCATAAAGATCAATGTACAAGAAATTCGTGCATAAGCCAGGCCACCCGTGTGTAGACTTTGTTCTCTCAATGGAAACTGCTGCGGCTGATTGAAAAGTAGGGATGCATTCCTTGGCTGATCAGATTTAACACAGAAGTGCAAAAATCACATTTTGGTCAGGTGGATTTCAAATGCTCCTGAATGAAGTTCAAGATCATCGGTAAGGGTCCCTTTGGCCAATGGATAGTGGAGAATTCCAAGGTGACATACTGGATAATGTAGGACATCTGCATGTGTATTTTCTCTTACACAACAGAAATAAATGACAGGAATAGAAATTTTGTTCATTCGCGTTATTTTCTCATTGCAGTGTAAATGAGAGGAACATGGTGTTTTAACTGTTGTTGATGTTTTTGAGAGGAAATCCTTTTTTTGTGTAGCCATATACTTAGATAAGGCTGTCATAGTTCCTCAACCTTCAAAATCTTATTCAAATGCCTACTCATGCCTGAAGATTTCCCATATCTCTGTCATGTGAGCAATGAATGATCTCTCCCTCTTCCTGTATTCATGTAATATTTAAAAAAAAAAAGTCACCCTAATTGTACTTATCACTTCTGTCTTGTGTATTATATGCTGAGTGACACTGCGGCCCTTAAGAGGAGGCAGACTATGTTTTATACACTATGAAGTGTTCTCCACTGAGCAGGGGGTTGTGAACAGAGCATGATGAGCAATAAAATGCTAAATGACTGAGTGTGGAAGCAGAACCACACAGGGTTAATGCAGAACAGGTTTTCTCGACCTTGGCACTGTTGACACTCTGAGCCTGATAGTTTTTTTGTCATGGGCGCTGTTTTGTACATTATAGGCTGTTCAGTAGTATCCCTGGCCCCTACCCACTGGATGTCATTAGGACCCCTTTCCCAAGCTGTGACCACCAAAAAAGTCTCCAGACATTATCACCTGTCCCCCGAGGAGCAGAATTATTGCTTCTCCTCTCCCCTCATTGTGTGTTGAGAACACTGATACAGACGGTAACCTCCAAAATGCTGAAGGGAAAGCCACCATGGTATTTCTGAAGGAAGCTTTAATATAGCGACACAAACAATTTACGAAATATTTAGCCGTACCAAATCACCTCATTGATTATCCCCACAAATCCTTCTAGCTGTATTTTTCCCTCCCTCACATCATCTTCATTGGTTCTCATTAATTATTATTATTATTCGTCTTATTAATTTGCATAGGTTCATGCTAAAGTATGTCCTCTTTATGTGCAGGTGCTGTGAATTGTATGCCCACGTTCACTTCTCCACATGTGATTAGGCGAATGGTTTCTCAACGGTAAAATGGGTTTGGTCTGGAGAGGTATTCTGTGGTCAACACCAAGACCACATATTTCCAAGAGGAATTGAGGTTTAGCTATGTGGTACCAAGGAATTGTATTGCATTACTTACATTGTCTCGATTTAGCCTGGAGTGTATCCATAGTGGAGAGTATTTTTGATACGTAAAATTGTACTAAAGAAAGAAGAAATAGAGTAGTATGTTGAGTAGAGTGTGTGTCCTCCATATTTTTTCACAATTTCTCTCAAGCTTGAGCCATGTGCTTTCATCATTCTCTGAGCCTACTTATGAAACCAAAGTCTTCGCCTCTCTCCCTCCTTTATAACTCTTCATCCCACAATTACTGCGGTTATTATTTTGTCATTATATATTAAAATACTGTCATACCCATGCCTACTTTCAGAAAGAAATCATACAATTTTAAAATGGGAAAATAAAAATGGAAATTGCAGAAATAATTATAAGAAGAATGAACGTAACAAAAATGTGAGATGGCTGTTTAAAATTATTTTCCTGTTCATTTAGTTTCCCTTAAATAATAAGAAGTAGAGGAGGTTTAACAATATTTTTACAAAGACATTATTAACAATGTGGTTAGATACACTACCCTAGACCTATGTAGGGGACGTGTGGCAATAGCAAAGAGAGGGTAGGGGATGAGATAGATCTGGCATTGCTCAACAAAATGCACCTCGTTGAGGCTTGTATACTTATTGAAGGCGGGGACGCAAAATTGACCTCATTTTCCTTGAAGGCAAGGTAAAGAGGGAAATGATGGGTTAAGACTCAGCATCCATTAGATGAAAAGGAAACCATTGCTAAGGAGACACAGAATTCGATTTTATCCATAGAAGAGAGAAACATTTTTCCTTTGGGAAGGTGAGCTGGCTGAAACAATAAAAAACTAAAATTAATGTTGCCCTTTTTAACAAACAAAAAAAAGGAAAATATATCGGTGGGGGCATCTGCAGAATATGAACTGGAAAGAAAAAGTATTTTCCTCCTTCTAAATTATGGGGAAAATATGCCATTCTAATCCTTATATAAGACACTTTTCGTTACATGATGTTCAAAGTCTTTCACTAGCTTTTGCAAAAGATACGGAATGGCTCTCCAAATGGATGAACGACTATTCTTCAAAAATGACCTTTTGTAAAAGCTGAGGGCATAAAATTAAATCATAATTCAGTGAAGGCATTTTTCCAGAAAATAAGATAATATAGTCCAGGTATATTACTTTCAGATGCCCTCACCTAGGTCAGTAAAAGCATTTGGAGAACTTTGAAGGAATGGAGAGTTAACATCCCTTAGATCAATGGTCCTCAAATGTTTCTGCCCCAACCAGTGCTGGATAACTCGACAGGCAAAGCAGAGGAGAAAAAAGAGAGAGAATCAAAAAGAAAAGTCTGGAAAAATACTGTTTTAATTTCTGCACATGTGCGAAGTCTCTCATTTTGAGCCGTTTCATTTTTATTTAGACTACTCAAGTTATCTTCGTTTTGAACTAATGTCAGTGGGGACCACAGTAGTTGCAGTGTTTGGGGCCTCGAATGGCCCCTCAGAACTTGAGGAAGAGGATTGCCCTACTGTCAGTAATTGTATGTATCAGTAATTGTAGGTAGCATCAGTAATTTTATGTCTGAAGAGGCGATTATGGCCTTGCCTTGGGCAGTTAAGCCTGGGGCTGGGAGAGACAAGAGAATGAGAAAGGGCAAGGCCTGGAGGGAGAGTCACCCCATGTATCTGGCTTTCAGCCGCCAGGGTAGAAATTGCAGAAACACTCAAGGTGATTCTCAAATGTTTTACTCTGCCATCACCCTCCCTTCTTACTTAATAAACTCTTTTTCCTCTCAAAAATCAGCATCTCCACTGAGCTTTTGGCAAATAGTTTATCACAGTCAAATTAAGCTGAATTTGCTCAGGAAGGCCTCAAGTGCCCGTCTTCTGAGCTATTGATTAAATAAAGGTACACATCTCTTACTTAACAACTGCTCAAGTAGCAAATTAGATAAAGCTTAGACAAGTGAGGAGTTTCACAAGTATCCTTGCTTTGGCAATGAGAAATTCACTGGAGGTGGTGCAGGGGTTTATGTCTGGAAAAGGCCATAATTTTTCTCAAGGAACAGCTTTAACTCCTCTGAAATAGGTAACCTGAAGGACTCATATCCTCAGATTTCTGTGCCCTAAAGCATAGATAAATTTTGGACACCTCCATCACAAAAAGAACAATAGGTAGAAGTGCTTTCAAGTTAGGCTTCATCCTAATTGGTTTGCCAACATGAATCACTTGCAAAATTCATCCTTTGGTAGTGAACTGACAGCCTACTGTGGGGATGAAGAACATAGGATTTAAATCCTCATGAACCTAGCTAGAATCTTTTCTTTCTTAAAGATAGGGTTAGTGTGTTCTGATTTCTTATGACTTCTCAACACCGCGTAAACAGGATCATTAAATCAGGAAAAGGTTGTCTTAGAACCAATACTGTAAGCAGGGGGCAGACTTTAAGATTCTCATCACCAACTGGGAGTCTTATTTTCACACTACCTTTATCCATGAATTCTTGTTTGCATATGTAGTTGAAGAACCGCGTATTGTTGTTAGGGTCACTCAGTTGCACTCACTTCAAAATTTGGAATTCATGCTGAATTGTAAATGAATAATATTAATACAATTATTAGCATTTCTATACTATGGCTGAATTAAATAATCCCATTTATATTAATGTGTGCTGTCTGTTTTTTTTTTTTAAATGTTTGTCTGGCAAAATAAAGGAATTAAACAATTACTGACTTTATTTTCTGCTCACAGGTTAGTTACATGTGGCATAACATACATTTTCTCACATAAATCAGAGTTGGAAAGGAGAGATGGGTACAATCTCTATGAGACAGGAAGTATTATAGAGGAAGAACTGATGATTTCAGTTTGCTTTAGAGAAAAGGTCCTTACTGAGGCACCTGGGTGGCTTAGTTGGTTAAGTGTCTTAGTTGGTTAAGCCAAGTGACTTTGGCTCAGGTCATGATCTCATGGTTCCTGAGTTCAAGCACCACATCAGGCTTATGCTGACAGCTCAGAGCCGGAGCCTGCTTTGGATTCTGTGTGTGTCTCTCTCTGCCTTTCCCCTGCTCGTTCTCTATCTCTCTGTCTCTCAAAAATAAACATTAAAAAATTAAAAAAAAAAAAAAAGAGAGAAAGAGTCCTTATCTTCTGTGCCAGTCTCACTCCCTATTTTTGCTCCATTTGGCTATGTTCCCACATCTTCTCCATCCAGATGATTTCTGGTGTCTCTTTCGCTGATTTGAGCGGACAGTTGTGGTTTTCTTCTGCTCTTGACCTTTAGCACCATATCTGCCTACACTTTTTAATTGGACCTTCATTCAACCCTATCAGATTAGTGAATTCTTCTACTATGTGTCCATGACCTCTACACACCTCAAACTGTGATAACTGGCCCCTTTCTGGGGATGGCTTTTCCTGAGGCTGACTCCATACCTCCATCCCTTCCTCTTCTCCTACACTCCATCCCTCCTCACATGCACAAGCCATCCTGGCTAACTCCTTCCTGAGAACTGATATTGTTGAAGAAGTGAGACAATCTCTAAACCAGAAAATAAAATGAGAAATAGACATAAGACATAGACATGAAGATCAGTTGAAAATAATTTTGATACCCTAATCCTAGTGAAAGAAGTAGACCAAAGGGTTTGAGAAGGTTCAAGTGATCTCCAGAAGGCACCCAGAGTAAACACAGAGGGTCATAGAAATATTTAAAGAAAAGAGGGTCAATTAGTCAAAACTATAGTCAAGAATATTGACTGTTGGGCTGGAAATTACAGTTGAAATGGTTTCTTTATTGACTCACATACATTTAGCAAACAAAAATTTAAAGGCTACATTTTTATCATCTACTTTTACCCCTTGTCATGATCCATGTTCTTTCCTTATAACACCTGTGACTGGAGAAATTCTATAAGTGAAGCATGCCTTTTTCTTGCTAGGTCAAAATAAAGCATTACAGTGGCCTCTTAACAAATGTCAATTACCTTCCCTTTTCCTTGAGCCTGGAATTATGCTAATAAGATTCTGCTGAATATTCATAGACTCATGCAATATTTGACNGTGGGTTCGAGCCCCACAATGGGCTCTGTGCTGACAGCTCAGAGCCTGAAGCCTGCTTCAAATTCTGTGTCTCCCTCTCTTTGTGCCCCTCCCTTGTTCATACTCTCTCTCTGTCTCTCTCCCCTGCTCTCTCTCTCGCTCGTTCTCTCTCCCTCTCTCAAAAATAAATAAACATGAAAACATTTTTTAAAAAGAAAAGGGGGCAGCCTTCACCTTTGGTAATTAACTTCAAATCTATCATCATTCTCATTCCTTGTTTTTCAATCTTCCTAATCAACACATTTAGTCTTAAGATAAAACATCTTGATTGCTGTGTACTATATTTGAGATCTGGACAGAGCAAATTGCTTAAGAATATGGGGTTTAAAGTCATATTCCACTTGTTCATTATTCTCTACCTTCTCTCTGTTCTTCAGCAAGCTGGGTCTCTGCTTTCCCATCTATAAAATGGGGTTATGATAATACAGTCTATTTTGTTTGGTTGCTGTGAAGATTAAATGAGATGCAGAGCATAGTATGGAAGCACTCATGTGTTTGTGTTACATCAGGCTGTGTTTCATATAGCTGGGTAACTCAGATGGCACATTCCAGAGCCTGGTTGCCTGGAGTGTGTCTTGCCTTTGTCACTTGCTGATTGTGTGACCTTGTCTCAGTGTCTTTTTTATTTCTTTTTTTAAAGTTTATTTACTTATTTTGAGGGAGAGCGAGCACACACATGCACAAGCAGGGGAGGGGCACAGGCAGAGGGAGAGACAGGATCCCAAGCAGGCTCCATGCCCAGGACAGATTTGGAAGCCGGGCTCTATCTCACAACCATGAGATCATGATCTGAGCCAAAATCAAGAGTGGGATGCTTAACCGACTGAGCCACCCAGGTATCGTGGGCCTGTTTCTTAATTCTCTATACCTAAGTCTCCTTCAGGAAAATGGACATTGCTTTATTGCTGGATTGAGTGAGCTAATAGTCGCGGAGCGCTGCGAACAGTGTTGGGCACATAGGTCTGTTCTGAGCAGATTACACAAGTTTATGCACAAAGTAAATACTTGCAAAGCGTTAGCTCCTTTTATTATTGCCTGACACTGGAGCCTAATGCTTCGGGCATGCTTGGGCAAGAAACGAAGACCTAACCTTGAGGCCAGCCACAAACCTATCAGAAAAACAGTTTTCTGGGTTTTGTGCTTTTTTTGGCTCGGGCCTGCCAGCAGAGGTCGTCAATCAAACAGATTAGTTATTACCTCCTAGCTCTGTTATTGTTGACCCTTGTTCAAAATAAGAAGAAAAAGAATGTCTCTGAAGAAAAACACAAGCAGTTGGCCACAAACCTCCAAAAGCTGCATTCTAATTTTAAGAGAGCTTCACGGAGTTTGGGAAAGAAGTTTGATTACTTCTGCCACAGATCTTCATTTGTTTCTTAGGAGGACTTTATATCAGTTCTCATAACAAGAGAAGACACCGCAAAATTGAAGTATAGTTACATTATAGGATTGCAAATGGCTCTGACTTTCATATGTGCAAAAATTGCATTTATTTACAATTGAGATTTGAATAGACTCAGACAAAAATGAGATGAAATTTTTTTCCAACATACTCACACATAATTACTAACTAAAGAAACCCCTTCTATTTCACTCCTCTACTTTTATTGGGGGCCTAGCATTCAAGATAATTATTGCCTAGGACATTGAGATGTACTGGACCATATAAAAATAATTCTTCAAAGATACACTTCTACAAACCATTGAGCAACCTGAATGGACTCTTGTCACAAATACAGACTGACAGGTCATTCCTTGGCATTTTCACACAATATTGAAAATCAGCCTAAACTGGCAGGTGTAAAGTTCCTAGATTCTCACTTGACAGAATAATTCAGTACTGATAGTTTGTGACTGATAATAGGCAAAAGGTGTGCAACAGACAATAGCATCGAAGAAAAGAATAAAATTTTATTCAAGAGCAGCTAAAAGTATAAATATTTTTATATAAAGTTCTCAACAGCTTAATGCATGCGGAATTCCAATTACCATAATACCTTGCAAATATCGCAAAGTGAATTCAGCCATACCTCCCAACACACGCCTCCTCCAGGTTTCTCTGGCTTCCTGGCTGGCAAATATTTATGAAGGCAAAACCTTGCCATTTTGTCTTTATGTAAATGCCAGCTCCTTTATTCCTCCACGGGTGGCGACTCAAGTGAGGAGCACACTCCCCGTCTCCGCCATTTCTTGCGTGCTTATGATGTTTTCTAATAACTCCAAATCAATGATGGACTTCATCTTCCCTCTCTTTCACCAGCAAAAAGCAAGACCAGTGCAGTAACCATTTAGAAAATCCATTTGGTGAGATGAACTTTTGTAACTAAGCCCCAAAAGATTTCTTTGAGCTCCTTAGGTCAGGGTGGCCGTCTGATATCACATGATCAGCTGGTGACCCAACCGCTTTCAGTCTCGCTGAGTTCCCAGGGGCATTTTACCTGCCCGGTCTTCTACCTGTATGTCCTCGGACAGTGCTGCTCAGACTAGAATGTGCAAGCACCGCACCTGGGTTCTCGTTAAAAACGCAGACTCTGATTCAGTGGGTCTGGTAGGGCTTCAGATTCTGTATTTCCATTAAGTTCTTATGAGATGCTGATGCAGCCAGTCCAAGAACCAGATTTTGAGTAACAAGCGTCTAAGAGATTCAGAACAAGACAAGATACTGAAGAAGACATCTGCCTGAATTTAACCAACATATTTATTTGTAGAATTACCTAAATTGGCAATGTATTAAAACCTTTTTAATCTTAGGAGAATGGAATGTCAACTTCTGCTTTAGGCAGAGATAGTGAACTAAAATATGCTTATGTTTATCCTCTTTTAGAGAAAAAGAATCAAGTATGACAAGGATCCCCAAAAGAGAATTTTTCTGTATAACCTAGAGCCCGTAAGAAATACACGGGGCAGTAGAATTTTACTTCCCTTTGCTGGATAAGAAGCTCTCTGTTCCATGCAACAACCTTGTCCCCTCCCTAGATGCCACAAAGATTGACACACTAATATTTACATTTAGAGAAATGTTTAATTGTGCAGGAATAAATTAAGGAATGAAATTAGTAATAGTATTGCTTTAATTATAAATCAAATTACTTATGAAATCATTCACAGAAAACAATGGCCATCCCATTAGCAGGGAGAAACATTTCATTACAAATGTATTAAATATTAGGTAGACTCCCTGGACTGTCTAATGGTAGATATATACCATCTGGCTTCATTGCTCCTTAATGGCCTCCTAATAGATTGGCTCATCAGGGGGTCACAAAAGGAAGCTGGGGCTCCCCATGTCTACCAGGGTTACAATGGGGATCCCAGAGTTCCACTATGATCATTCCTTGACATGGCATTCTTTTGGCAATTACTTACTCAGACGCTATTTGTTTGTACTTGTTAATGTATTCAGTTCAATCCAGCAAATATTTATTGAGCATTACTACCAGGCTCTGGGGGACATAAAGGTAAATAAGGCTTGATTTTTATATTCACAGAGCTGATCACCATGTAGATTATTTTATAAATGCTATTATGTTAGAAAGTGTGCTGTTTTGTTGTTTTGTGTTTCTCCCCAACTCGGGTGTAGGCTCCTTGAAAGCAAGGTCTTTTCTGAATTATATTTATGTTCAGTATCTGTGGAGTTTCTAGGCAAGAAGTCACATTAGGACGGTAGGACTGTTGGGCAAATTTGCCTCAGCCCCTTTGCATCACCCCACATGGCTTTTCTATTCCAAGGGAAACATGAGCTCCTCAGCTCAGGGTAGTCGGGTGGAAAGAGTAGGTGAGAAAAAGCTCTCTCTTCTCTCAACACCAGGAAATAATAAAATCCCTTTATCGAATCTTTTATTTTCTTTGTTAAAATATAAGGCATGGAAGTTCAAAATTGTGTTTTCTTTTACTTTTTCAGCATTTTGTCTCATGGGACAGACTCCCATGACTACCAGCTGACACAGACAACAAGAACATTTCAATGTCAGATATTGTTCTAAGAATTTTATAGATATTAGCTTATTTGATCTGAATAACAAGGCTATGAGGTTAGTCTTGATTTTAGAACTAGACAAACTGAAGCACAGAGAGATTAAGTAATTTGTCCAAAGTCACACAATCCTTTGTAGTAGAATGTAGGAATGACTTGGGACTTCATCCCCTAGTGTTAAAATTATTGGCACCGAGGAAACTGAAAAGAAATGTAAAGTTAATCCATTTCAATGTGTGCAAAACATTTCCTGCACACCACACTTCGAGGTCTTTCCTTTAGGAAAATATTTTTGAATCACTGACTCAGCTTCACATGTAATATGAGCCATGCCTTCTGAGGACATAGGCCCCAAAATGTGACTCTGTCCTATGTAACCCTTGGTGCATTTTAATCACGCTATTGGTTTGTATGATTATTGGAGTAATAGGCATATTAGATGGAAGCTTCATGAAGATAGGCCACATGTATTCTCAATGCCAACACAGTGCCTAGTCCACGGCAGGCTTAGCGGTTTTTGTTGAAGAAAATAGAATGAGTCTTCATTCTACAAATGAGTAAACTGAGACTCAGAAAGACAAAAAATGACTTGCTCAAGATAACACAACTCAAATGAGATAGACTGAGGAAGCCTTTGAAACGTGTCCCGCCCAACTTTGAAGCCCACTTTCCGTTCTGTACCACATTTTGCATTGTCACCTGTTAATGATTGCTTTTATTTTTGGAATAGAATCATTGCAGTATTTACAGAATGCAATTGATGTATATGAGATACTAAGACATAAATTAGGGTTGTTACTAAAGGTTGCCATAAACTTATTGAAGATGCTTTTGTTCCTTTTTATATGCTTTTAGTTTATATTAATGTCTTTCACCTAATAGGGATGTAGCACAGATTTGAGTAACTGAATTGAAAAGAACATCTGTGAAGCAAAGACCTCCTTATGTTTAAGATACTGTTGATGGGGAAAAAAGTGAAATGCTGACACTTGGGGTTGATTCATCAGTCTGCTTTTTGATTTTATAGGAACCATTTTCATATCTGAAAATGATATTCCTAATAAGGACATACCAAAAAACATCACCAGTCTTTCTATTATTGGCCTAGGAATAATTTAAATAGAAGTCAGCACAGTATTACACTGTTAAACTTTATTCAAGAATTATAGAAAATATGTTATTAGCTTCACTTAAAGTCTAAGCCGAAGAATCTTCCTCTGGAAGACATTTCCTGATTAGACCTGAATTGTTTTTCTATGTCACCACAAAGACAAAGCAAATGCTGATTAAAGCAATTAAAACTTTCCTTTGTTTGCAGAAAGAGATGTACCCAGATATGGCTTTTTGTTTGTAGACATCTTAATAAGCACTAGCAGACTGAAATGAAATCTGTCATCAGTTATATTTTTCTCTTAGACAAACTGTCTACTTCACATACATATTAAGCAAGATTTGTTACCAAAGCTTCCTTATATTTCTATTTGTTGTTGTAAAATGGTAAATGTAGAAATAACACTAGATCTATCAATTTGATAATATAATGCAATACATCTGGCAGCTGAACAGGAAAAAAAAAGTAATGACATATTTGGCAGAGTGAATGGTTTTTATTATGGGTTTTTCTTTTTTTTTTTAACACAATTGTGCCATTTGTTGTAGACTAATGTCAAGGAATATAAAGTATTATTGGGGATGGGGAATTTAGCTTTTGTAGAACATAAATTGACTGCTATGTAAAAATAACCATCAGTTTTATTGCTTGTTAAATATTTATTTACCAAAATGATTTGAATAGGAAAGCTTGCTGAAGGGAACCATGCCTGTTTTTAGTTATATATTGTTGAATTCCTTCATGGCTTTTCTTCTATTTTCAAATTTACAATTTGACACTAAAATCTACTGTAGAACATCGGGAAATATAAGAACTAATTCTCTAGAATATGTAGGACAATCTGTTCGAAAATGGCTAGGGTAACTGAAATTTGATTTGAAGCCACCATTTTAATGATACTGACTATTTACAAGCACAAAGGAACATTCTCCATTCATCCATTCACTCTTACGTTCATCAAATTTTTCCTGACCACTATCCAGGTGTCAGGCATTGGCTTCTGGGGACATTCATGTAAATGAGCCATCAGTGGCTCAGCCTTGCTGCAAAAAAGCCACACATATAAATTGTTGAGTACTATAATAGAGAAGTTTGTAATATATGCCCATAAGACATATATCAAAACAAATCAAGGTGAGACACCGCAAGAATGCTTTATATTTCATTTCCGTGTCTTGGAAATACAGTTGACCTTTGAACAATATGGGTTTGAACTACTTAGGTCCACTCATACACAGATTTTTTTTGATAAATACAGTGCAGTATTGTAAATGTGTTCTCCTTTCCTTTTGATTTTAAATTTTATTCAATTTTTTAAAATTTTTTATTCTTTTGAGACAGAGAGAGACAGAGACAGAGAAAGAATGAATCTTAAGCAGGCTCCTTGCTCAGTGCAGAGCCCAACACAGGACTTGATCCCATGACCCTGGGATCATGTCCCAGGCCTAAAGCTAGAGTCAGACGCACAACCAACTGAGCCACGCAGGCGCCCTTCTTTGTGATTTTCTTAACGTTGTCTTTTCTTTAACTTATTTTATTGAAAGAGTACAGTACACAATACATATGTGACATACAAAATATATGTTAATTGACTGTTTATGTTATCAGTAGAGCTTCTGGTCAACAGGAGGCTATTAGTAGTTAAGTTTTGGGGGAGCCAAAGCCATACATGGATTTTCCACCACATGGGGGTTTGGCACCTCAACCCGTGTGTTGTTCAAGGGTTAACTGTAAAAGACAATGGTTATGAAGTAATACATTATAGTATCTGTGCTCTTATGGCCTGGAAAATGTTAAATTGTGTTACTCAGAGAGTATCATAGGGCTGGCTACATGGATACTAGTTTGAGTATCTCCTCTTTCTCAAAAGAGGAGAAAGTCTTTCTTGTAAATAGATTTTAAAACAGTTACTCCAGTTTTCCCTGGACTCAGAAGTAGCTCACGGAGCAGAAAGAATCCAGTCACTGAGAGAGAGATAGCACTTTCTGAGGATAGCAAGGCAGAGAAAGCAGCTACATTATGCAGTTGAAAAAAATGAAGATTAAGATATATATGTGACCATGAGGTGGGCCTTAAAACAAAAGGGACATCTCAGCCTTAGAAGAATGAGGTCAAGTGAGATCCAAGAAGATAATCCAATCTGTGCCTGAACAATCCCTTTAGACATACCAGAAAAGGTTATGATATCCCTTCATAAGAAAAGATGAGAGATGATTATCAGAGCTTAGTGTGTATCTTTCTTAGTTTTTTTTTTTTTGTACAATGATGTAGAACAGTTACATAAAAACATAGAATTTCTGATTCCCAAGAATACTGTTGATATCTTCATAGAATCCCAAGGGGAAAAAATCATCAATGTAGAAAAATCTGGAGCTGGAGTTAATTTCCCCTTGCATTACAGTTCAGATATCTGTGCCAATTGCGAGAAAAGTCAGAAAAGTGGTCAGCAGTACAAGTTTCTATAAAGGGCTTATTTCTGTCTTAGCATGTCACACACTTCCTGCGTGGAGCAGAAAAGGAAGGAAAGGTATAAAATTTATCTGATTTACTCAATCAATAGAAATAGTCATTCTGAAAAACTCAATTTCCCACACAGACTTTAGGATTAAATGAACAAAACTTTGGCATGGCATTCCAGTTATTTTCTAGACTCAGCCCAAGTTTCTATTGTTCGAACAATGGCATGGCTGAGCAGAAGGAGAACAACATGGAGCCAGAGGTTCTGTGTCACCTGTCCACTGTTGCTGGATCACAGACAAGGTCATTAACAGCCCTCAACCTTGGTGTTATCGTCTGTAAATTGAGGCAAATTAAACTGGTACCTACCTCAAAGGCTGGAGCCACAGGAGTCAATAAATATAACACTACTGTTATAATTTTTATACTCAATTTTTAGGAAACTAGTTAGATAACATGAAATAGTGAGAAAACATCTTTAGAACTGAAACATGCCTTGAAATTATGGGTTGCGACTAACTAAATGCTACTCGTATAGAAAAATTCCAGTGTCGTGGTTATTGTTTGTGAACCTGGGGATAGTTGAGTTAAATTATGAAGTAGATTAAAATGTACATGCAAACATCCAGGAAAGACTCAAGATCTCACAGAATCTCTTAAATGTTATTGATTTAAATGGAAAATAAATGGAATGTAAATTAAATGGAATAAGACTATAATATACACATATTTTAATCTTAAGTGCAAATCACCTTTGAGCATCGAGATCACTATTCATTGGTAAATATCTTTTGGTTTCCCAACAACATTTAAAATGAAAAACAAAACTTGGAGAAACAAACTCAATATCCATTAGCAAGAAATATGTATATAACTTATGGCCCATATAAGAAAAATATCAAACTAATATTGAAAATTATAATTGATATGTGATAAATATCTAAGTGGAAAAAAAGCAGGTTACAAAACAGTATGAATCAGCTGATTCTAGTTTCAGGAGAAGTGGGGGTTAAGTGTGTGTGTGTGTGTGTGTGTGTGTGTTATTCATGGGATGAAAAATATGAAAGGATATGTATACAATATTAATAATGGTTATTTCTGAAGGATGACCTTAACTTTCTAACTTTTTATATTGTCTAAAAGTTTTATAATGAGGTTGTCCTATATTATAAGTTTTAAATTCTATTTGTACTTTTGAAAGTATTTCTGTGACAAAATTTCTCTGCAAATAAATTATTAATATAAACATTCTTACCAAGTTATCATCAATATACTTCCATAAAAAGTAATGAAGTTATAATTTAAATTATGAAATACATTATTTGAGTTTATTTCCTTTTATAAGCAACTGCTATAAAGATATTTTTAAGGCACATGGTTTAAAGAGTTTTGATTAACAAGTCTAGCAAAAACCACCGAGTTCTAGAGGGGTTTAGGACATTTAAAGATTAATTGCTTTGTTTTGCTGGACAAATAATAAAGATATTCAGAATTTAAGTGTATTATTTTTTCCCTGATTTGATCACAGACCTAATTTGATAAAGAGGTCAGAACTTGGCACATTTGAGCAAATATCAAAATGGTATTGGATATTTATAGAACTAAATTAGATGTTAAACAAATGGAAATTATAATTTAGAGAAAGAAAAGACAGGATATTTATAGCCAGTTGAGTAGGATAAGAATCTTTTACTTTTCCCTGTAAGGTGATTTTTTTAAGTTATCATTTTTTAATGACAAATAAATCATTTGAAATCTCTAAAAAATATTTATTTTTATCTGAATTATGGAGATTTTAGGTAAACCTTATAACAATTACAAGGATATTATTCTGAGTATTCTTCAGCATGCGAAAAGTTTGAAAGGAATGTCAGTGAAGTAATGTCGAGTCAATGACCACTGGTTTGAATTGCCTTGGCCCAAGTTCTGAGACTAGAGCTTCATTTATCCTTCCAAAAAGGGTTCTTGATTTGCCATGGTCACTATTGGATATTGCTGTGGTTTGGTAAGGAAGCTACAACTCTAAGCAGAAGTAACCAACATTCATTTATTTTCTATGATGAGGATAGAGAAGCCACTTTGTAAGAACCTTGACCTTGAGCAGTTTCAGTTCTCTTTGTTTTCATTTCAACATGGAACCTAAATGCAAGCCACCCACCCCATTCAGTGTCAACAGTGTTCCAGGGCTAGATCTTAGACATACCATGAAATTATACAATATTCTATTTTATGGAAAATTTAAAATATTTTAATTAAAATATTTTAATTAACTGAGACTATAGGCAATAGTTATTGTATGTAACCCTAACCACTGAATAAGAGATTATTCAATGATCCCTTCAAAGCTCTGTGTTCTCCTTAAGCAAGTTCTGTTGCACCCAGCAAATTATTTGTTCAACAATGAGAATTTTACTTCCAGTATAGGCAACTTGTGAGTTTCTTGTACTGAAGATAGATAGAAAAACATAGAAGTGAGTATTAGGAAAAGTAAAAGAAGAACAGTAAACCCCACTTCAGTGGTGATGATAAAAGGTTTTAGAAACTAATGGGTGTTCGACTGGGCCTTTCAATACACTCTTCATTTGTTAGGGGGAAGGGAACTGAGCTGTGTGCAGAAGGGGCTCAAATGGTTGGGAGAATCTACCCTACGGTTTGGAGAGAGAAATAGAGAAATACTTTTCAGCATGTCAGGAAGATTAACTGGAAGTTACCCAAAGCTTTCTTAAATCGCAAGCCTCCAAGCTACCTTGCATTCCTGGGATTGGTGAGGCAACAGTCACCACTTCTGAATCTCAAAACTTTCCATTTTGAAGTGCCCTTCTGGGCACTAATATCTGGTTAGAGGACAAGAGTAGGGGGCAAATATGTGAACATTTTCCTTCATGAAATAAAGCAAAATAATTTATGAATATTTTTTAAAAAATTCTGTGGAGGTAGAACCTAGACTATTTCTCAGGAGCAAGAGATGATATATACTGTAGCCTCTACTGTTACTTTATTTGTATAAACATTTCTGTGCTTGTAAAAATGTTTTTAAAAATGTTCATAGGGTCTTTCTTGGGGCACCTGGTTGGCTCAGTTGGTTGAGCTCAGGTCATGATCTCACCGTTTGTGGGTTTGAGCCCCACATCTCGGGCTCTGTGCTGACAGAAAGAAGCCTGCTTGGGATTCTCTCCCCGCGCCCCCTCCTCCCCCGCTCCTCCCCTACTCTCTCTCTCTCTCAAAATAAATAAACATTAAAAAAAAATTTTTAAAGACTTTCATAGGATCTCTCTCAACCACAACACCACTACAACATTTTTTGATCCCAAAAGCATTTTGAACCACAAATGCTCCTACCCTGAGGGTTCTCAGAAACAAAGCTAGGTGTTGGGTAGCAGTTCCTGCACCCTACAGGCAGCAAGAGGTTTTGAACGTAAATACAGGAGAAGAGCACTGATTAAGGAGTAGTAAGGATTGGTCAGTCACTTATACAGGTTCACTCTTGAAGCCATGGGAGTGGCCTGTCAAGGCCTTTTGGATTTTCAGGATATTTCTTCAGGTCTACTAAACCGGTCCCCATTGCTACTGAAGTCTCCAGTTGATTCTTGAGCTTCTTAAGCTCTCTAATTAGACACTTCCTACTACTGCAGTTCTGGAATGGAACTTCTGGCCTCCCTCAGAATAGTTTCTTTGGGTTTCATGAAAGTCTCCTTTCTAGATTGGTAGCACCCTGTGTTTGTCCTCAGCGCTGTTATTGGGCAAGAAGAGAGCAAGAGTCCTTCCAGAACCCAATGTGCATTTCTGATGGTTCTACTTTCATGTCAGATGGTCAGGTTGCATGGCCGTTTGTAAACCTTCCTCCCCCACCCCTTTATCCTCTAACGTCTTCCAACCCTGAGCCCCAAGTTCTAGGGAAGTGTCCAGGGCAGCTACAGCCCTAGCATATTATCCTTTTTTCCATCATAGTGCAGATTCTCTTGCTGTTGGAACTGGCTGCGCTTCTAAGATTGACAAATTTAACTTTTCTATAGCACAAGTTTTCTGAGAATAATAATCATAATAACCGTTTTTTAAAAAGTTTTATAATAGTATACTTTTCCCCACACATGACTATTATAGGCAGAAATTTTACATAATTTAAAAATTCCCCTGATTCAATATTCACTTTCTTTCCTTTGTGTGAAGTCTGCGAGGGCATAGAATGTAGCAGGAAGAAAAAGAAAGAAAGAAAGAACCAGAGTACATATTGATGTTGTTATTTAGGCATCCTTCTATGATTTTTCTCATTTTTTTCCACAATCATTTTTCCTTTTCTTTTCAATTGTGAACATTAATTGAAGGAATTATTCATTAGACTTGAAGTCAGATAATTTTGTAATAAACCTCTTATATAACATTGACACTGTGATTCAAACATGACTTTGAGGAATGATGACAGAGTAATTTTATTTTATATAGTAGTTGGTGTTACCAATTAATAGAGACGATCTGAAGAGTCAACATTTGAAGACAAAGATTTAAAAATTACATTAAAAGGAATCTTCAGGTGGAATTGTTGGTAATGACTTTTTTCCCCTGAGCAGGGACTATCCCTAATTGGCTGAAGTCAATTCCAGAGTTTGAAGAAAAATTATTCTCTCTCTTGAGAAAGGAGCATAACAAACGGTAAGCTAGCTCTACCTTCCTACAGACACTAAGCAGATAGTACCTCAGGATGCCTGCCTGTGACAGGGCTGTCAGCAGCAGCTCTCAGGACTGGCTTCTCTCTGGTTTCGTTGGTCAATCATCTCCAAAAACTGGTATCTGGTTTTCTCCTGGGCACCTTCCATTCTCCCTTCCCTCGTCACACGCTCGGCAGCTGGATATCTGAGTGCTGCTTATCCACGATAGCGCACGGTGCTTGGAAGCAATCTGTACATTAAAATCTCTTGGTGCTGTAACATCTTACTCTGCTCTTTCAAAGACTAACTCTTTCAAAAAACTCCTCAAACCCTTGAGAGGGGTGTTAGGGAAGCACGTGATGTATCTGTACTGATCACATCTCTACCTGGTCCCTTTGCAGGATGAGGGTGTCCCGCACCTCTCCTCTGACTCAAGCTGGTTTCCTGCCTTCAGTCTGCCTTCCAGGGAGGTGCTGCTGTCTCATACCACTTGGGTCTGGCCTGGCAGATTCCAATCATTGATATCTAGGGTCCTTGGCAATGGCTACAAATACCACCTGTGTTTGGTCCTTCTGCAGGGCTTGGGAGTACTTGGGCAAATCATTTTGCTTCCCTAAGGCAGATGTGCCAACGTAGTCTAATTAGCAGAGATTCTGGCTTCTCTAACCTGGGTAACAGGAAACACACGACGATGATAAGAAGATAGTTCTGAAGAAAATGAAGTCGCTTCTGGTCGCTATTTTTAGATCTAGATAAAACACCTGTGCTTTGGAGGTCTGAGTCAAGCTTTCCCAGCTCAAGCTGTTACAGACAAGTTGGAGCAAGAAGGAAAAGAGCTTTAGGCTATAACCTCCCTAACTTCAGCCTCTTTGTACCAGACTTCCAGCCTGGCAGCCGGGGTTCCCTTCAGCTTAGTCAGAGGCATTTACATGGGTTCCCCAATATGTATGTTTCTGTTACCAATCATTCGTTGAGGGTCCGTTGCATGGACGGAAGATAATTCCACCTTAAAGTTTATGAAGAGAGGCTCAAGAGTCCCTTATGCTTTTACATTTCTGAATTTCTCCATTTGCAGACAGGTTGCCCTCTCTGTGAATGATCAGATGAATTCTGTCTGTTCTTTGGTACCTCTCCCCAGGGAGAATTTCCCGGTTTTTTAATAGTTTTCCTATCGCTTTGTTAAATTATTTTAAATTTGTGCAGTTTTGACACTAGCGTTTTGAGCTTCCATAGAAGGCACCACAGCCAGGAAAAACCAAATCCAAATGAGAGCAGTACTGCGTTCTCTTCGGAAAGGTGGGCAGGTGGTCACATCTGGCATCCCTGTTGCGAGGGATAAGTGAAATCACACACACGATAACGCCAAACAGAATGTGGGGCGCACAACGAGAGTAAAATGCAGAACTGCTTGCATCTTTAGTCTGTCAGCTTCTAAAAGGCAATCTGCATATGAGCATGTGCTAAAATGGTTACTAACCTGGAAGACTGACACCACATCTGTACACACATTCTATTAAAGCATGAAACAGCGGGGGGCTGGCTTCACTATATTTCCTCTCGATAATCGCAAATTCTTTTTTTTTTTTTTTTTCCCAGTGTGTGGAAAAATTCCCACTGTTCTCTGCTCTTTGCTTTTCATTTTCTTTTCTCTTCCCCGGGGCAAGTGACTCAGCTAAAAGATGCATACAAGTTAAAAATACACCGACTCAGAACTATTGGTGACAACATTTCTATCTCCTATGGCTAGATACTTCTCAGGGAATCCCTACACCCTGAGGAAACTTGTTGATAAAAGAATAAACGTGAGGGATGTATGTATACAAACAATTATTCTAAGTCAATACATTTATGATGCGTAGGAGTCTAGACTCTGCACTGAGTCATGTACCCCAAGGGATAGAAGAGAAAATGAAAAACAAGAGGTGAGATTAGAATACTGGAAACTCTTATAAACCAACTTTTAAAAATATTTTCAGACTATTTAGAATAGGCGAAGAGCAAATCCATCCAGGTATAGTCTTTTATCTTTCACTGTGATGATTTATAGAAAATGTGGTAAATTTTTTTTTGTTTTTACTTTTTAATAAAGTTTCTTTCCCTCTGGTTAGTCAATCTCAATCAACTTAGATATGACTGTATATTGACATATAGCATGTGCATAGGAAAAAATAAGACAGCTCCTATTGGATCACTAACAGCTCTTATATACCTTTAGCCTTTTCAAAAAGGGGAGATTTGTGTTTAGAAATATATAGACATACCTCTACTGTAGATTTTTATTGTATGTAAAAATGGAGGCTGATGATTCCATTTTGATGCATGGTCTGTGTGCCTGCACCAGAATGCAAATTTGTTGTACAGGCTCTATGAAGAATTTCACAAGGTCTTTGCAACGGAGAGCCCCGCCTGGTTCCTTTTTCCTTAATGTATGGCATCCTTGTGAATTCATTTAACTGTCACCAAGTTGGGTTACAGAAACAATCGGGACTAAATCTGGCTCTACCACTTTATTTGCTAAAATATCAATATTGTAGGTATTTTGACCTATGAATATTCTTTGAAGTATATTTTTCTAGTTCGTCCAACCTCAACAAATATCCTCAGAGATCGTCCTGGATAACAACTACTGGAACTCAGTTTCAAGTAATTGCTGTGATAAAATCATAACACTAATTGGCCAAGGAATGTAGACTCCAATGCAAACGTGTGGTTGGGATTTTGTACACAAATATCATACTGAAAGGTAGAAGAGATCTCTTCTGGCTGGGAACTAAATAGAGCAATAGGTGACCAATACAACACCGAGCCCAGCTGTTGTTATTCTTTTGATTTCCTAATTCATCTTCTGGCAGATACTACAGTGGGTCTCTATTGTTTAGTATTATTATAACTGGCTTCTTTTCCATGAAAGGGAAATAATTCTTCTCTTATAGACCAAGCAAGCACCATTGGCCTTGCTCCCATCTCCCTTTCTCTGTCTCTCCCATTGAGAGACAGGTCTAGACCTGGTAGAAGTTCATTTACAAATGAAACAAATGGGTCAGGTTAGTATTGGGTAAGACCAGACACAATTTCTCCATGAAGGAAAATATTTTAAATGGATTATCACCTTACTGGTTGAAGTGCTGCAGCCCAGTTTTTGGAGGGTGACTTGGCGGAAAAGAAGAGCGTATCTTATTATTTCTTTCTACGACTCTATAGCAACTATATATTTTCTACTTTGAATATTATACTAATTCTGTTTTCTTTCTATTATTTTCTTCTTGGCCTAGGGACAGTTGGCGTTGATTTAACTCATGAAAAAGTTGTGGTGGTTAGTGAAATATGAGAACCAAGTTATAATTTATCATTGATATTTTTCCTATTCTTATTCTTATTGGTGAATGTATTGAATATCAAATTCGAAAAAGTGGTTGGTGGGTAAAAGTATCAAATTTTCTTTATAAATTATTACTAAATACTGACAAATCCTCCTTAGAACAATACACTCGTAAAAAAGAAAGGACATAAAATGCATCCTCTGGTTAAAAAATAGAAGAAATGCAAAATATATATATGCATATATATAGACATAAAATTTATACATATATATATATATAATCTGTATATGCATTTAAACCACCATCTCTATGAAACCAGAAATGGACTTCTTACAGTTTTCTAGAAACCTGACCACCTGACCTCTGGTCTGTGAATCAGAGAATTAGACTGAATATCCAAAGTACCATTTCAATGCTACAGAACCTTTTAATAAGTATATGACAAATCAACAGCTTCCAAATCTGCTGTTGGGAAAGGAAGTTCAAATTTGTTGAACCCTCATTATTATAGGCTTGAACGCTTCTCATATAGAAGCCAGATCTGCATGATTATACTGCCAAGCGAATTGTGTTGGGCTGAATTTAGTTCCCCGGAAGCCTAATTGACAATTTTGTTGCCCTTCTCTGACTATTTAAGAAGAGTTGTGAGGTCAATGGCAATGATACTTCTCTGAGTCATAAATGCCATCCAGCAGGACTTGTTGTTTTTTTTTTTTAACCTGTTCTTTTAGAAAGCTCCTGTGTCAAATATTTAAAAATAAAATATTTTACAGGAGAGAAGGAATCTGACAACACTGCTGACCCACATTTCAGAAGGAAAATGAGAAATATAGGGGTCAGATCCCAGCCAGCGGAAGCACAATGAGCACTTATGCTGTAAATGAAGTAGTGAAATCGCCCACTGGAACAAGCAATTTTCATAACCAGTACACTTCAGTAAAATGAATTTTATCATATCCTGTGACCTCAAGTTCCCAAACCAAAAGTCTTCAGGGCATATTAGACTGGCAAAAAAACACACAGTCACCTCGGTATATGGCAAAAGGAGGAACGTCCAAATACCAACTCCCAGAAAAATAACCCAAATAATATGCTGTGATTGATACTTGAGGGGAATTTCATTTGTTAAATGATCATTTATTTTTATAGTTTTCTTTTTCATTAGGAAAAAGTTTAGGTGCCATATTACCAAACTCTCTAAACTAAAAAATATATATAAACCAGGAGACTAAACAGAAATATCAGCATTAAGGTGTAGAATCCACCTTATCTAATCTCACATATCTAATAAGTAAATGTTAAGGTTAAAAGCATAATAGCATATCTGTTACTGGACGTATTTTAAATTTTTGATTTTATCCTCCAGTGTGTGAAAACGTGTATTTTACTTTTTTCACCTGACAGTAGTTGAAAAATATTGCGACAATGAGAAGTAATTTAATGCTTCCCCATAAATTTTAGAGAAGAAATATTCATTTGAAAAGACATTATTTTCCATAATTATTTGTGGAATGTCTGATAATTGAAAGTAGAAAATTCATAACATTTTCATTAATCTTTCACATTTTCCTAGTGGTAAAAATGAGAGGAAATAGATACATTTATGTAAACAAAACTACAATTTCCTTTTTGCATGTAGTTTAGAGCAAATATATACTGGAAAATATTCTTTGAAGTTATGTAAATATGAACCATATTCACAGGATTCTCTGGAAAGTCTAATGCTGATAATTCAGTTTGCTTGTAATATCATGTCTGAATAAAAATATCAACCATCTTATATCTTTTCATTCATAAATTTAATTAAAGAGAAATCCAATAGTGATATAAAATTGAATAAACCAATCCTGAATTCCATGGGTCACTGTAAAGAATCCAGCTTACTTACAATACTTTTCATAGTATATTACTTTATATTATATAACACTTCCCATAAACTACATGAGCTACTAATTGATATATTTAGAACAATAGAGGGTGAATAGCATCACATTACAGTAGACATCTTTTTTTCAGGCTTAATACAGATTCACTGTGATGCCACTATTTAATCTTACTGACATGTTTTCTAGGATTATCTCCGTACAGGCCTTCTTTTGTACTTTAGCAATGGTGGATCAAATTCTTTAAATGATAATAAAACAGAGTCATAAAAGAGATGGTCAATAAGTTACAAGATTTTTCTTCACATCCCAATTCTGGCTCTTCATTCTGAGACCATTTCCCCAAGTACACTTCTGTGAGTACTAAAAGAAAATGTAGTTGATATGCGATCTTAATTTTTCAGAGGAATTTGTGGCTGTACTTTGCTTCTCTACAAGCACATGAATACTACGTGATTAACAATGGTACAATAATAAGTTTATTTTGAATTTCATCTTTATAGTCTCATAAGAACCTCAACTTATTTCAGAATTTATAACTAAGGCACGTATTAGCTAAAACTAAAAAATATATAGTCTATACACATTATTTTATTGTTTAAATGGTCCTCATTCATGTTTCATTTCAATAATATTTCCCCAGCTTGTAAAGCTTATGTTACATCGAGCTCCTCTTTAAATTCACAATGCATAAAACTGCCAGGTGGCCTAATAACAGAGTGCATTAACAGATTGAACTATAAATCAGATGGTTGTGCTCACGTACTGTAAAAATACCACCGATTTCTTTCAGATTATAGTTTGTACACTGATTCCACAGAGTGATCACAAATGCTTTGGGAAATTTAAAGTGAATAAAGAGGTCATATATCCCAATCTAAAAGATAATATGACCTTCAGTTTCATCTTATCATTATTTTTATTTACCTTTACCATTATTGTGAAATTACATAAGATAATGAACATAATACCCATGAAACACTGCCTAGCCAAAGGCTATTATTATTACTATGAGTATTTAATACTATTAAAATGATGCTACAAATGACTTCCTTTTAATTAGTGATTTAATACTGATAGTAAATAACATCTCAACATCTACTTAGAACAAACATCCACTGTGTTTGTTATATAAAATAGTGAAAATTGGAAATACGTATAGAAAATATTTATCTCTTGGACATTTGAATAATTTGAAAAATAAAAGAGTAATCTACATTACTTTTTTCAAGAAGGGAAATTTTGGTACAGCACCTAAATTAAGAATAACTCATTGTGTATAAAAACCTGGACTTTTGATATTTATATTTGATATAAAGAGAAGCAAAAATCAACGCTTGTACAATCTAGAACCGTATATGAATAAGGAAACTCAAAACCAAGGAGTGAACTTACTTCCTCATGGTTGCACAGATCAGTGGCAAGAGAGTCAGAGCAAGAGACCTGGGAGTTCCCTAATAATAACATCCGTTTGCATAGCGCATGATGGTTTACAAAGTGGACGTATAGACTTTATCTACCTTACAGCAATGAACTGGTTGAGTTGTATAAGGATCCAGTTTTTCCAACTTAGATTCAAAGCTTTATGTGCTATCTCCTCACCCCATTGCAGCGATCTCTCCATAACTTTATGATTCCTCTGCATCCCACAAGTGGTGTCATATTAACAGAATATATTTTACAAACTAAGAGAAGCAAATAGAAGTAGATCCGTGTTGCAAATTGAAATAAATGTACTGCAATTGAAAAACAAATATAACCTACATGGGGCTAGGAAAAGGAAAGCCAGTATTCTAGCTCTATCCATGAAGGTGATAAAGCAAAAATTCAAAAGCAGAATGAAGACTGGTTTAAGAAAGCTTTCAAAAATTGTTGATTTCAAAAATTTGTTGACTTAGCAGCAAAATGAATCTAAAAAACAGGTTCATGTCAGAGAATGGTAAGTGAATCTGCAAAGACAACATTGAAGTCTGAAAAGAAATCATGCTGACATACATTAGCATTTTAGGAGTGAGCAGAATTTTACATGAGTTGTTTTTTTTTTTTTAAATATTCATGTGCATATGGCACCAAAGAACCGGATGTAACATTTTGGTTAAACAACGAGCTCTTGCTCACATTACATATCCTTCACATGTTTGTGGGGCCCTCACTACGGATGCGGACTGATTTCAGCCACAGCAATGATAGGGGACCAGAGGGTCTCAGATCAGTAATTGAATGCTCTGGCCCATAAATTAATCAAGTGACTTCCACGTACAGCATAATAGCTAGAAATAAGAGTCATACTCAAGTGCAAAAGGAATGGGGAAGTATAATGCTCTCTGGTCCATGAGATATAGGAAATTATGGGCAAATATTACAAAACTAAACCATGGATATTATTAAAAATGAATTTTTCCTTCCTAAAAATGCTATCCAGTGGCCTTTTAGATTTTTATAAAGCCCATTCACTCCCAAATATTGAGTCCATTGCTGTCTACAGGGAATTAGGGGTGGCATCCTGAAGTCATCACTCTGGCTTTCATAGTCTTCAGCAAAATTTCCCAACCTTGACATTGTCAACATTTGGGGCTGCCTAATTGTTGCCTGCAGTGGTTGTCTTGTGCATTGTAGGATATTTAGCAAATCCCTGGTTCTTCCCATTAGATCCCAGAAGCAGTCTCCTACCTCCCCAGATTCTGACAATCAAAACTGCCTCCTTGGGGCGCCTGGGTGGCTCAGTCGGTTAAGCGTCCTACTTTGGCTCAGGGCATGATCTCACCGCTTATGAATTTGAGCCCCACATAAGGCTCTGTGCTGACAGCTAAGAGCCTGGTGCCTGCTACAGATTCTGTGTCTCCCTAGCTCTCTGCCCCTCCCTTGCTCACGTTCTCTCAAAAATTTAAAAAAAAAAATTTAAAGAAAAAGAAAAGGCAAAAAAAAACCTGCCTCCAGACATTGCCGGATGTTCCCAGAGTGGGAGGTGAAGGGAGGGGAGACTGGGATAAGCATTTAATGTTCAAAAATACACGAGGTTGGAGAGGAAAGCATTGATTTTGATTCGGAGAATATGGGGAAGCATTTAGGAGAAGGTGCAAAAGAGTCTTGAAGGTTTTCAAGACAAGGCACTTCTTGAAAGGCTGAAAGTGGGTTGGTCAAGAGTAAAAAAGTTGGAGCAAAAATTTCAAAAGTAGAATAAAATGGATGAATTCAGAGAGCAACCAGAGATGTGATGCAGACAGCTGGCCTGAAATTACCTTTGGTTAGAGACATTTATGAAATGGTAAATACACATACAGATAATAAAAATAATTACACTGGGCTTTTTCTTACATTTCTTAGAGAACCAAATGTAAATTTAAATTTCCATTTATGAGTAGAATAGGGATTAATTGGAGAGGGTTCAGAGAAGATACCCACACAATGATTAACAGACTGTGGAAAAAAATCTGCAAATTTAATTTTTGAAGAAAAGAGATATTTTAAGAAACAAAGGTAGGGGAAATTTTATAATGTGCCCTCAATTAATGTACCTCCCACAAGAAAGTCTGTGATGGAAATAGTGAAACTCACATTCCATCTGTTTCCTTATGTTTCCTATCCGTCTGCAGGTAGGCGGGCCCCCTAACCTGGCCAGTAAGATGTGGGAAAATGATGTGACCAAGCATGTAAGTGGTGTGTGACCCCTTAGCTGGACCTTCCTCTGCTAAAGCAACATACAGAACCACCTTCCCCGCCTAGTGTGGCTGAGCAATAAGGTTGCTTCGCTTATCTTGGATCTCAGTGACCATGCAGAGCAGAGTCTCCAGTCTGCCCACATTGCACATTTATTCTGCTGTGAACAAGACATCCACTTTTGTCGTATTTAGCCTGTGACGTTTGGGAGGTTGTCTTTTTACCACAGCATTAATTAACCCAGTGTGACTAATAGAAAGCATTCTATAAAGAGAGTTCTATTTAGCATGAAGGAGAAAATAAGTCCAGATGGAAATAAGAGAAATGTTAAAGCGAGAGTGAATAAAATCATTATTTTTATAAAAATCAAAGATTGGGAAATAGTTCTTCATCGAATTTGGGTTTGAGAAGTATGGTCTTGGACGAAAGTTACATATGAGAATCGATAACTCTTTGAGAGCTCCTTTTGTTACTAAGATTCTGACTTTGGGCCTAATCTTCCTTCCTAAGATTATTTCTTACAACTCACCCACATAAACCATCTTCTCCAGCCAGATAACTTCAGGACCTTCCAAGCCTGCTCATACTTCCTTTCACTCTCAGAATCCTACCTTTTTATCTCTACTTATCTAATTTCTGTCTTTCAAAGCTTAACTCCATCCACTCTCCTGTGAGATCTTTCCAGACCCTAACTTGATGTAGTTTATCTTCTGGACTTATTAATTAGCCTCGGAAGTTAATCATTTACTGTTCGTGAAAATCATTTATTTCTGGCTTAGTCTGTATTTGTTTTAATTTCCATGTCATCTGCAGGAATATGTTAAAACTTCCTGAGAGACAAATTCATCTGCTTATATCCCCTTAGCAGTGAACTACAGGTTTTGCACATGGTAAATACTTAATAAAGATATGATGATTGCTACTGCTCTGTGGTTTTAACCCTTAACTGTCCAATGCATATATCATTTTTCAAAAATTAAATATATTCGTTCCCTCATGTTACCTACATAGCTCATGTCACATTTAAAAATTTTTTTAATGTTTTATTTATTTCTGAGAGAGAGAGAGAGAGACAGCGTGAGCAGAGAGGGGTCAGAGAGAGAGGGAGACACAGAATCTGAAGCAGGCTCCAGGCTCTGAGCTAGCTCTCAGCACAGAGCCAGACACGGGGCTCAAACCCACAAACCATGAGATCATGACCTGAGCCAAAGTCGGATGCTTAACTGACTGAGCCACTCAGGTGCCCCTCATGTCACATTTAATGTTAGATCTAATGTTAAAGGGCAAGTCGTAAAGATCTTCAATAGATAGCTTTCTATATACCATCACTTCCACGCAGGTGGAATTGAAGTACATGTAATCTGGGCAATGCATCTATGTGATAATTGTTTGTTCTTTATGTCATAACCGACCCTCCTCAAAGAAATTTATTTTTTTATAAGGGTGGTCAGACCCTTATATTCTTTGCTTTCACTGGCAGAATGTAGTAAGAAAAATACTAATGATCAGAGCACTTACAGAGGATAGACGGAGGACTCACAAGGAGGCTGGAAGACCCAGTCCTAAGCAGAAACTAGGGTCGAAAAGAAAGGACCCCAGATGAAGAACAATGTGGTTACTGTGTGATCTATTAGATCTTGTGATGTATCACAGAATTAGAACTCTGTGCCAACCAACAAAACAATTGCGGCAGGCCAAACCACTGATCTCTCTGCTTCCAAACAAAGGGGTGTTCAGGAGCTGAAAGATATTTGCCCACCCACCCCTGGCAGCATAGGTAATAGTGAGTGAAAAGTTAGAACATGTTCAGAGAAGCAATCTATTTACAAAGCTTTTGCCCTAACTTTTCAAGTGTCTGCAAAGTTCAGCTAGGTTAAATTTCTACTACACAGCCTTTGTTTGTACTGATTGCATTGACATATATGTGAGTACATCCTTGGTATTCTTACCTGAAAGCCCAGGTTTTATTGAATATGATTGTATAGGAATATTCATCCTTCAATAGCTTCTTGTCTTAAAAGCACAAATCAGTATGTGAAAACATTTTCCATTAGTTTTAATTTTAATTCCAGTAATTTTTCAAGCAATGCATTTCCAGATTTTTTGATTAGTGTGACAAGATGTTTCATATAGGAATTTGTCTAAATGTGGGCCTTGCATATTCACCTTTTTGTATTCACCAGAAGAAAAAGAAAAGCCAAGAGTATACACTGTGAAAGTGACATACTACTATAGTTCAATAGTTTTAAGAGGTCAGGTGTTAGGAGATGGTGCCATATAGATGATCTAGAAATAAACTTTCTCTCCATAAAATAAAGTCAGAGAAATATACTATTAGTTCAAAAAGTTTCATGTTGATTACTCTTCACCTGAGTCTATTTCTGAGGGTAAAGACAATATGTATGAACGGATCACTGGAGAAACATTTATTATTCTAAACTTTTGAAATCTCATAGAAACTGGTAGTTTGAAGCATGAAACTAAATGTGGGGTTCTGTACATTTAAGGTTCAGATTTTGTGTTTATTTTCTTGGAAATAAGGTCAAATCCACCATTAAAACTGTGCCAAAGTGTAAGATAGTGGCAAGCTCTTTAAGAAGTAGAACCAAAGAATTCTTTCCTATATGTGCTACATCATTACTGGGGTTAATCTCTTTGAATGTGGTTTTTCAGTTTTCTTGTCTTCACAGTTTTTCCTGAAAATTTAGAAGTTAAATAAAGTCTGAAACAAAAGAAAAATAAGAAATCAGTCTTCATTTTTGGATTTTAAATAATAAGCATAAAAATAATACTATTTCTTGTGCCTCTTGGTAATCACCCCAAAATAACACAGATGGCAAAAAGCTGAAAGAAAGGAAAAAAACCCAAATACCTCTTTTGGTGCAATTGGGAGACATCTCTAAGCTGAGTCACAGTATATGTGAAATGGCTTCCAGGTATAGGGAAGGTCAAACAAGAGTACAGGAAAATGCTTAGAAATGATGCTCTTGGATGAAGATCTTAAATGAAGACAACAGGCACAATTCTTCAAAAATGTAGTCCGCTCTGTGGGGAAAAACAGGGTATTGAATTGGTCCTAGTTGCTTCCAAGACTCGTTATGGTATGAAGGAAAAGCAGGGGAGATGGATTTAATAGAGGAAACACATTGACTGTTCTTTTTGCAGAAAGCTGTCTGTGGGTGAGGCAGACCAGAAGGCAGGGCACTGGACATTGTAGTTAACACGACAGCTATCAATCTTGGTTGGTTGAGAGGAAAATAAGCAAAATAAACTTGTTTCCATACACAACTATGTCACTAAGAGAAGTGCTTCTAATGCTTAGAACGTGGTCCCAGCCACCCTCAAACCCAGTGCAAACATCACTCAGCTAGTGGGTTCAGGAAGAATTCATCTCAGAGTGGTCTCCTGCCCTTGGACTAGGATATACACCATTTTTACCTCTGATTCTTAGGCCTTTGGACTCCGGTGGAAATCACACCACTGGATTTACTGGATCTACAACTTATGGATGGCAGATCATGAGACTTCTGAGCCTCAAAATCACATGAGCCAAATTCTCCTAATACCTCTAGATAGATGTTAGATAGAGAAAGAGAGAGAGAGAGACTGGGAGAGAGAGAGAGAGAGAGAGAGAGAGAGATTCTATTGGTTCTGTTTCTCTGGAGAACCTTGACTAATATAATCACCTAATCCTCCATATCTCAGAATGTACCTTATTTAGAAATAGGATTGTTGCAGATATACTTAGCTGTGTTAAGATGAGATGAAGCAATACTAGAGTAGGTCGGGATCTTGATACAATATGACTGGTGTCCTTACAGGAAGAGGAACACACACAAACACACAGACAAGAACACTGTACACAGACAGAAACACACAGAAGTGCACTGTGTGTCAATGGAGGCTACAAGCCACGGAGGACCGAGGATTAATGGCCACCACCAGAAGCTCGGAAGACAATAAATCTCTATTTGAAGGCATCCAGTTTGTACTACTTTGTTAGAGCAGCTCTAAGACACTAAAGCAGGCAGAGGAGAGTCATGAAACTTTGAGACCAGTGATTTTCTATATGCTGTCACCATTCCTGGTTGTCCTCATACCGTTAGTAAGTTTTTGGTCACATGCGGTCATGTATTCTGAGTGCAAAAAGAAGGGAAAGCAGGCCTTGACAAGGTTTATAGTGACAGGGAAGTACACCACATGTTGTGGAGCCAAAATTTAGACATCAAGTATTCCTCAGTGTGGAAAATGGAAGTGGGAGAGGACCCAGAGAGCATAAGACAACTGGCATGACTGAACTTATGGGAGAGGGAGGTGAGCCTTAGGTATGCTGTTGTATGTAGGATGCATTCTTGAGGAGTTTAATTGGATCCTAAATAAAGTATAACATTTTAAAAGGCTGGAGGGCTAGGAACTACTTATTTCACTTTTTTTTTTAAGTTCAAAGAAATCCAAGCAGTTGGGTGGCTCAGTCAGTTAAGTCTCTGACTTTGGCTTAGGTCATGATCTCATGGTTTGTGGCATTGGGCTCTGTGCTGACAGCTCAAAGCCTAGAGCCTGCTTTAGATTCTGTGTCTCCATCTTTCTCTACCCCTCCTCTGCTTGCATTCTCTTCTCTCTCTCTCAAAAATAAACATTAAATTTTTTTTTAAATGTTCAAGTCAATGTATATTTCAGAGATTATAATAAAGGAGAGATTATAAAATTTTGAGCTGAAATGAATGACTTTCTTGTACAAGAAAGGAAGAAAGGAGACATACCTTGGTGCTTGAAAAAGAAAAGAAGGGGGATAAAGAAGAATCAGCTTAAGATGGACTCTCTAAGGGAGACTGAAGAAGCTGTGCATTCCTTACAGCGACCCCTTGGAGCTCCAACCCATAACCATTTTTTTTAAGTTTATGTGCTTATTTTCAGAGAGATAGAGATAGAGAGCGAGAGCGAGAGCGAGAGAGAGAGAGAGAGCCCACATGTGTGCAAGGCAAAGAGAGAGGGAGACAGAGAATCCCAAGGAGGCTCCACACTGTCAGCATAGAGCCCAACATAGGGCTCAGTTCCATGCACCGTGCGATCATGACCCAAGCTGAAACCAAGAGTTGGACACTTAACCAATTGAACCACCCCATTAACCACTTCTAGTGGAGCTGTGGAGAAATTAGTGGGGACCTGGTTCCCACTCCCAAGAGGGAGGGAGAAATTGATCTACTCTTTTAAATGAAATATATTTCTATGCCCCCAAAGAGAATTCAAAGTGCATTTTCAAGAAACATCATTATAAGTATGAATATTCTTTTTTTAGATAAATAAGCTGTCAAGGACTTTTCTGGAAAGCCAAGTTCTCTTTCTCACAGTGTTTCAATGGTAAAATATCATCTCTTGTCCATATATCTTTGTGACATGGCATCTCACAAACGGTGAGTCCTCTGTGGAAATGTACGTGTTTGAGACTGAGTAAGTCAGTTACTATAGTAGCTCGACTCAGAGGACCTAGGTTTTAGGCCTGGTACTGCCATGACTTTGGATATATTGCCTTCATTTCCTACCTCTACAATAGGAGTGATCATTGAACTGTCAATTTCTTAGGATTGAGAAATCTGCCAAATATGAAAGTGTCTCAAAATCTTCACATTTACATTAAGATTTTTTTTTTATTCTGGAAAGGAGTTTAATAACAAATAGTTCTAGGTTGCTCGACCTGAGAAATGGAAAAACCTCTGCCAAAGTCTGACTAACTTTACTCAGTGTTTGTTTTTGTTTCATTGTAAGTCAATGGCACTTTAGTAGGGGAAAGTTCCAAATTCGAAGCCGGATCTGTATAAAGTTGTGTTTTGTTGCATTTGTACTAATGAGAAACAGTTCTTACAGTCCAAACTTACCTTTAATCTCTTTAATAACAAATGTAATCAAATGTGGTATTACCAGTATGAAGTCACTGAGGCTTTCGAAATACTGAGGTAATACTGACTGCTAGAAAGAACAACACAAAACCTATGAAATTTAAGAGCAGATGAGGTTAACAAGGAACTCAAGGAGTCACCTTGATAAACATTATGTTCATGGTCACAGTACCCTCATTTATATTAATTTCTGTTTTAACCACTCTACGCTCTTAAATAGAATTGCAAAAATTATTTGCATTGGAAGTTCCTTGAGATGACTTCAAATTCAAAATTAAACTGCTGAATTCCCTCTATGTAATAAGATGTGGGTTTCATTGAGAATTAAAAAAAAAATCAAAGCTCTATAAATGTAGAAGGAGACAGAAATCTATTCAAATTAAGTGTCAAAGAAAACAAATCTGGCTTTGGGGTGATTTTATATTTCAATTTGGAGTTATGAACCAACAAAATAACAGTGTTTCATCTGATGATCTTTTGATCTATTCCTTTTTTCTCTCTTGCTTTTTTTTCACCAAATATAGTTTTGATGTCTAGACCTCAGTACAGGTATTTATTCAGCTTCATTTAATTTCTTATTATGTCCAGCTCTTTTGTCAATAGTGCATTTGGAGAACAGATTTTCAGGATTGTGCACAATAGCCTTCCCATTGCTGATGTCTCGGCAGAAATTGGGATATTGGTGTCAGATTGTTCCTATTGATTTATGTTTGTTTCTATTTTGAACTAAGCATCAGAGACATCTATGCTTTTATTTATTAACTCTGTCTCCTCAGTCGTGATGGCATGATGTGGTAAGTCAAATGACAGGACTGAGGTCCTAAAATCGTGTAACCAAATCAGTGCATTCCGGCAACTGGTAGAATGCAACCAGAAGATGATTCTGAAATTTCTGTTGCAATGGAGCTAAACTCCCAAGAGTTCTAGCTAAACTTTTGTAACCTTCAGTAGTTTCTGTGTTTTTGACCTTACTGAACAGCTGTTAAAGGAATTACTCTTTCATGCTTGGCAGTTTTGTTTTGTGACTATCTTAAAATTCCCCGTAAACAGAGATATAGTGATCTGCATGAGCCCATTTCAGGAGAGTGAAGTCTGACTTTTTATTGCAGACATAGTATTTTATTGTATTGTCCTAGCTTCTGTTATCATCCACCTTTGTAAAAAGATTTTAAATGGAATGCTCTGCTGCTGTCTGTCATAAAATTATAACTTAGTGTACTTCCAAAAACATGCAGGTGTCTCTCTGCATAGATTTTGCTACTGAAATGGAAGCATGTTTGTTTCAACTGAATTATTAGACTATATATTTATCATTCTTGGATTTGAGAATGAAAGATGAGGATGATTCAAGACAACAGTATCTTATCAGATAGTAGGAGGTAAGTGGCAGAGCGATGACCCAGGGAATAGAGAAATGGAGAAATTTTATGAAGTATTGTATATAGGACTGCTAACGTGATTATTGTGTATTGCGTACATATTGTGTGCCTGTATTGTGTCTAATTGTCCAAACACTGGTAAACTGGTAATATACAAACTTCTAGAATCCTGTTTGCAGATATTACCAGTAATGATCAGGACATGTTACTAATTCTAGAAAGTGTAAGAATAAAGTCTTGGCCAATAATTTATTTGTCCTCAGAGTCCCCTCAAATGGAAGACCTTTTAAAAACCCAAAAACTACTGAATATAGGGTCTCTTAGAAGTCATTTATTTTACCCCAGTGCTCACGCAGACACTGCATGACTCTTCACTGCTAGATAATATGCAATCTTCTGGGCCTCAGAGGAAAGGGGTTCTGTAGCAAAATACCCCAAAAATGCACAACCTCCCACCGTGCAAGAGTATCTTCTCTGTACCCAGCCTTCCTCTAACGTCCCTGCATTTGGACACCACAACTCTTACATTAAACCTTTCATATGCTTGAAGATTGTTAAATTACCTCTGACTTCTAATTTAGAGGAGAAATAATTCTTGGTCTTTTAGTCTTCCCTCAAAGGTATTAGCCTTCCAATCTTTTATCACTTTCATTGCTCTCCCCTGGAACCTGACCAAGGACTTCACAGGCCTCTAAAGTTTTGGAACTTCAGACTGGAAGCCATGTTCTGACATGTGAGAGGATGACCTCCAATTTAACATAACATACATTTCATACATTCCTGGAGTATCATGTTTGCTCTTGTAAACTATAGTGGATGCAAAGCAAATAATCTATTACTCAGTACGACCTTTTGTTACCCTCTAATACCTCTCCAATGTGGCAGACAGACAAAGCCCATCTTGGAGCTGTGTGCTATATTTTTTCTCTCCAAAAAGATGGCAGGGAGCAACAAACACCGAGGGTCACCAGGAAAGGAGCAGATGTATTCTATGTCTAGAATAATAGAAATATTATTTGACCAAGGTCATAAAATATGGAATTGATATGAAAAAAGGCAGGTAAGGCTGGCTTGTTACATGAGACAGAACAGAAGTGGGACAAAATAGTCACAGACTGAAGGGATTTTTAAAAAAATATATTTTTTATGAGAATTTCTACATCATTTTCTTTTTTATGAAGTTCATTTATTTTGAGAGAGGCAGAGACAGCACGCGTGGGAGAAGGGCAGAATGAGATGGAGAGGGAGAATCCCAAGCAGGCTCCACGCTGCCAGTGCAGAGCCCGATGCCGGGCTCGAATCCATGAAGTCGTGACCTGAGCCAAAAGCAAGAATTGGACACTTGACCGACTGAGCGACCCAGGTGCCTCTCAACATCATTTCCAAGAATCTGCTGTGAGGCCATGGTCCTTTGTGTCTAGTGTGATTCTAGCCCCGGAGGATGAGCCCACCTGGTGGGTTGTGAGGTGGCTACCTGAGTGTCCATCATGGAATGTTATGGTGAGTTCTGAACTGGGAAACTGTCTCTGGTCTATCTTCCAAAGGTAAACTTGCTGAAAATGTGGCTAGGAAGATGCAGGCTAGATCCACATAAAGTTATTTATTTGAACTAAAAGAACAAAGGTGATTCACAACATTTATATTTATTTAGTTCAGTGATTCTTGACTGTTTCTTTTTCTCTCCCTCTCTCTCTTTCCTTCCTTCCTTCCTTCCTTCCTTCCTTCCTTCTTTCCTCCATCCCTCCCTCTTCCTTTCTTTCTTCCTTTCTTTCTTTCTTTCTTCCTTCCTTCCTTTCTTTCTTTCTTTCTTTCTTTCCTTCCTTCCTTCCTTCCTTCTTTCCTTCCTTCTTTCCTTCCTTCTTTCCTTCTTTCTTTCTTTCTTTCTTTCTTTCTTTCTTTCTTTCTTTCTTTCTTTCTTCCTTTCTTTCTTTCTTTCTTCCTTTCTTCCTTTCTTCCTTTCTTCCTTTCTTCCTTTCTTCCTTCCTTTCTTTCTTTCTTCCTTTCTTTCCTTCCTTTTTTTCCTTCTTTCTTTCCTTCTTTCTTTCTTTTCAAAACTGCTGCACAGGCTAGAGCCTCTCTACCTTTCCAGGATGTCTCTGATCACCTCCCGGCCCACACATCCCCACTGCAGCCCTGCTGACTCCCCATTGTTGATTTCCCTCTGTCCCTCCTGTCAATGCCTGTCCCTCTGTTTGGGCTATTCCTTCTTTTCCCCTTTTATACAGCTGACCCCACTCACCCCTCAGTATTGAGTTAGTGTTTCTTTTCTGGGAAATCTCGGAAACTCCCCAACAGTCCAAGCACTCCTGCTGTGTGTCCCAATAGCACCCACAGCTCCCATTTTAAAGTTGACTCCAGTTTGGAGCAATGGCTTATGAATTTGTCTTCCTTCATAGGCTATGGTATCTGAGGAGGCAGGGTCATAGGGCCCATCTTGTTTTCAATGGCGTGGCCAAGAGCTAGCACAGTGCTTGGCCTGAAGGTGGGTTCCATCCAGTTGTCAAATAAGCGACAACTGACAACCAGCATTAACTAATACACTGAGCCACAAATATGATTGGGTCTCTTCTCTCTTAAAAACGTTGATTATTCTTCATTGACTACAGGATAAAACACATTTTTACAAAGCACTTAAGAATCTTTCACCATGTATCCATGCTCTAACTTTTTAGAAATTCCTTCTAAATTTTGCATCCAGATTTTCTGTCTGCATATCCAACAACTGTTTCTTACATTATATATGGACATATACTCTACTCAGCATCGCATCTTTTTGAGTTACCATTTAAAAAACTTTTTCTACATTTATTTTGAGAGACAAAGTGAGACAGAGCGCAAGTGGGGGAGAGTAAGAGAGAGGAGACACAGAATCTGAAGCAGGCTCCAGGCTCTGAGCTGTCAACGCAGAGCTGGATGTGGGGCTTGAACCAAGAAACTGTGAGGTCATGATCTGAGCCATCCAAATGCCCCGAGTTACCATTTTACTGCAGCCTCTGGGGCAGCAACCAGCTGTACTGAGGTGAACCCTGACCACATCTGTCCTCCACTGAACAACGTGTCCCTGATTTCCCACAACAGTGCTTTTCTGCCACCTGCACTTGAGGCCCCTGTGGGAATCTGTTCTGCCAAGGGAGGTAGCACACCAGGGCCAACTTTGACCACCAGGGGCAGTAAATAGAGGCCTGTTCCTGAGTGAAGTTTGGTGTTCCAATCTGTACACTCCTCTGAGGGTCCCCAAAGGGCTGGAGCTCCAGCTGCCCACGGTGGTGATAAGCTCAGGAATGCGTCTTTGGAGTGGTGTTTCCTCCTCCTCCTCCTCACCTCACACTTGCTTTTCTTCTGCTCTGGTTCGATATAATTGCCTCACAAGATGAACTAGCTGCAGGCAAACCTTTATCCGGTTTTGGAAAACCCCAGGGTTAAAACATCTGAATATGCTATGCATACCTTTACACTTCTTGTTCCCTTGCTTGGAATTCTTCTTACCCTGGCAACCAAGCACCTTTCTCTTTCGGAATATCTGTTTATCATCCAAACCCTGACATGAATGGTGTCCCCATGGAGAAGCGCTCCTGGACCCAGACTTAACCGCTCTATCCGTTCAGTTCTGACTGCATTTGTACACATTTCTGTTATATCTAAGATTGCAATCACAATTTACAAAGCTATGAGAATATGCAAATTACGTATATTCAATCATTTCATTTAAATTTATAGAATATTTTTTAACAAATGCTTGTATGTTTAGGTATTTTGAAAAAGATCAAAGTAAATGAACTTTTCTATTATTGAGATTAGATGCTGGATTAAGTAGACTCTATAAATTTCTTTCGACTCAAGCTGAACTTAGGTGTGGCACCTGCTTTGCACTGAACAATATCCTACATTGATTATTTGGTGAGTAGTTCCCCAAAGGAGTCACTGTGTACCTGTTAGTATATAGGATATATCCCCCCACTGGCTAAGGGAGAGAGGGGCCTCAGGAGGCATTTGTGGGGCCTCCAGGGGCCTTTAAGGACAATTGAGGGTGAGGTTGGCAAAGCCACAGGTACATGAAGTACAGTCCCAAATGCTGGGGACCACACACCAGGCACAAGCCAAGGAGTTATTTTCAATGCACTTGGGAAGGCGCTGGTAGTGTTGCATGAGTCTCCATGTGACCTTGTATGAGACAGCATGAGAGATGCCCGTGTTCTCACCTCGTCTACAGGGCCCAGACACTCTAATGGAACAGGACAGAACAAAAACACAGATCACGTGCCCTGAGGGAAGAGGTTGATGCCTAGCAACCTGGAGACTTTCCTAGCATTAAGGACTGCGTGCGAAGCACGATTTATTTCCACAAAAGCAGATGTAATAAATACTGCAGCTCAGCCCCTGCCTCTTTGACTTGTATGTGACTCCCTGCCTCTAAGATGACCCTCACCTCTCACAAATGAGCAGTCTCTTTAGAGCTTCTCGTAAGCTCTTCCGGCTTGCCCACCCCTTTTCCTTGAGCCTGTCATTTGGGGTCTGCCAGCCACACTTAGGGCTCTTTCCTAAAAGCACCTTTGGACCTTTTGAGCTCCTGTCCATTCCTCTGGCTGGGACCTGTACATTTGTCCCCCAAGTCTGCCCTGAGAACCGCAGACTGACCCTTGGGAATAGCTTTCCAAGGGCCAATGGAAATATTTAGGATCAAGACCCTTGCTAAATAAAAACTAAGAAGTAGTTACCAAAAAACCTTTCACTAAGGACTTTTTGTGGCCTCGTAAGTACCCAGGTTGGAGAGGTCCAGAGAAGCTCTAAGTACATATTTATTAACGATATTTATTACCGGAGGTCCTACTTTGGGGACAGGCGAAAAGATTAAAAATATGTTTTTCTCAAATTCCCTAACCACATGAGAAATAATATATAAGGATTATGTACCATTTTCTTAATTCCAAGCTGAATATGAAAATTTTGTTTTGGCTTACAACTAGACTGCTACTTTTAGCCTTAAAATATTAACATATGATTCCTTCTGGGTATACAATATAACTATATGGATGTGTCTTCTTTTACTGCCTCTGTTAATTGGTGCTTTTTAACTTCTCATGTAAAACCACTTGTAAGGCTACATTTAATGCAGAAAACCTGCATGACTCCTTAAATTATGAAAATCTTATTCCTCAAAAGTCAATAATCTCAGGGCCCTATGAATTTATTATAAATATTAAGCTTTGAATAATGTAAGCTGATCCTACCTGATGGGATTTCACTCCTGTCTTCCTCACACAACATATTAGAACTGCCACTGATCCTCCGGTATAAGCCCCACTGGATGAAAGGGGCAGGTGGGGGGGGGGGGTTCCTTAGGAGATTTGATGCTCTGGTGGAATGTGAGTCCTCTCTAGCCAGTCAGCTTGTCTACTAAAATGGCCCTGTTAGTCTTATAGGAAGATTCTTAATCAGTCCATGTTTTTTAAGTGGCTATTTTGTGAGCCACGGCACTCCAGATTAGAAGTATGGGTTTTAGAAATGACATTATATTAATTTTTGGAGAATATCAGCTGTTGAAGGTTCTTACTACAAATGATACTTTTGATAAGATAATTTGAACTCTGTAAATACCACAGAGAGTATTTTGACATAACAATACTGTAACATTATTATAACAATAAATGCTTCATTATAGAAGCCCAAACAGACACACTATTGAAAACAAGCGGGCATATTTTAATATTTTTTCCATTAATTGGCATTTTTCAAAACTACAAGATAATGAATTTTACAAAATAATATATTTTAAGCACCAGGTTGGGAGACAATGTATGTTTTTAATTTTTTTTAATTTAAAATTTTTTAATGTTTTATTTATTTCTGTGAGAGAGAGATAGCATGAGTAGGGGAGGGTCAGAGAGAGAGGGAGACACAGAATCTGAAACAGCCTCCAGGCTCTGAGCTAGCTGTTAGCACAGAGCCTGACACAGCGCTCAAACCCACAAACTGTGAGATCATAACCTGAGCCAAAGTCAGATGCTTAACCGACTGAGCCACCCAGGCACCCCTGTTTTAAATTTTTTTAAGCTAAGTGGTAAAGTGTGAAAAAGCTACAAAATCATTAATACTTTCAGTGCCCTCAATATTTATTGGAGTATACTACCCAGCTACCACCAAAATGGATCATTATGGTTCCTAAGGAAGAGACCAATTAAATGAAGCAACAGCAAGCAAAATAGTTGGTACAAGTTTGTCTACATAAGTAAGGGCTCCAAGATGATGATGCGGATTGTCTTTTCCACCGCCAAGTAGAAAATCGTCTGCTTTGGACTCTCAAAGGCATGGCTACAATTCTTTACACCACTGTCTACTCCCTGAAGTTCGTAGTTAAAGGACAGATGCCAGCAGTTCTGGAATTCCTCAGCAGGAGAGCTGATGCAGGAATGAGCATCGAAAACATCTGGTGAACTTTTGAAGGGCATAGATTCCCGGTGAGAACACTCCTGACTTACTGAGTTTGAATGGCTCTAGGTAGTGGAATAGGGAAAACGTATCTTAAAAGGACTCCTTAGTCTCTCGGATGAGACCACATGGTTAAAAACCATCACCCTACGTTGTACTTTTCAAACATTAGTGGGCAAGAGAGTTATCCAGGGGGTTCTTCTAAATATTCTGATTCATCAAAGTAAAGGTAGGGCTCAGGAGACCCAGTATTAACCAATACTTCAGCTGACTCTGAGACTAGTGCTCAGAGACCACCCTTAGATGACAAGGATGTGCCTCTCACAGGGCAGTGGTTTAAAATGACAGCAAGTGACACCATGACCCACCAAATTCATCTTTAAAGGGCTTCTGTGCCTTAACACCAATTTAATTATTTATTCTTGGGCATTCAAGAGTTACTTGTCAAAAATTCAATAGACATTTTTCATTCTTTTCCCATTCTTCTTCTTTCTTTCTAAAAATTTTTAAAAAATTTTTTTTAATCAAGGGATTTAAAGATTCAAAGAAGTCTGGAGTTTGTTACAAAGAGAGGAATAGAAGATATATCTTGCTGGAGACATCTCCTCTCTCCCAGAGCTTGAGGACCTGCTCCAGGCTGGGTGGGCAGTCGTCTTCTTAGGGTCCCCTGCCCCAGCTTGTCCCTTTGCTTCTGTCCAGTGTTGGAGCTCCTGCATCCTGTGCTGTACGTCTTCCCCTTTCCTTACTCTATGCACTCATTTTGGAAGGACACAGCCACAGTTGCCTGCACAGAAGATGCAAACATATTTTTAATGTTTTGAAAATATGCATGTCTAAAAATGCCTTTATTCTATTCTAAAAGTACTCCTTTACTCCACTTCTAGAGCTATCTGATACATCTAATTCCTGAGTCTTTTGATGTTTCTATTGTACAAACTGAGTTTTATTTGATGTGTTTATTTATCTGTCTTGGACATTTCATGTTGGCATTTAAAATTCCATTCTTTATTGGGTATAATAATTCCCACATCGCATGCCTATTTTCTCCACAGTTTCTAAATTGTTTTGCTGTTATCTATTCTCATATCATCTCCATTTTTGTAGGTTTATGGCTTTTTTTTTTATAAAAAAGGAAATCCCTTTATTCTACTACATTTTCTAAAACGATTCTGGGAAGGAGTGAAAGTCGATATTGCCTTCTCTCTACAGTCTCTACCTGCAAATATCATATTTTATTCACCTGCCTTGACCTCTCAAAACAGCATTGACCACTGCTTCCCATATGTTTCCTTCTTAGAATACTCTTTGTTTCTCTTCCAGGACACCTTTCTTTCCTGGCTTTTCTTCTTTTGGGACAGTTTCTTTACAGTCACATTGAAAGACTCATCATCTTTCTCCACCTAGACTCAAAATGCTATGCTCCCCCAGGTTCAGTGTGTGTCCTCTTTTCTCTCTCTTTACTCTCTTCCCAGTCCACATTACACTTTCTCTTGTTTCTTTTTTAATGTTTAAATTTTTTTAATGTTTTATTTATTTTTGAGAGAGAGACAGTGTGAGCAGGGGAGGGTCAGAGAGAGAGGGAGACACAGAATCCGAAACAGGCTCCAGGATCTGAGCTGTCAGCACAGAGCCCGACGCGGGACTTGAAGCCACAAACTGTGAGATTGTGACCTGAGCCGAAGTTGGATGCTTAACCGACTGAGCCACCCAGGCGCCCCCACTTTCCCTAGTTTCAATGACCTCCCTGATGATTCCCAAATTTATATATTTAGTTCTTTCCTCTGAACATCTCTGTAGCTCTCAGCTGATCTCACTATGTGTATATCTCCTGTGCATCTCGGCCTCTGCACTTCCCAAACCTGGCTCATGACCCTTCCTTCTTTCTTGGTCTTCTATTGGCCTTTATCTGAATAAACAGCACTATATATACAGTGTCTTGTTGTCTAAATCAGGACAGGGGTCAAAAGTCGTCATTGGCACCTCACTTTTCCTAAAGGTACCCCCTGGTTCAGCCAGCACTAATTCCTGTTGGCTTTACCACCAAACTCTCTCACACATTTTCTATTCATGCCATCTGTGTCACCACCCTCTGGCCATCTCGCACCTGGATGAATGAATTCGCTGGCCAAATAATCCTCTCATTTTCATGCTTGTTCTTCTCTGAACTTCTCCTCACAGGGCAGCCACAGTGGTCTTTGAGACTACAAAGCCGTTCACATCATCCTCACGCCTGTGACGGCTATCACCTATACCCCTCCACCCACGCGACCCTTGCAATGTCTTTCCACCTCCTTTTCATTGAGCTTTCAAGTTCTTACCATCTACTGTCGCCCGTTTCCAGCATCATCCAACAGCACTGCCCCTCTTGCTTCCTCTTACAAAAATTCATTTTGAAAGAGAGCGAGCATGAGAATATGCCCACGTGTGCATAAGCAGGGGAGGGGCAGAGAGAGACGGAGAGAGAGAATCCCAAGCAGGCTTTGAGCTATCAGCACACCTGGCCGGATGTGGGGCTCGATCTCACAGATTGTGAGATCATGACCTGAGCTGAAATCAAGAGTTGATCACTTAACTGAGTCTCATAGGCACCTCCCCCCCAACTTTCTTTATTTGTGTCACCCACAATGGCTTTCCTTTCATTCCTCAAACATGACAGTTTCCCTTCTGCCATAGGATCACTGTCCAAGCTCTTTCTCCTGCAAGAATGTTTTCCTCCTGCTCCCCTTCCTTTAACAATTAACACATTCAGCTCAATTGTCACTTTTCCTGGAGTGTCTTTCCTGACTCCTACCCCAGATATCTCTGAAGTACCTTCGAGCTTTCACAAGAGCGTGAAACCATTCTTCAGGTCCCTTAACACAACGTTAATTATACATTTATCTGAATTATTTTTTATTAGCATCTGTCTGCTCTATTAGACTGCAGTTGTGAAGAATACTTAACATCACATTCAAGAGTATCTGAATTTGGCCGCCTCCACTATCATTTGGTATTCCTGAGAGCAATGAGTAGAAGTGTTTCAACAGCCTTTCTAGTGTCCTGGAGAGACAAAGAAGCCATGTTTCTAGGTGACTTTCAGTCTTCTTAAGCTACGATCACATAAATACTATCATTTGGCTAAAAGAAAATAACAAAGCTGTGCCTCAAGTGTAGGCAGAAGCTTATTGGTCGTATTAGTTTCCTAAAGCGGTCATGATAAATGACCACAAACTGGGTGGCTTCTAGCAACACAAGTTTATTCTCTCACAACATCTGAAATCAAGGTGTCAGCAGGCTCTAAGGAACAATATTTCCCTCCCTTTTGTAGCTTCTGCTGACTGTTGGCATTCCTTATGACTGTACTACTTCAGTCTCTGCTTCCATCTTTTCATGACCTTCTCCTCTCTGTCTGTGTTGTCTTTTCTATCTTTTATAAGGAAACTTGTTAGATTTAGATTCCACCCAAATAATCTAAGAGGATCCCATCTTGATATCTTTAACTTAATCATAACGACAAAGGCCCTTTTCCTTTTTCCCCCCTAAGTTTATTTACTTATTTTTGAGAGAGACCAAGACAGCACTAGTGGGGGAGGGGCAGAGAGAGGGAGTCAGAGAGGATCCCAAGTAGGCTCCACTCTGTCAGCTTGGAGCCCAGCATGGGGCTTGAGCTCACGAAACCGCAAGATCATGACCAGAGCCGAAACCAAGAGTCAGAAGCTTAACCAAATGAACCACCCAGGCAACCCCACAAAGGTCACATTCTTAATCAGGTCACATTCACAAGTTTCCAATGAACATGTCTTTTGGGGGCCACCACTTATCTCACTATACAGGATGATAGCCTGAGTGAATATACTGTAAAACTGCAGTTCTTAATGAGGGTACATTGAAAGAGGGTGAAGAGTGAAGAAAAGCCAATTGTCTCTCAGAATCTGGTGAGAGATGCAGAAGCAAAGGGGTGTGTGTGTGTGTGTGTGTGTGTGTGTGTGTGTGCGCGCGCGCGCGCTATTCAGATTACGCTCCTTGGGTACTTCTATTCCTTGAAGTTGAGAACCTCTGTCTTACAGAGCAAATTATATCCTCCTCTGGGTTTGGTAAAAATTGTACTTGCTTATGGGGATCTTGGAAGCAAAGCAGACTTTCACAATTTTTTAAGGTAATTCTTGAACATAGCAGAGAACGTCTAAAGTGAAAGAAGCTTCTCCACTTTGACACACATAAGTGTTGCCTCCAGGATTCAAAAGGACTACAAACTCAGAACATAGAAGACAAAGGCAGTCATGCTAAAGAATAAGAAGCCATTAAGCAGAGAGCAGGGAAAATGGGTGTAAGCTATTTCATGGAATATTTGATTTAACTTTAAGAAATAATTTAGTTTTCATTAAATGTTTGTTGAATTTAAATCAAATGGTTAGTAAAAATGTCCAATCTATACATGATATCCTTTAAATCAAGGCAGTTTTCATTTGGCCAGTGTGGCCAGCTGTGGCCTTGCTGAAAAATGGTAAGGAGAGCTTAGAGCCGTGCTGGGTCCACTGACCAACAGCATCAACATCACCTAGGAGTTTAATGGAAATTTTGAATCCCAGGCCTCATCACAGACCTACTGAATCAGAATCTGACTTTGAACACAGTCCTCAGGTTATTCACATACATATTAATTTTTGAGAAGCCCTGGATTAAATTAATCTTCTATACCTCTGCTTTTGTGGAAAAAAAGAGACAGGTTTCAAATGAGGCACTCTGTAGCTCATGTGGATGCCTGGCTGGGCTAAAGCCTGCTCTTTGTTCGGGATCATCAACATTCATTAATTCCCCAGGTTGGACCAAGTTGGTCCTTCTGGAGCTTTGCTTTGCCAACAGCTGCTAGAGGGAATGCTACATCAGGCAAGGAGGAGAATCCTTCAAAAGAGAGCACGGAGGTTTTCTACTTTGTGGGGCGTTTTCATCAAGTAGGAACCGGCAGCCCATTCTTAAGTAATGGTAATGCTGGCTTCTTAGTGAAACTCCTTTTCATCTCTCACACACCGTGTTACAATTCTAAGTGACTTGGCTTCTATCCCGGCGCCTGTCCAGTGTTTCTGTGTTCCGGCTGCCAGACACGGACCCATGCGATCGTGTCGCCTCTTCCTTTGAAAAATGGTTGTCGAATACGACAAAAGCCCATTCTCAGAACAATGGCTGTGGAGGAATGGTTATGGGATTCGGTTTAGAATATCTTCACAGACCAACCTGGCTGAACTTGTTTTGCTTAGGAGCTAATCAAATCTGTATCATCGTACAAACTTTTCTGCTTGCTTGGCCTTGTTTTAGAAACAATACCTTCTAGCTGTTGGGACTCAATCCAATATTACACAACACAAAGGTGAACCTTTTAGAAAATATTGCTCAGTATAAACATGAACGGTGGAATTGGGCTTCCAGCGCTAAGCATTTTCATCCTGAAGAATTGCTCAATAATTTTTCTGTAGTAGTCATAATTTTAATTAAAACATTTGAATCAGCATGTGCTTAGAGACCGAAGCAGAAAGCCATTCTAAACAAATCCATGGGAGGGAAGAGCTGACCAAGGTCTGTTGAAGGTGGGCTTCCAGGATGCTGTTTTGCAGTCTGTCGAGTTGAGAAAGGCTGTAGGTGAAAACAAGAAAGCAATAGTTTTGGCCTTTTGACTTTGAAAATTTTCTAGACCAACGCTTAACTTTGTAAGATAGTAATAGAAACGGATTTTGTTGTTGCCGTTTACTGTTCTTTAAATGTGTCTGAAAAAAAGAATTTTTTTCTAAAATGAGCAACCCTTACTGAGGAACTGATAATTTCACTTAAGGCCGTCTCTAGATATACTGGAAATAAATAAATTATGCTTACAAAGTATATTTTAGTCCTCTGATTATCTGACTTGAAAACTATGAAAAACCATACTTATAAACAATTTTTGAGTTAGCATGTGTTTCATCTTTTTAAAAATGTCTACGTATTAAAGTGGGGCCCAGAAACTGGTGTGGCATCAGAGAGGCTACGAACCCAAATTTTACTCTCAGATAAAACTGGTTTGAGTTCTTCCTAAACCATTTGCTAGCTGTGCGATCCTGTGCAAATTATCACACCACTCTGCTTCACAGACCTCATTTAAAAAAAAGAGTTAATATTATTACTTACATAATACAATGGGACGGTTTTACAGATTAAATGAGAAAATGTATATAAAGTACTTGGTACAATGTCACTTAGTAGGTGATCGATATTATCTATTTACTACTATTTTGATCGTTCACAATACTTAAGAGACACACAAAACACAGGTTTCTTTAGTACAGAAAAAATAATAAGTATTTTTAATAAATCTCATATTTTATTTTTTATTTTTTGAAAATATGATCTACTATCAAGTTGGCTTACATACAACACCCAGTGCCCAATAAGTGCCCTCCTCAATGCCCATCAGCCACTTTCCCCTCTCCCCTACCCCCCATCCACCCTCATATACTCTCTGTATTCGAGTCTCTTACGATTTGCCTCCCTCCCTCTCTGTTTGTAACTTTTTTCCTCCTTCCGTTCCCCCATGGTCTTCTGTTAAGTTTCTCAAGATCCACATATGAGTGAAAACATATGGTATCTGTCTTACTCTGCCTGACTTATTTCACTTAGCGTAATACCCACCAGTTCCATCCATGTTGCTGCAAATGGCGTGATTTTATTCTTTCTAATTGCGAAGTAGTATTCTATTGTTTATATAAACCACATCTTCTTTATCCATTCATCATTTGATGGACATTTAGGCTCTTTCCATAATTTGGCTATTGTTGAAAGTGCTGCTGTGAACATTGGGGTACATGTGCCCCTATGCATTAGCACTCCTATATCCCTTGGGTAAATAAATATCTAGCAGTGCTATTGCTGGGTCACAGGGGAATTCTATTTTTAGTTTTTTGAGGAATCTCCACACTGTCATAAATGCCATATTTTAGTTTCTGATGTCATAGCTAAGTAATAAAGTAATTGCTTTTAACCTTATGCAAAAAGAAAAGTCATTTTCTGTAAAGGAAAACAACTACCTTAGGAAAAGCTACCTTAAAGTTGAATAAAAGAGTTGAAGCTGAAGTAGAATTCAATAATTTAATTATATTCATTGTAGTTATATTTAAGTTAATATAATTTAAAATTTTTTATTTATAAAAATGAGGTGCTCTGTAAATTAAATTAAAATTGTTTTATAGTTTATTTTTATCTTTGAGATAGAGAGAGACAGCATGAGCAGGGGTGGGGCAGTGAGAGAGGAAGACACAGAATCTGAAACAGGTTCCAGGTTCTGAGCTGCCAGCATAGAACCCGATGCGGGGCTCGAACCCATGAACTGTGAGATCATGACCCGAACCGAAGTCAGAAGCTTAACCTCATGACCTGAGCCGAAGTCAAATGTTTAACTGACTGAGCCACCCAGGTGCCCCTGTAAATTAAATTTTAAAAATATAGATAGTTAATGTATTTTCAACATTTTCTATGTGCCAGACATAGCTCCCATTCTTAGGTGTATCCAAGGATCGCCTCATTAACATAACAAGAGACACCTTTCTCTCATCTCAGGGAGTTCTAAGGGTGTTATGCACTCTGCCAAAAATTGGTCAAAGACCAACTGTTTATTTATTATTATAAATCATAATATCACAGGTCATGCTGGAGTAGATTGAGCCTTTAATCCAATACGATTGGTATCCTAATAAGAAGAGGAAAATTTGGATTCAGACATAGAGATACACGGGGGTGGAGGTGTGTGCAGGGAGGGTGCCGTGTGATGCCAGAGGCAGAGATTGGAACGGCTGCATCCACAGGCCACAGCAACACACGGACTGGCAGCCACCACCAGAAGCCACAAGAGGCAAGGAAGGATCCTACTCAGAGTCTCAGGGGACCACGCCCTGCTGACACCTTGATTTTGGAGTTCCAGTCTCCAGAACTGTGAGAGGATACATTTCCGCCATATTATGCCAGCCACTCTGTGGTACTCGGTTAGCTGCAGCCTGAGGAAACGAATGCAGTTACTCGCAAGCTGTTTTTTGCTCTCATTTTTGTATCCCTTCCACCCCCAAACCCTGCTATCACATCCCTTTGGATCTAGGGCCTCTGAGTTTCCAAAATTGAAAATTAGCTAATCTGAGAGTTAGCTTGAGAAGGGTAGAAGCCAATCTAAATACATTATCTTGTCAGACAACGTAGTTCATTTCTATTCCTTTTCATGAGAACGTTTTCACATATGCTCTCTAATTTAAAGAAGCAATTCTGATGTCAAGAATCTCAGGATGATCAGACAGCAGGCAGCACCACAGGAAGTGGGAGGAAATATCTTGGAGCTAGTCCCTATTGTTCTTCTAGCATTCTTTCAAATTCACACGATTCATTTCTAATGTTCTTCCCTAGTCCTTATTGTAGTTAAGTACAAGGATCAGGGATGAGCCTCCAAAGTCTTCCATTGTCACAAGTCTTGGATTACAGTCTTTCTCTCTACCTCTTCCCCTCACCGCGTCTTCAATATACACATAAACTGCTGGGCCTCACTCTTCCTTCACATCCTGAACTTCATCTTCTCTTACTTCTATCCCATGGTAGCAGCAAGGTAGCACTAGGTAAGGCTGAAGGCTTGACGTTATTGTAGTTCAGAATCATTTCCAAAATCTTATGTTTTAAAACAACCTCTCTTTTGACTTCGCCAAGCCCCGTTAAAATTAAAAAATTGGCTTGCGTTTTCCTGATTTCAAGCCCTCCCCCCACTCCGTAGAAATTTAGAGATCATTACCTAACTCCCCCCACGCTGTTGCTTTCCTTCCCTTGACAGACTCATAACCAATCCTGTACAAAAAGCTTAACTTTCTTCCTTGATGCCTTTGCTCCCTTAGATTTTACACTGGCATCTGCCCTACTTGTGACACTGTTTTCCTGTCCATGCTTTCAGACAATTGGATTTCTGGAAAAAATTGATCTATCATTTTTTGTAATAAACATATGTTTATGCAACTAAAACCGGGTCCTGAACTCAGCATTCCTTTACATCATGAATTGATCTTTAGTCATGCTCCCTATAGGGTCCTGAGAAATTTCTAGAATTTTGCTTAATCAAGGATGTACCTCTCTCACACATGACCTTGAATACCTCATCTTTGGATATGAGTATCCTCAATTTTCCTCTTCTCTTTCCTCTAAAAATAATTCACATATGACATAAAGGCAAGTGGACTCACTCATAGAATGGAATGGATTCTGTGAGAAAGGATGGCTCCAGGTATTTCAAATGCTGGGTTGTTTTAGTAAACCAAGAAGGGATGAAATAAACGTCGACTATAACGAATACCTCCAAGAAATTCATTTTAAACACCTTCTTTTTCACTCACAAATTGCTCTTCATTGTCTCGAAGGACAATAAGGGCAAGAACAAAGAAGACAAAACAGCACCACCTACACGTCTTCGGATGGTCTTACTGTGGTTGTGCCTGAGCTAGCTCGGTCCGCCATCGTTTTCCTGGCACGCATCACACTGATGGACACAAGTCAGCAACGGAAAAGCTGCGTTGCGGGAGCGCACGCTTGTGGCTTGGCACACCTCTCCCCCAAACCTGCCTGCTTGGTGATTAAAAAAGCAGTGTTTATTTATCTATCTATTTATTTATTTTCGTATAATATTCTTTTACAGAACTGGCAGCCAAAGACAGCACCTGGAATCTTACTTCATCTCCCTGGATCTCAGCTTCCACAGCTGTCCTAAATTTTTCTTAGAGTGAAGAACACTGAACCATTCTCCCAGCACTTTTTAAAAACCACTAAATACCATTTCACAGAAAAAACAGGCTGGGAGTACTGAGCGTTGGTATGCCGATTAGAAAAAAGAATTATGGTTTTCTTTCTTTCTTTCTTTCTTTCTTTCTTTCTTTCTTTCTTTCTTTCTTTCTTTCTTTCTTTCTTTCTTTCTTTCTTTCTTTCTTTCTCTTTCTTTCTTTCTTTCCTTTTTCTTTCTCGCTTGCTTGCTTTCTTGCTTGCTTTCTTGCTCTTTCTTTCTTTCTTTCTTTCTTTCTTTCTTTCCTTCTTTCCTTCTTTCCTTCTTTCTTTCTTTCTTTCTTTCTTTCTTTCTTTCTTTCTCTCTCTCTCTTTCTTTCTTTCTTTCTTTTCTTTTTCTTTCTCACTTGCTTTCTTGCTTGCTTTCTTGCTCTTTCTTTCTTTCTTTCTTTCTTTCCTTCTTTCTTTCTTTCTTTCTTTATTTCTTTCTTTCTTTCTTTCTTTCTTTCTTTCTTTCCTTCTTTCTTTCTTTCTTTCTTTATTTCTTTCTTTCTTTCTTTCTTTCTTTCTTTCTTTCCTTCTTTCTTTCTTTCTTTCTTCTTTCTTTTTCTTATGTATTTCAAGTGCTTTGGAAAGAGGGAGTAAAAATCATTAGCTAATGAACAGAGCCAGTGTGGGGAGAACCAAAAATTTGAAAAAGAAGTAATTATTAATTCTAGAATAAAATATATAATCACTAAAATTGAAAATTGAAAGATTTAGGTAGCATTTAGATTAGGAAGCAAGTTATAAACTGGATAATAGTATATCTAATCAGACATAGAAATAATTTCTTCCAAGAACAGTAAATTGTTGGATATTTCTGCCCCTTTACAATGCTTTGCCTGGTATGAATAACTTCCTTAAATCCTAATCTAAGCGTTTCATTAAGAAATCTTGTCATTATGAGGCCATGCATGAAAAATTCTAAGTCTGTTAAAGCCATTTTGTAATGCTGAATATGTATCTGAAGTGTATAACTTTTTCACTCTAACTTTTTTTTTTTATATATACTATGGAGTTTGTATTTTCTTTAGGTATGAGTTGAAAATGGATTTGATTGTTTATGACGTGTGTAAATAATAATGGTGATCACTTATTAAGCCTTTACTTACACCAGGCCATCTGTGAAGGATATTTACATGTACTTATCATCTGATTCTCCAACAAATCTGTGAGGAAGTGCTGTTAGTTTCCTCTTTATCAGATAAGGAAACCAAGTCTTAGCCTGAATATCTAGGGATACCTAGCCAGCAAGCGTAAGGATTTGAACCAACATAACCAATCTCTGTAGCCCATACTCTCAACAATGACATTATTTTACCTCCGTACATATGGACTTGAGAGCTAAAGCAATGAGTTTTGATTCAGTAATGAACTGTCAGCTTTCTCTACATGAGACCAACCAATTGAATTGTTTAATATTTTTCTCCAACTGAATAGATGGCATTTTAAATCAATAGTTTGCTTCTTGGAAGCCACTGGGTGGTTCAGTCTGTTAAGAATCTGATTCTTGCTTTTGGCTCAGGATGTGATCTCATCGTTTGGTGGACTCAAGCCCCTGCTTGGGATTCTCTGTCTCCCTCTCTCTTTGTCCCTCCCCCACTGTCTGTCTGTCTGTCTCTCTCAGGATTGATAAATAAACTTTAAAAAAATTAAAAAAACACTTTGCTTCTTGCAGACCTACTGGATCCTAAATGTTTCTCCCTCTCCTTTTAAATTTTCCTTCTGGTTTTCTTTTTTCAAATGCTATTTTAGAATATTCACAAATTTAATTTCTTAATTCACTTCAAAATGCTTCGACATATTATGAGTTCTTAAAAACAACATAAAAGCCTAACAGTTAAACCAACACTTGATTTGGGCTAAAACCTAAAGATATGGAAAAGAATGCATCTTTCAGTCCTCTAATTTTGCAAATAGACTGTTGTTTTTCTTATCCACTTTCATTAGTCTGTTTGTTTGACAATATACTGCTGAAAGAGCAGAATCTAAGAGAAATTTTAGCTTTGAATCATCCATGAAGGTCTTTGACTGCTTTTGGGTTATCCTAGTGCAGGTAGATCTATCTTCAGGTTAATTTTAAACCTTAACCATTGTGCTGACTCTTCAAATGGTCTACAATTTACATGTCTTTTGTGTTTATGTGAATGCTTCTAGAGTACAGTCATCAGCATCCTGAGCTTCCTGAATGCCTATCGCAAGAAATTTTATGACTCTGATAACCTCTCAGGCAAAAAAGTTTTCTAAAAGATGGAAAATTCAGCCAAATCCTAGCTTCCAGATTCCCTATTTCACCTAAAATTGTCTTTCTTTGGAAAAAGTTTGGAGGGCCATTTATTTCACACTGTCAAATAAGGTTTAGATACATACTACGAAATCTGTTTGTATATGTCAGAGGAGATGGTAGTCAACAGTGGCGATATGTGCTGGCTAAGGAAATTAATATAAGGAGACCCTGATGCTTGACAAATATAATGTGGTAAATATATTCTTACTAAGTCTTTACAATCACTGAAATTTGGATTATGTTTTAGTGGAGATATAATACAGTCATATTTGGTGACTTGATTTTAAAATAATGTGATTAAAATTTATCTTTAGTCTTCATGGTATAATCATGATACATCAAGACTAATGCTTTAATTTTTCCACAAACTTAAAGTAATAATCTCCTGGATGCTTGCTATTTTTGGCTGGTATAACATTTCCCAATTATCAGTAAAATATTTTCCCATGTAATTTCATCATCCTTGTCACATATACCCCTATGCTTAGAAAAAGTAATTAGTGGTTAATGAAAACAATTGGCTCATTAAGAAAAGAGAAATTCCCTCCAAGGGAGTTTTAGGAAACATGGGAAGATTTTTAAATCTATCAAAGTCATGCACTTGCTTTAGTTTAGACTTCCTATATGACACCTTTTATTTTTAATGTTTATTTATTTTGAGAGAGAGTACAAGTGGGGGAAGGAGGAGAGAGAGAGAGAGAGAGAGAGAGAGAAACAAAGAATCTGAAGCAGGCTCCAGGCTCTGAGCTGTCAGCACAGAGCCCGATGCAAGGCTTGAACCCATGAATTGTGAGATCATGACCTGAACTGAAATAGGACACTCAACCAACTAAGCTACCCAGACACCTCCTGTATGATATGTTTTTGATAATAAGCCATGCTTGCCGCTACATAGAGGGAAGTGAGTGAGGCTTGGAAAGAAGGGATAGTTTACATATGGAATGTAGAGAAATTTCATAGCAGGGGTGGTTGTGTCCCATGCATAACAATGGTTGAAAATTATGTTAAAGGAAACAGCATTTTCTAAGACACCATGACAATTTAGGATAATATGTTGTCACACAGAATTATGACATCATAATGTCATTATTATGACAGTAACAAAATGTGGCAACCTTATATTAAAATAATTAGATTTTTTTTTCACCTGTGGCATTTGTATTGTTTGCTGTGACTGGCCTAACAAAGTGCCACAGACTGGATGCTTTAAGCAACAGAAATTTATCTTCTCATACTTCCGGAGACAAGAAGTCCAAAATAAAAGTATTCACAGGGTTGGTTTCTTCCAAGGCTTCTCTCCTTGGCTTGTAGGATGCCATCTTTTCCTGTGCTTCACATGAATATCCTTCTGTGTCCTAATCTCCTCTTCCTATAGGGACACCAATCATAGTCGATTACGGCCCATCTTCATTGGCCTCATTTAACCTTAATTAGCTTTTTGAAGGCCTCATCTATCCAAATACAGTTACATTCTGATGTACTGGGGTTCAGGATTTAACATAAATTTGGGGGACAAAATTCAGCCTATAACTATCTAAATATATTAATTTTGTATATAGATCTTTATTTGTCCAGGCTTTCTGTATCGTTCATATTTCCTCTATATCTCATGTTTCAGTCAACATGATATATTGATTTCACAGAAAATCCATTTTATACAAAACAGGTGTTTGATTATAAAGAGAAATATTTATTAGATTGTAACGTCAGTCATATATTGGATATTTGAATTAATCTACCAGATTTATTTTAAATATTTAATTTATTTTTACATGATTAAGCCAAATAGTCTACTCAAGCCTTCAAAAATATAATGCTAATGAAATCATACATATTTCAGCACATTGGCCAGCTAGCTTTTATGTCCTAAAAAAAAGTACTTAGTAAATAGTCACCACATTTTTAAAACAAAATTATAGAAAACTTTCTCCTGAACATGTTCAAAAATTAAGTAAAATGGTTATATGATGGACCTGTGTGGGTGTGTATATTTGTGTGTGTATATGTGTTTGTATGTCTGTGTGACTATAAAATGGTACTTGGATTTTTAGGTTCTCAGTGAAAACATATTGATTACCATATTTTATTCTTATTTGTAAAATAATTTAACTTTTTAAAATGTTTACTTATTTATTTTTGAGGGAGAGAGGATGAGGTAGAGAGAGAAAGAGAAAGAATCCTAAGCAGGCTTCACACTGTCAGCACAGAGCCCAACATGGGGCTTGAACCCACAAACTGTGAGATCATGGCCTCAGCCAAAGTGGAGTTGGGTGCTTAACCAACTGAGCCACCCAAGTGCTCCTTTTGTTTAAATTAATTTTAATGTGCATTAAAATAGTGTTACTCTATATGATTATTTTCATATAGTAACAGTAAAACATTGACATGTAATAGTAAACATTTTAAACAGCATAGTTTAGAAAGAAGTAAACTTCCATTACTATTCCTTTAAAAATCTGTTGTCTTTTTTCTTCAACGTAATATTCACATATTTTATTTAATGTTGTATTCAAACACCTTAAACTTCAAAAAATACACTTAAAAAGTTTTGTTGTAAACTTGCACATGTTACAAATTCTAGAGAGATCACCAGGTGCTACCAGCGGATCCTGCAATATTTCTGCACAAATCTTGCTATCCAAAATACCTCTTCTTTTTTGATTAATTTTTATCTCTTCTATAAAAAAGTGTTTATAAAACATTAATGGGCAATTTCGCTTCAGTTTCCTGAGAGAAATTTCTGCTGCATCAGATCTTATATTTGCCACAATACAGAATTCCCTTTCCCAGTACTTCTACTTATTTCCCAGTAGGCCTCACCATCTGCTATTGATGCCTGTCTGAAGCAGAAAATTCCTCCTCAGTCAATTCTTGTTCAAATATTACTCTCCCATACTTCCACCTTCTTCGGCTACAAATTGCTCCTGTATATTTGTACCCCAAAGTCAAATCTGCACATAACTATCTTCAAAGTTTATTTAATGACCAAGTGCCTTTTAATCTACTGAACCCAAAGGCAAAAAGGAAGAGTATTAGAAGTTTCAGAACTCTAAAGAAGAAAGCTACCTGAGAATTTACATATCACATGCAGATATTTCTTAAACAGCCAAAAATTATTTCCCATAAAATCCTTCACAGATTTGTATTGTTTCTATGCAAATATATGTAATTTGATCTTTTGGAAAATCATGGTGCTATATTGGATTCTTTATTTCTTTTTCTTTTTTTTTTTTTAATGTTTTATTTATTTCTAGGAGAGAGAGAGAGACAGTGCGAGCAGGGGAGGGTCAGAGAGAGAGGGAGACACAGACTGAAACAGGCTCCAGGCTCCGAGCTGGCAGTCAGCACAGACCCCGACGCGGGGCTCGAACCCACGAACCGCGAGATCATGACCTAAGCGAAAGTCGGACGCTTAACCGACTAAGCCACCCAGGCGCCCCTTGGATTCTTTATTTCTCATTTCTTTTTATCCTTAAGTTATATTATACACTTAAAAATACTTGATACAGAACATGTTTTATATTTTTTTCCTCATTTTACTGACATGGGATTTGTCAGGTGACCTTCATTTTTGTGGATGCAGAGTGGGAAACTTTATCCATTCGGGGATCACAAGAAAGGCTATAACAATCTTAATTAAAGACTTATGGACAACTGCACAAACAGGACAGCTATCCACCAATTAAATAAAAAAATAATATTTTTTCAGTGTATGTATAGAAAAAAAGATGTGTTTTTATAGGCATAGCATGAGAATTCCAAGAAAAAAAATGTACATTGTTACTTTTAGGTGATACAAAAACTTGAACACAATATCAAACTCCACCATTGAAATAACCAAATAAATACTGTACAAAGGATAAATTTGTTTCATTACTGGAAGTAAAGGAACAGGACTACTGTATTTATGTCCCCCAAAAGTCATATGTTGAAATTCCACCTTCTCAAGATGATGATAATAGAAGGTGGGGCCTTTAGGGGGTAATTGGGCTCTGCCCTCATAATTGAGACTAGTGTTCTATAGAAGAGACACAGAGACCTAACTGGTCCCTTGCGAAGATAAAGTGAGAAGTAGGCAGTCTGCAACCCAGAATCCAACCACGTTAGCACCCTGGTCTAACATGGACTTCCAGTCTCCAGAACTTGTGAGAAATACATTTCTGTGGTTTGTTAGCAACTCAGACTGTAGTATTTTGTTACAGCAGCCCAAGCAATCTAAGTTATGTATTAATGCTCAATTGCCACAATAATACTTAAAAACAAACAACTTTAGAACTTCAGTGATATATGAAAATCAGTGCTGCTGTTCATGTGCTTGGGAGTAAGTGGGAGTTTAGTAGCCCCCTTGAGCTCAGCTGGGCTTACTCACGTCTTTGGAGACCTACTGACTGCTGGTTTATCTATGTTGGCCTCCACTCAGGAGTTTGGGTAGTTGAACTCTACTCCATGTTTTTATGATCCTTAGGCCAGCCAAAACATGCTTCTATGATGACTGCAGAATCCAAAAGAAGCAGAAATACACAAGGGCTTTTGCACCCAGGTTCAGAACTAACACATGTTTATTTTTCCCCATTCTTTTGTCCAAAGCAGCTGACATAGCCTTGCCCAGAGTCTGAGTGTAAGGGCACTAGAAAGTTACATTGTAAAGGGTGTTAATATAGGAAGGATTGTGGAACTGGTGCTGTTTTTCAATTTGCCAAAAGATGAAAGGAATTTCAAGGAGTTTCTAAAAGCACTCCAGGTTGAATGATCTCTTGGAATTTGATCTACAACAAAACTGGAACCTTAACCTTGAAACCATGTAAAAATAGAATTTCTTTTCTTAATTAATTAATTTATTTAGTTTGAGAGAGACAGAGATAGCGTGAATGTGGGAGGGACAGAGAGAGAGGGAGAGAGAAAGAATCCCAAGCAGGCTCCACACTGTCAGCATAGAGCCCGAAGTAGGGCTCAAACTCACAAAACTATGAGATCACGACCAGAGCCAAAATCAAGAGTTAGACAGTTAGCTGACTGAGCCACCCAGGTGCCCCGAAATATAGAATTTCTAAAATATGGTGTAAACAGATTTTTGGCAAAGGTACAAAATCAATAGAGTTTTCAACAAATAGTGTTGAAGCAATTGGACATCCTTAGACAGACAACAACAACAACAACAAGAAAAGAAAACAAATAAGCAAAAATCTTTGAACTAAGTCTCAGAACTTACACAAAAACTAGCACAAAATGGATCTTAGACTTAAATATAAAATATAATATAAAACTATTAGGAAAACAATTTGGAGAAAAGTTGGAGCTCTAGGGCTAGACAAAGCATTCCTCTGGTTGACACCAAAATCATAATCCATCAAAAGAAAAATTGATAAATTTGACTTCATCCATATTGAACACATTTGCTCTACAGAAAGACTATTGAGAAGATGAAAAGACAAGTTCCAGGGTGGGAGAAAATATCTGCAAATCATAAATGGGGCAGAAGATCAGTGTCTAGAATATGTATAGAACTCTCAGGCTCAAGAGTAAAAATATAAAGACAATATAATTAGAATCTGGGCAAAAGCTATAATAGATATTTCTCTGAAGATATGTACATGGCAGGTAAGCACATGAAAATAAGTTCAACATCATTAGCCATTAAAGAAATGAAAATTAAAACTACAATGAGATATCACTGTACATCTATTAGAATGGTTAAAATAGGAAATAGTAATAACACCAAATGTTGGGGAAGATACAAAGAAACTAGTTGACTCACACATTGTTGATGGGAATGTAAAATGGCACATCTTCCCTAGAAAAGAATATTTTTATGCTTTTTGTTTTTATTATATTTGTTAAAAAATAAATTATGCAGTTACCATACAATCCAGCAATTATACTACTGGGCATTTATCCAAAGAAATGAAGACTTGTGTTCCCACATCCCCACATACAAATGTTTATTGCTGCTTTATTCATAATAACCAAGAACTGGAAACAACTGAGATGTCCTTCAATGAGTAAATGGTTAAATAAACAGGGGTATATCCATAGGGTAGAATAGTACTCAGCAAAACGAGTAACAAATTATTGACACATGCAATGACCTGGACCAGCCTCCAGTAACTTCTATTGAAGGAAAAATAAATCAACTCAAAAAGTTTATATGAGGTAGGGTTCCTTTTTGAAAAAAATCTTTGAAATGATTTTTTTTTTTTAATGAAGAACAGTTTAGTGGTTGCCAGGGCTAAAGGGGGTAGGGGTGGGGGAGGAAGACAGGATGTAGGCGTGGCCATAAAAGACACCATAAGAGAGCCTTGAGGTGATGGAAATGTTCTGTATCTTGGCTGTATCAGTCTGCATCCTGGTGTGATATTGTGTTACAATCTTGCCAGGGGTTACTATTGGGGGAAACCGGATAAAGATATACACAGGGTTTCTTTCTTTCTTTCTTTCTTTCTTTCTTTCTTTCTTTCTTTCTTTCTTTCTTTCTTTCTTTCTTTCTTTCTCTCTTTCTCTCTTTCTCTCTTTCTCTCTTTCTCTCTTTCTCTCTTTCTCTCTTTCTTTTCACAAATAGTTTATTCTCAGATTAGTTTCCACAATACCCAGTGCTCATCCCCACAAGTGCCCTCCTCCATGCCCATCTCCTCCCCTGCCCCCCACATCCATCAGTCCTCAGTTTTTCTCAGCATTNCCGAGCCCGCTGGAGTGAGGAAAACCGGGTCCCTCTATGGCTCATCACCCGAAACACAAACTCACAGGCAGATTTCCCAGTTTTTAGCTCCTTGCCTTCCCTCCAGAGCCCGAGCCAGCCAGGGGCGCAGTCACCCGGAGTCTGTGTGCGGCTCTTCCAGGGGCCCCAGCCGCCCGGGAGCTACAATGGCGGCAGGCGCGCCACCACTCTGAAGTTCAGCTGCCAGGAGCAGCACAAAGCAGCAGTCTGTGTGCTCAGCCCCCCTGGGACCAGTTGGCGCGAGGGGACCTGGTGTGCAGGTATTTGGCAAGTACCGTCTTTCTATGACCCGAGCGGAGGTTTTCCCCCCGAACGGAGGTTTTTCTGTTTCGGACTCTTTCCTTTTCCCCTCTCACTCCCCGTAGAGGGTAGAGGGGGATCGCCTCCGACCCTGGAGTCTCCGATCCCGCCCCGATTTTATCTTCCCCAGTTCGCACTCACGTTAGAAGGCTCTCTCAGTGGATTCTGCGTCCTTTTTCTCCCAGTCTCTCAGGTTTTGTAAGGTTTCCAATGGCTTCAGATCTTTTCCGTGTGATGTATGGGCGCAAGTGCAAGTACGGAGCTCCTTACTTCTCTGCCATCTTCCATAGGAGATCTTTCTTAAAACAGCTTGTGAATTTAGAATTACCTCAATAAAAAAAGTTAAAAAAATTGAAAAAGTCTCTCACATTAAAAACTTAATATCCACTGTGAGGTCTTATTTAATGACAAGTGACTTGAAGACAAAAACATACACCAATTAGATCAGGCAAATCCTCAAAAAACAGAAAGTGGAAGTCCTAAAGGTACTGTCATAAAAAGTAGAATTTAAGGCATAAATCTAAATGGGACATAAAGGTCACATGTTTCAATGACTAAGAGCTTAGTATAATCTTAAACACAAATATAAATATCAAGATATGATAGATCAAATGCCACAAAAATGTGGCATTTCCCAAAATATATCTAAGTAACGCTAATTCCAGGAGATTGATACCAAAGAGTGTATATATTCAGGGAATTTGGACAACAGTCCTTACTATACTGCTCTCTGTAAAAATTGCTCCCCAATTAGGATGCCAGAGCTTTGTAAATTCATGTAAGAAAATTTCTCTTTAACATAGTCTAGTGTGTTTTACCTCAGAACTCTTTTTTCAATTGATACTGAGAGCTTAAGTTTAGCTGTCCAAGACTGACCTATGGAGGGCTGGCCTCTGAAGGAAAGACTTGACCCAGAATGGTGGAGGCAATTGGCCCAGCCAAAGGCAAGGCTTAGAATCCAGCTTTCTACTGCCATCAGGCCAGGGAGGGGTAGAGGCTTGCCATCATGAACAAAGATAGAACTCTTGCTGATGACTTGCCTTTTCTACAGCATGCAAACACAAGGTTAGAATTTCAGGCATCTGATCAAGCCAGGAAAAGGTCTGGACATCCTCCACACCCAGCACTGGGCTGGGCAGGAGGGGATCCAGCTAAGGTTCCTCCATATCCTATTTCACACCCGAGTTCCTGACAGTGCCAGGGCTGAGCAGAGTTTCCTTAATCAAATGAAGTCAGCTGTGATTCTGATACATTTCTGGTGCTGACCCAGAATGCCAAGGGTGATGGGAGTGTAAATACCACTAGCTTCCCTGCTCCCCTGTGATAGCTCAGGCTCTCATGGACTTAGGGTCAAGTTCTTTAACCCTTCCAAGACAAAAACCTTAATTGCTATGTGTATTAACTCTTCTATAGAATCGACAAATATGTAAATCTTCTTAATTTATTTTCAAAAGTGGGACTTCCCTGGATTTTCTCTTTCATCATCCTTCTCCCCCAGTCCAGCAAGTCAGTTAGCAAACTCCTAAGTTTCATTCTCATGAATTCTTACTCATTCCCTAAAGCATTACCCCAAGAAAGCTTCCTGATCTCTAGGACAGGCTTTTATTTTTTTCTTTCCATGTGATATTCTCCTTTTTTTCCCCCGAGCTCCCTTTCAACTGATAATTCAGTGCTCTTCTCAGAACTAGCCCTTTCTGATAGGAGTTAGTTTAATAAATGAATGGGTAAATTCATGAAATTACTTAATGTCCTCCAAGATTCATGGCTTTCAAATATATCTAATACATCAAAAAATTACACCAACATATAAAGAAGCTTGAATTCAGGGAAAATGGAAATTTTAACCAAAATAAAATACAAAAAATATGCATTTGAGCATAAGTACCTTCTAAAACATTATCTTAAAGTTATCAGCAAGTGCTAAGAGTCACATTCTGAAACTCAGAGACCAGTTTCCTGGTCAACAGGTTAGCAACTTGGAGGCTAAGGAACTCTTTGTCTTTTGTCTGGCTGGAGTTTATTTTTATTTGCCAGGGAAAAGTGATGAAATATTTGATCTCTGAGTTGCTAAAACTCCTTGAGGAAAGAGTTAACCTAGACAAAACCCTTCAGAGAAAGGGATTTCAATGTATTTTTAAAACAATCTTTTCATGTAATAATCAAAAGTTTTTTTTAAAAAGCCTAATCTCAATCCCATCCACTATTACAACCATCATTCTATCAGCATAAAGAAAGGCACATGTTGAGTCAGCATAACCAGAATGTACAAATTCTAGGATATGTCATAAAACTAAGTAATAGTGGGAAGCCAAAGGCACAACCCTGTCACTAAATGGCCCATCTATATCTTCACAGCCATTATCAGGGAAAAGTGATGCAAGAAGGTTGACTTTGGAAAGGCTTTAATTCGTGGGGCAATCACCCATCAAAGTTTTCTGCTCCATGAATGATACAATCAGAACTTATTACACCAGACAAAGCTTGCTCTGTTTCCTAAGCTTGGGGGCAAATCTTTCAGCCCACAGAAAGTAATTTATCAGTTCACCTCCCACTCAACAGAGAACTGCCGTGAAGTCCCTGTGCCCAGAGCCTGACTTGAGTGGTTCCAAAGTCACACTGAGTCTGATGATGAACCTAATCCATCCAGTGTGTTCCAGCTAAGCTATTCCTTTTACAAACAAATCCCTAACCATTTTGAAGCTGCGGTCCACCATGATAGCAGATTTGATGTATTCTTTTTGTGATACTTGCTCTCCTGAAAGTGATATGTGGGGCACATATATTCTATAGTCAACATATTTTCACAAAACATAATAAAACAGCACTTTTTATGACCTGGAAAATTATTAATTAGGCATAATATAAATATGTAGTATATGAAAAATAAGTAAGCCAATAAAAGCCATACTTTAGAGATTTATATGTGAAATGTTATAATTTTCAATAAAAAGTAAGCAGATTCAGCAAAAAATGTCTTGAGGAGAAATAGTTTAATCTTATACTCAAAATTATGGATCATGATTTTTTTTTTCCTGTTAAAAACAAGACATAGACAAGAGATCTTTGGATGTACCCTCTGAAAAGACATTGGTTGACAAACAAGAATACTAAAACTGACTCCATGCATAACAAGTTTCTCAAAACTAACTGGTCATTCTAGCCAAATCGGGCTGAAAATGTATTGAAATATTCTAGGTTTTCCTTCCATTAAACATACCTTCTTTTCATGAAAATTTACGTGCTAACTTGGAAATATAATAAAATACTTCAATAAATTATGCCTTTCTGCAAACTTTTATTATTACTTGAAAAAATGATTTAGTGATTTCTGGGAGGCTCAGCTGGCTAAACCTCCAACTCTTGGTTTGGGCTCAGGTCATGATCTCACAGTTTGGGAGATGGAGCTCCACACTGGGCTTCGCACCTACAGTCCGGAGCCTGTTTGAGATTCTCTTCTGTCCCTCCCCTGCTCTCTCTTTCTCTCTCTCTCTGTCTCTCTGAGAAAAAGAAAATTTATTTAAAAAAAATAATTTAGTCTTTGAATCAAAAATTTGAAATGTGCTTGCCTTGAACTTGGAAAGACTGCCATTTCAAATCTGGGTCTTTTTCAGAGGTAAAATTTTTTTGGTTTTGTTCATCTTATATCTCCATGTTCTTTGCTTATTTCAGAAGAGTATAACTTATTTACTTTTAAAATCATCCTAAACACTGTTAGCTGTACATTCATCCTGAGTTTAAAAAAGGTAATCTAGAGATATGGGGCTGGTTATATAATCAGTGTTTAAGTACACACAAAATAATTATTATAACTATAATAATCTTTGTTTTGGTGATTAGACGTATATTCAAAGTACTTAAAGTGAAGAGTTGTACATGTTCTCCTAGTAATGAAATGCACTGAGCCCTAGTACATCCTCCAAAGTAAATTAGCAACATGAACTTCATACTTCTTTTTTTTTTAATGTTTACTTATTTTTGAGAGACAGAGAGACAGAGCCTGAGCAGGGGAAGGGCAGAGAGAGAAGGACACACAGAATTCGAAGCAGGCTCCAGGCTCTAAGCTGTCAGCACAGAACCCAATGCTGGGCTCGAACTCAGGAACTGTGAGATCACGATCTGGGCCGAAGTCGGACACTTAACTGACTGAGCCACCCAGGCGTCCCGAACTTCATACTTCTAGCCTCCTCTGAATACAGCTAGAAATTGAGGCTCTTGAACTTGGATAGTTATATAACTATCTGTATCTATACAATGTATAACTATACACATTATACGTGTGTGTGTATACCTATTTGTCTATCTATAGAGACTTCCCAGTTATCAATTGGTCCATAAAAACTATATAGAAAACTTTAATGGTGTAAAAACAACACCATTTTATTGTGCACATGATTTTGGGGGTCTGGAATCAGGGCAGGGCACTGCAGAAATGACTAGTCCCTGATCCTTGATGACTAGGGCCTCCGATAGGGAGAAACAAATGACTGAATTGGTTGTATCAAAGAAAAATGGCACCAGAAGAGGCAAGGGAGACTTTGTTAAAGATTATTGCAATTGGAAAGAGGAATTGAGCTTAACTCCACTGAAATAGAAGGTGGGAGGCATTTTGAATGCTGAGATGAGCTGGTAAAAGTACTGGAGAACATCAGAAGGGAAGTTGGTCAATGATAAGGACATTTGCATTTGCCAAGTTAGGCAATTGCAGTCCCCAGAAAGACTGGAAGATAGAGGCTGTATCATTCTTGATGTTTATATTCTGAAAGGATGACTCCCTGCTCCTTGAGAAAGGCATCCCTGTGTTGTAAAACTGCAAGAGGCTGGGAGATTTACATCTCAAGGGGGCAGACAGAGAATTTACAACTGCAGGTTTTTTGAAGTAATTGCTTTAAGAAAAGGGAGGTCAGGGGTTTTTAGTAAGAAAGAAACCTGTCTAAATTCAGTCAAGCTGAAGAATATTAAGGCCATACTGGTCAGTTGTCTTAATCTGACTAAAGCCATATCCCTAAGGCCTTGATTCTAGATGTCAACTGGTTTCCTTAGTTCTCCACATCCTGTTCACTGGCCCTGGGATGTCTGAAGACGCCTTCTTCACTCACATGTCATTCCTGGTGTGGAATGGCTAAGACAGTGGGGGTGTTTTTCTCTTTATAGCCTCTCCATTTACTGGCTTCAGCTTCCTTATAACTGAATGGTCTGTGAGTAGTCATATGTCTTAAACGACAATTAGCTTCCCCAGAGCAAGTTTCCGAGAAGCAATGACAACAATTGCAATACTTCTTAGGACCTAGCATCTTAACTTCCAGATGTCACTTCCACCACATTCTATTGGTCAAGTCACTGAGATAGCCCAGATTCAAGGGGAGGAGAATCATAGTCTGCAGCTCAATGGGAGGTATAGCAAAGAATCTAGCACAATGTTTAGTCCACTACTACTATGTATATGGAAACTGTATGCAAACTATACTTTCAGAGTCAATCATACGTTTTAGGTTACATGATGTAAGTATATTACCGGAACTTTCCGTACAATCATAGAATCAAGTAAAAAGCAGAACTAAAAATGAATGATACTTCAGAAGTGACAAATGCAACAAGCGTTGTATGCGTAATTGAATGACCTGAATCCTAGTGCACGGTTTGTGACAATTAGCCGTCTGACCTTAAGTAAATCAGTTAATCTCGAAGGCTCCTTCATAGTCTAAAATTCTGTTATTCCAATTACCAGTACTGCCTTGATTTGTATTGTTAAGCATGCACAGAGAACACATATAAAAGGCCCAGTAACCACCCTCATTAATTCACCATTAAACCTTTGATCACGGTAATTTAAGTACTTTGAAAACCTAGGAAGCAAAACAATCAACCACAAGGATAGATGTGGCCATTGTAAATAGCAATAGAAAATACATTTCTTCTTAATGAATCTGTTCCCGATTAGTTTCATCAGTACGCTCCTCAGTATGGTGGGGAGGTTTCTGTTTGGTTTTGACTTTATCAGACTCCCAGGTAGAGCATCCTCACCTTTGCAGAAGTAGGAGTCATCTCATTGATTGTCTTGAGTAAAAGGAAATGGCTCATGCATCTTTTCTACATTATAACAAATGTCCTTTTGCATTATAATTGAATGGTGATTGTTGTGTTCAATCAATGGGAAAGGTTAAAGGAGCTCCTCTGCCAGCATTTTTAATGGAGAAGTCGATTAAGATTCAGTTTAATCATTCTGGCTGCCTCAGAATTAAAGCAACAAAGACCATCAATGGCACTATAATTACTAGTCTTTCTGTAAGTTTACACTGCTATTTATGCAGCTATAAATTTTATTATAATGCACAATGCATCTAGGTTAACTTGCTTTATTTGCAATGTAAAATATTTGCTTTAATTGTATGAAGAGAAGAAATTGTTCTGATAAAGTACATAAAATTCAGTCCAATAATTTTTTTAAAAGCCTGAGAGTCTAAGTGAATCAGTATGATACTCTGTGTTAAATAGTTTAAAGTCATGGCCTTAACCTTGGGACACTTGAGACATATTTCAGTTTATTGAACATGGAGACTAACATCTCTCCCAGGTGACTGTAAAGGGTCAAATGTATTATTCTAATCCCTGTTCCAAACAGAGAAAAGGTCATTATACAGTACCTACTGCATGTTGTAAAGAATGAAAAATTCACACTGGGGGCGTGGGTGCAAATCTATTTTAGACTTGGCCTTTAAAATGTTTTTTAAATTGAATGATTAAGTGGTGATGAACCAGAAAAAATACCTTGAAATTGATCCCATTTATTAATTAGTTTGCACATGTAAAGGTCTTTCTATAAATAGAAGACTAGAGAAAATTGTTCTTCTTGAATGGAGGAATGACTTTCAAATTAACCTTTTTTTCACTATAGAAATAATGCTTATAAATGCACTTATTACCATCCAATACTTTGACTCATTCAATATACATATAGGGGCCTGTGGAGGAGTTTGTGCCTTAAAAGCTCATACTTGGCCCACAACTAACAAGTCAGCTGTAGGGAACATCACCAGGGAGAGGAATTAACTGAAGGAATATATAGAATTTGTATACTCATCTTGAAAATGTCAGCTTTGCCGTGTGATCTATGTGAAAAGATTTTGAAAAGACAAGCTTTAGTAAATTTAGAATATTAGGAACTCAGTGAAAGACCTCAAAGAGCAAAAGAGAAGGAAATTTGTGAAGTGAGAAAGTAAATATTCATTTCATTCATATTGGAGTCTTAAGAAACCTAGAAGCACAGAAGAAGAAGCACAGAAAGGAAAATAAGCAGCTTTAATTTTTTTAAGAAAAAAAATCACACTTTTTCAGTTAACCAGATCTTCCAGCACTTTTCTTTTGACAAAAAGAAAAGAAAAAGAAAGTTTCCATTTTTACTGTAGGAAGAGGAATGTTGTTCTCGGCACCTTCATTTTATCATGTTACGGTTGAAACCTCAGAAAGCCTGTGAAATGCACCGTCTGATTCTCAAAGTTACAGATTTCACTGGTGGACGCATAGGCCTGGGACCAATGTCCCTGTCACTCTAACTCCTCCACATTGTGATACTTGTTGGTGTTAAGCAACATTCCAGAGTCTATTTTGACCTGTGTACACATCAAATTCGAAACATATTTATAGTCTGTCTTGTCTTGGGATCTACCCAATGATTAGTCCTTTCAGAAGACAAATGATTTCTGCCTTTTATTTCTTTACAGGAAACCAAGGGAGGGTAACAAATATTTTTCGAGGAACTTCTGAGCACCCATGTATATGTGAGTCATTTTAGATACACCAGAACCTTTCATCTTTTTAATAGCCCTATCTGGTAGGTATGATTGACTCAATTTTTAATATAGAAACAGTTTCAGAGGAGTAAACAACTTGTCCAAATTTATGAATTCTATAGTTGCAAGGTCATGGTTTTTCTGACTTAAAACCCGTGTTGTTTCCATGACAACACGGTGCGTCCTTGGCAACGGTGGTTGCACCGCCTTCAAGTTTAGACAATAAAGTATTCATACTACACCTTTGATTGTCAGAGAAATCCATATCAATTGATTTTTTAAAAATTATGCATGCATTTTTAGAAGTTTTTTTCCTCTCATTTGCGAACATACAATGCATTTCAATTTCACTAATAAAGTGCTGTGTTTTTTTCTGTTGGAATTATGAAAATTGGATTTCATTGTAAAGTGTATTGGGAAAGATAGATAATTAGAGTCATAGAAAAGCTCTTATAATAACGGATTCTTTGGAAGCATATAAACATTTTTCTATTACATCTAAATAATTTACTTCCAATATCTAAATGACATTACAAATGACCAAAATTTCTATTGTAATGCTCTAAGAACTGTACATGATATATTATAAATAATCTTGACTAGTAGTAGATTTGGTTAACTTTGTTAAAAATGAGTTTATGAATGCAAACCTCAGGAAAATGAAAACCATCCAAAAATGAAAACATTTGGCTCAAAAACCAAAAACAGTGTCTCACTCAGTCTATGGTAATTCAAGTTCTCATATTATACAAAATTCAAAATCTGTTTTAAATTTGCAGAGCAGGCCTGTTACACAATTCGAAGTTAATACATTTACTTGTACCTAAATAAAATGTACTCCTATTTAATAGTGACAATTTAATGGATACTGTCTCTAATTAAGGCACTTTAGTGTATACATACAGAACTAATTCTAATAAAAATTAAGAAGTCCCCCTTCTTATGTATAGTATTTTATAAAGTCCTATTTACTGTACAGGGGATGGGGAAGAGGGCATAGAATTTCAATAAGAACAATTTCCTACTATCATTTGTTGGTCAACTGACATTTTCATCAGTTTGGATTAAATAGATCAGGGCTATTATGAAAGACTTTCAGTCCCAATATGGGTCTTAGCAAGTTCTATAATTTCTTGATCATATAAGATTATCGTTCCATAGTAACAGCCCAAGATATGTAGTAACATCAGCCTGACCCAGAATGTCTAGGACCAACTCAGGGCATTTGTCCACTATAAATAATCAAGATCAACAGATATTTGAAGCAACTAGTTGGCAATAACTGCAGTGTGGGTGGTACAAATACTCTCTGCAGTCATTTAGGATACTGATAAAGACATTTACAAAATACCTGGTCTTTACTGCATTTTGTCCACTATATTAGCATGTTGGACTTTCTCTTGCAGATGAAAGAGAAGTAACATGTTTCAAGGAGTGACAAAGCCAGATCTGTGTTTAGAAAGATAACTCTAGTATCATTATAAAGAGTTTATTAAAAGGAGTTATCGTTTGTGAGGTTACTGTGAGAGCAAAGTGGGAGAGAGTTAGAAATCAACGGAGATGAAAAGGGGGAAGATGGGGATGGGGGGTATATAGAAAACTGAAAGAAGCTGGCTAACTGGCTGCTGATTAGATAAAGCGGTTAAGGAGAAGTATTTGACTTTAAGGAGTCTAACTTAGATGAGTCAGTGGATGAATAGTAAGGGCTTACTATATTATTCTTCTCCTTATTCCTAATATTACTTGAACACATTTACTGTATTTGAACAATTCCCCATGTTAATAAAATGCCCAAAACAGCCATGATCTTTTATTGTTTAGATTAGAAAAATTGTAGCCAAATTAGTGAGAAAGAGTTGTCTGGTAAAGCTTTTCCTTCTAGTTTTATCCAATGGACTGCTTATGCTTTGACCTTTAACTCCAAATTCAATCCACCAAACTCCAGTACCAGCCAGGCTGGAGTGTTTAGAGTGATGTATACTGATGTCTGTAACACACTCAAAATGGATCAAAGACAAAGTGAATTGATAGACATGTAGTAAAACAAACAAAGCAATGTGCCAACAATTACAGAAATGAGGAGATGGGTATATAAGCATTTACTGTATAATTCTTTCAACTTTACATTTGAAAATATTCATAATATTTTACTGGAAAAAGTCACTCTACCAGGCTTCCATCTTAACAGCTCTGTTTCCTGCCCAACCCATTTTCTGGCAATTGATATAGTTCTGCCCGACATTAAGGGTCGGCCTGTGACCTTGGCTGAGTGAATCATGATACTCCAACAACCTGGTCAGAGTTATTGGCTTCTCCTACCTGATCTACCACAAACCTCTTGGAGTGCTCTGCAAACATGTTTTTTTCTGGGTAAAAGTGTGAACCCCTTAGAGAAAAGGTGGAGATTCGTGAACTCTGACACAGGCAATCCCCATGGCTAGCATGTGAGGAAATGGAATCTCTTTATATGATGAAACATTGTCTCCAGAGATATCATGATCCTTGTTCAGATTCCTAAAGTCATTGATGCTATTCTGATTCCTTCAGTCTCATCTTGAATCCTGTGAACAATTCCTGAATATTTCCAATGAATCTTCCCTTTTAAAATATAACTTTGCTTAATCTCCATTAAGTTGGGTTTCTGGGTCTTATGACAGAATATTTCTCTAAGATGATCTTACAATGGCACTTACTGTCATATGGTCCCCTTCTCTTGAATGTTGAGTTACAGAAACTCTAACTTGATTTAAGCTAATCAAATATATCAAAGGCAATGGGTGAGTCACTCTTTTAACTCTGTCATGTACTATAGGACTCCATTTTACTGGACTGGACAAGGAGATTCCCTGCCGGCCTTGAGGAAGTAAGCTGCCATGATGTGAGAGTGTTTGTGAGCAACATCTTGTCAAGACACTGTAGGTGGTCTCCAGGATCCAAATGGCCCCCCACTGATAGTCACCAAGTGGGGACTTCAGTTTTTTAAAAATGTTTATTTATTTCTGATAGAGCGCAAGTGTGAGGGGGGGAAGCAAAGAGAGATGGGAATGGAGGATCCCAAGTGGGCTCTGCACTGACAAGAAAGAGCCTGATAGGAGGCTTGAACTCATGAACTGTGAGATCGTGCCTGAGCTAAAGTCAGATGCTCAATGGACTGAGCCACCCAGGTGCTCAGTGGGAACTTCAGTCTTGCAATGTGAGGAACTGAATTGTGCCAACAACCAAGTGAGAATGGATGAGGACCCTGAGGTCTAGAAAGTATGTAGCCTGCCTGATACCTTGACTGTAGCCTTGTAAGACATTGAACAGAAGTCCTGGTAAGCTGTGTACAGGCTTCTGCCATAGAAAAACTGAGGAAAAAAATAATGTGTGCTATAGACTGCTAAATTTGTGGTCATTTGTTACACAGCAAAAGAAAAACTCACACAGATTTTGAACAGCTTATCACATGCCAGGTACTATGTTAGAAGTGTTAGTCCATTACCTCAGGAAACCTTTGTAACAATTTTGAAAACTATGTCTTAATATAACAGCTATTTTCAGGTGATAAATCTGATAAACAAGAAATATAAACAAATTTAATTAAAATATCAACATAGTAATATGGGGCGAAGCCCTGAATCAAACTCAAAATATCCTTGTCCTAAAGCCCATGAACCACTCTGCCTGTGAGTATCTTCCCCAGACCCTTTCCTAATAGATGCATCAACTCATACTATGTCCGTACAGGCCCAGACTGTTGCAAAAGTCCACTGGTTATTTTTACATTTCACTCTTTCCACTGCGCTCCTTTCCCCAAAATCTGTCGCCAAATCATGTTACCACATTATCTTGACGGTCTTTGACGGCTCCAAAATACCTGTGGAGGAAAGGCCACACTAGCAGCAATTGTATTCAAGCCTTTCTGTAATTTGACTACCTAGATTTAGCCAAAGGAAGCTTAGATGTGAAACTGAATGTTTACCATATTTGCCTGATCGGGGGACAAACAATCATACAAAGAAGTTGCTTCAGAGCATTGCTTCCTCCGGTTTGGTAGGTGCAGCTAAGCAGTGGCTGCTCCATTCATTGTAAGAATAAGATTGAGTAATATATCTAAATGCTAACCGGCTTGAAGGAGATGAGTGTGCCAGAATGGAAATCATATGGGCCGGGAATTCCCCTTCTGTTGACCACAGAAGGTATAGGCATAATCTATCAAGAACAGAATGCATTCCATACTTTGTTCATTAGCATTTAAAGAGGATGTTTGGCATCAGACAACAAATACAATCCTTGAAAGATCTTGGCAGCAGAATATTTTGTCAGTTAATGACAATCCACAGCTTTTAAGAAAAAGACTAATGCCCAATGTTATGCTAAAATTGTTGCTTCATTGTCACTAACTAAAATAAAATGAAATAAAATGAAATCCCTTGCTCTTCCAAATAGCACACTTCTACCATGGCAATCAAATAGTAAGAAAAAAAAAAAAAAGAAGATTCTCTAAACAGCAGGGAGAAAATATGGTTCAGAAACTCTCAAGAGCCATCAAATCATGATAACGTACAATACAACCAAAACAGGCTAAACACATAGTAGAAGCAGAAGTCAGGGCAGTTGGATTATGTGGTTGGCTCACATTCCGGACGGAAGCAGGAAAGAAACAAGTATCATGTTGATTGGATTACAATAAACAACTTAATTGTATTTTGGTCCTTAATCTGTTTTGTTAATCATAATGTTCATATTTGTACATATAAGGAACTCAACAATATTTTTATTAGTATACTTATACACACACTTATACCCACACCCATATATATAATGTAAATATATATGTATATGACTTTGTGCGATACTACCACCTTCAAAATTGATATGTTTGAAAATGAACTTTAGTTTTTAAAATTTGGTAGCTTGATAATGCAGCCAAAGATGAAATTTAAAATAACATGATGATTTTTTTCTTGACATGTACATAAATATAATTAGATACTATATATAAATGTGTGTGTGTGTGTGTATAATTATGGTCAGATTAACATGTATGTGTGTAAAAATATCTTGTACCTACATTTAAGTATATAAAATTTAGTGTTGTCAGGGATGAGGTGAAACTGGAGATTATACACTGCTGGGAGTGCAAAATGATACAGGCTTTTTGGAAAATAATTCTGTTGTGATTAATATTTATGTTTTTCAGTCCAGTAATTCCTCTTCTATTGTGCAATCAGAAAAATGTACAAAGATGTCAATTTACAGACAAATATCTCCTGTCGATGTTCTTTACAATAATCATTTGATATAAATCAGTATTCCAAAAATGGAAACTAATGAATTCTTTGTTACATCCATATGATAGAATATCATCAAGCTATTAAGATAGTGCCAACAAAGAGATATTTATCCTGTGACTCAAATAATTATGATTATTCATGTAGCTAGACCAATAACTTAATGAAAGTCTATTATGTACCAGACACTGAGCTGGATACTTGTATTAAAAATACTTCAAAGATGTATACAAAAATAGATGGGTCAATTAAATTATTACCTATTTTTGATAGAAAAAGGCACTTTGAACAAAGAGAGTTGCAGTGACTCTACCTGGGGTGGAAGTGGAGAGGCACTCTAGAAAAGCTTTCTAGAGAAGACAAAGCTTACAGCAAATCCTGAAAAAAGATTTTATGATGTCAAGTGGAAAGGTAAACAAAAAACAATCCTACAGAAAGTAGAGCGAATTATGTAAGCATGTAGCATATCTGTGCCATGGAATGAGGAGGGACAGATTCCTGGCGGTCCTGATGCTGCAAGCATAGAGATGCTGAAGATGTGTTCTGCTTCCGCACCCCTTGCTGCCCACAGCAAGCTCTGTAGCGTCCCAGGAGCAAAGCTGCTTTTATGTTGCCTTTGTGTCTCAGAGATGCACATGAAAGCATTTTCTTCTGCCAAGGATGCTCCTCTCCATGGGGTTTACAGGATAATCCACAGGTTTTGCACGAATCAAAATATTCAGTCGGACCTCACGTTTCCCTCCATAATCCATATCACTTTCCTTAGAGGAGTAACATTCTGCATTCTTATTTAGTAAACACATACATAACAAAGGTGCTTCTGAAGGTTCCAGAATCATTTACATTTCAGTTCAGAGCGAAGCTAGATTCTGCTTTACAGGTGGAGGTGTGGAAAGATTAAAGCTAAAAGTGAGGCAAATCATACAGAAACTCTAAACAGACAATCAGTAAAAACCAATGGCAGTGTTAAGATAGGAAAGATCCAATAGGAAGAGCTAGATCTTACTTGGGTCCTCTATTGATTATACAATTTTTGTAATGCTACTTAGGGCTTATATACTCATTGATTCTTGGTTAGATTCAAGCAGCACTGGCTTTTGAGGGACAAGTAGAGACATGCACATTGACTGGGTCTGGGAACCAAAAGTCATAAAGGATTCTTACCTTTGGAAAAGGGCAAACAGAAGAATAAACAGTCAAAATGGCAAGACTGAATGTAACAAGGGAGAACTGAAGGATGAAGGACGTTTTAACATGTCTCAGCAGGGACAGGAAATCCTCTCTGGGTCTTCAGGTGTAGGAGGACTGAAGAGAGATGACATTAAACCCAACCTCACCCTTTGTTATAACACTGTAACCGCTGACCTTATCAGTCTGGAAAATTAAATAATCATTCAAAGGGATGAGTAAGGAAGTGGTGAACTTTTACTTTTAACTCATAAACTCTCAAGTGATCCTTGGGTATCTCTGCATTATTCAAGTGATATCTATTGAGGTTGAGAAAGTATGGTGAACTAGACACTGTACTAGGGACTGTGATGAACCAGACACTGTACTGGGGGCTAGGCATGCGAAGCTGAATGAGAAACAGTCTCCAGTTAGATCAGAGAGGCAAACATGCAGAAAAATATGTACATTACAATGTGATAAATGCTCTTGGAAAAGAACATTACTTATAGAATGAGTTGGGATCAGAAAAGAAAAAAGGAACCTCTGGGGTGATGGAGAAGACTTCATACAAGAGGATGTTTCACCCTGTCTCAAAAGATCACTTGAAGCTGCTGAAGAAGGAAAACAGTAAAGGGCCTGCCAGGCAGAGGGATCACAAACAAAGGCTCAGAGGCATGAAAAAGATGACACATTTTATAAGAAGGGTTCAAGCGATCAGACTGTACGTTGAGCAGAGCACAGAGCATGATTGGAGAAGAAGAGCTCATTTTATGAGACATAGAGACCTGTGTTAACTCAAACTTGACCAGCACAGGAGAAGAACAAAGGAAGGCTGTGGCATAATCTCACTCAAGAACATAGATAAAAACTCGAGATACCAGCCAATAGAACTCAGTAGTGTATAAAAAAATTCAAAACCAAAACAAAACAACTCCCCCCAATCTAACACAATCTGTAGAGTGGCTTTCTAAGATGGGAAAACAGGTTCACAAATTCTTTTAAGGATTATAACCATGTCTTTTGGGTTTTCTTACTGATTATGAAATGTTAGACAGTATTGTAAAATTTCAAACATTTCAAAAACACCTCTAGTAGGAAGCAAATTATCATATACTTCTACCTTCTAGAGATAATCACAGAGGCAAGTTTACATTTTCTATGTACCAAAAGCCTGTCTTTATAGCTAGTTCTATATCTTTGTCTATATTTTATCTCTATAGACAAAATATGATCAGCATGGTTTCTTTTTCACTTTTATAAAAATGTGGCAAATATTTAAAAAATCTATATAGGATTGTGAAATACTTCAATCGGAAAATTCCTACAAGTGGATTTTCTGGATCAAAGAAATATTGATAAGCTATTTAAAAGGAGTTGACCTTAGGGGCACCTGGGTGGCTTAGTCGGTTAAGCGTCCAACTTTCGCTTAGGTCATGATCTCGCGGTTTGTGGGTTCGAGCCCCACGTCGGGCTCTGTGCTGACTGCCAGCTCAGAGCCTGAAGCTTGTTTCAGAGCCTTTGACTCCCTCTCTCTCTGACCCTCCCCTGCTCACGCTGTCTCTCTCTCTCTCTCTCTCCTAGAAATAAATAAAACATTAAAAAGAAAAAATTAAAAAAAAGTTGACCTTAAAAATGTATTTTGCATTCCACATATCTTGTTACTGAAGAATATTATCAATCTGTAAAATCTTTGCTATTAACCTATGGAAATATCTTTTTTACTGAATTAACTTACATTCCTTGATGATTAATGAAGGTAATGTATTTTCATATGCTTATTTAATGGCCCTTTCATGGTCTTTGTACATTTATTTTTTAATTGGGGGTACTTATTTGTTCTTATTGATTTATAGGAGCATTTTATATATTGTTCATTCACATTTATTGAGGTTTTAATATGTGCCAGACATTCTTCTAAGCACTGGGGATAGAGCAGTGAATAAACATAGCCTTGCCCTCAGGGAACTTACATTCTATTGGGAGAGGCCAGTAAAGAAAGAAAATATATGTTTATATATATGTCAATAATGGGAGTACTATGAAAATAAAGCAAGACAAGGGGATACACCATTGTGAGAAATGCAACACTAGATGAAAGATCCAGAAACATCCCTCTGATGAGGTGAGCTGTGACCAGACTGAAGTGAAGGGATGGACCATGTGGATGTCCTGAGGAGCAGGAGCATTTCACACAGAGGAAGTGAAACATGCAGAGAAGTGGTTTAATAATTTACTTGAATCTGTATTTACTTATTCATATTATGAGCTAAATAGCAAACTATTTACTTCCCTTAAGAAAGTAATTTGGCACACTTACATACATTCTTCTTGTACTAACACTGAGGTTTGTTGAAAATTTTAGAAGCAGATCATTAATTCTTTTCTTACATGATGTATTTCCATTTCAAACTTCCTTTCAGAAATATTACAGTATGTATACCTTATCCACAATAGCAACATTTTTTTCAGTGCATAAAATGTTTCTTTGCTCAGCAAGCTTCCTAATCACTTATTTCTTCTATCTTAAAAATTTTATCAAAATAAATTTTTATTGACCTGGAGTGCTTCCTTGAAGGTTTTAAAAATATGCTTTGTAAAAACATTATTGCCTGACATTGTTGAGTCTTTTATATTCAAAGTCTCACTTGCTCTTTCAGTCCAGAAAATAATTTTGTGCTCATACCCTTTTTTCTTCAGTCTCATCTATCCATTATCTACATCTTAACTTTTCTTTCATAATTTGCCATTCATTTCCTTTTAGTCTACATTCTGGTATATATTCTCAAGTTGGATTTTAGGATCAGTAATTCTGATTGGGGCCGTATCTGTTCAACTATTTCCTCATTCCACTGAAGGGTTTAGCTTTATGTTTTGAATTCCACAAAAGCCTTTTCCTTCTATTTTTTTATTTGCCCCCAATGTGGCAGTCTGGATTCAGTTAATTAAATTTTTGTTGCAATAATCTTTCAATTGCCACAGAGACTGAAAAGTGGACATCTCAAGTTTTATTCTATCTATTCCATTACTATGTCAGTGGGTGACACTTGGTCTAATTATGCAGATCAATCCCTCTCATGTATGTTGCTGACTCTGTATATACCCAGTGATTCTTCAGTGTATGATCATACCTTCAAACATAAGCATGCAATTACCAGCAGAAAGTTGTACAGCCCATTTGGTTAAGACTTCTTGGGTTTAAATTCCAGTTCTTTACTTCCTATCTAGATAATACATCTCTGTTTTTTCATTTGTAAAATAAAGTCAATAATATTACCAAATGCACGAAGTTTTGATGATTAAATATATAAAACACTTACCTGGTGCTTGGTACAGAGTAAGCATGCAAATAGCGCTAGTTCTTATGTAAGTAACAGCGTCATTACCAACAGTTAATTCCTTTGTTATCTATGTAGCATGAGTCCAATTGTAGTGTTTTCTGAGCATTAGTTGCTACCAGGTCATTAGCAAACAAGAACAATTCTTTTTGCAGGAATGTTAGAGATGGATGAATGAGAAGGCTGCTTCCCTAAACTGAGGTAGATGGAGGCCAGGGACAGTGATCTGAAAGAGTTTCCAGCTCAGCTTGGAAGGTTGGCAGGTTGGGTTCCTTAACTGGGAGCTCAATGGTTTGAGGGTTTTTCCCCAGGCACGGAGGGATGGTGGAGCTAGGTCTTCTGCCAGCCACATTGACTTAGATAGTGTAGCTCAGGAGGCTGGACCTCCTTGAGGAAGACCAGCTGCTGAAGGATTACTGGTCCTAACCAAGGGCTCAAATAATAAAATGTGGGTGTAAGTATCTTATTGAGTGTCCTGATGACCAAAGAGTCTGTTTTCCTTCTCTGGTGTCTTGAACAGTGGAGGAATGGAAGGCAAGGCATCCCTGTGGTCTACTGGGATCACCTCTACTGACTCCATGAAAATACCGAACTTGAGGTAGTGAGCTAAATAAAATCCCGCATTGAATTTCATTCGTGATCCTAACTTTTCCCCTTTCTCTGTGAATTTAATAACATCAACAGGAAACTAGGTGAGACACAATATGTCTAAGCACATGCTTAGCTCATGATTTTCCATTGGAAGTATTTTAAAAAGGGAAATTATGTGTAAAGAACTGTGGGTTTTAGAAAAATGACTTGTAGCTCTGTGAAAACCGGACAAGCTTGCTTTCCCCTTCCTTCATCAGCCACAGTCCAATTTTTACAAAGCCACCAGGCTTATTTTTCTGAAACCACAAATGTGATCAAATAATTTCTCTTTTTAAAACACTTCTGGTGAAAGGAGGACAAAAGCACTGGCTACAGAAATAATCCTGAAGCTAGCTGATGATTTTTTTTCTTTTACTGTTTTTTTTTTTTTTTAGCAATTATTCATTTTTGAGAGACAGAGAAGGACAAAGCACAAGCAGGGAAGGGACAGAGAGAAAGAGAGACCCAGAGTCTGAAGCAGGCTCCAGGCTCTGAGCTGTCAGCACCGACCCTGATGTGGAGCTTGAACCCACGAACCATGAGATCTTGACTTGAGCTGAAGTCAGGCACTTAACTGACTGAGCCACCCAGGCATAACTGATGAAGTTCTAATCTCTGGTAGTAGTTAGTGGTTGGAATGGAGAGAAACAAACCAAACTGAGAAAAACTTGGCTTGTGGAAATAACAAGACCTGGCGTGGAGTTCATTTTCAAGAGTATGAGTCATTCATTTATATAATTAAAAATTATTAAACACCTCCTATTTAGAAGCTGGTTTTAAAAAGAGGTCAAAAATCAAATTAGTTGCCTTCAAGGAACTCATGATATAATGGAAGAGACATGCAATCAAATAATTACAATACTAAGTGATGAGTTCAATATGAGGATGTGCACACATTGTTAGGAGCATAGCGCTGGGTATAACTAATTCTCCCTGATAGGTCCCAGAAAAGACTTAATAAAGAAAATCACTTTGGGAATGTGTTTGAAAAATCTGTGGGAGTAAGTGAAGTAGGCAAAAAAACAAAATAAATGGAGTTCTATGCAGTGAGAAAAGAATTTTCCAGTGAGAAAAAAGACAGAAAGTGCTCAGGAAGTGGTTACATGGCTGGGGTGCAAGAGAATACTTTGGGAATATTGAAGATCAAGTTGTAAAGGCAGCAAAGGGGATATTATGGAAGTTATTTAACTTGGGCCTTACAAGCAAAAGAGAATAACTGAAAAGTTTTAGATATGGAACTGACATGATCTGGTAGCAGAGTACAGCATGGATTTGAGAAGGCTAAGAAGGAAAACATAAAGGTCAATTAGGTGAAAACTCAGATAAGTGACGAACAGCATCTAAGCTAAAGTAACAAAACAAGCAGACATTCCACCAATTGATTATAATGCAATTTGTAAAGATATTCAAAGAATATAGACACATACCACACATATATCTCAGTTTTAGAGATATGAATAAATCTAGAAATTCTAGGTCAAGAGGAATATTGCCTGTCCAAAGGCTATGCTAAAATAGTCATGACCTTATAATACCAAATGCAGTGTATCAAATTCCTCAGCCTGTGGAAAAACTAAACTTCAGTGCACTTCAAAATGTCCCTCTATTACTACCGGGATTTCCTCAAAGGACATTTCTTATGTGCTCACAAGTCAGTCTGTCAGCCTCCTCACCACACGGTGTCTATTCTTTTGTTGTGGTTCTAGGATGTTTTCAACTGTTTCCTGAAAGGCCCAGTTTCTGCCCCTGATGATGGTGTCCCTTGTGAGAAGGCCAGTGGTCATGCCAAAGATGCTGTGGCTGGACACTCTCAAAACTACCAACCTTGAGTGCCAGAGGAGTGGTGTTTTCTTTGCAAATGTCTAAGAACAGTCTTGAATTCTGTCCGCAGTCTTTCCCTTGGCCCAGAAGCAGCTCTTTTGATATCCAAAATTCCACAAAGTCTCTCAAACAATTCCATTGTTCCTAATCCTGTTTTCTTACTTGCTATCTCACCAAGTTTCTCATAAAAAACTTCTGTCCCTATCTCTCCAGCCTTGGGGGCTTCTAGGATTCTGACATTAGATTTCTTATATTGCCCTCTCTTCTCAGCTCAAAGAATCTCTGGGAAAGCAAATTAATTTACCCATGATATCATTCTTGTTCCAAAACTTGATTTTTTTTTTCTTATTTAAAACTAAGAAACTCTATAGTTCCAAGAGGTATCAGTAAAGATCTCAATCACCTACAAATAATAGAAAATTCAATATTATAGCTTTAAATGATAAAAATTATTCTGTCTGATAACAAGAAGTCCAAGGGGTGCCTGGGTGGCTCACTCAGTTAAGCCTCTGACTGTTGATTTCAGTTCAGGTGATGATCTCATGGTTTGTGGATTCAAGTCCTGTGTGGGGCTCTGTGCTGTCAGCATAGAGCCTTCTTAGGAATCTCTCTCTTTCTCTGACCCTTCATCTCTCTCAAAGTAAAAAAAAAAGTAAACTTAAAAAAAGTAAAAGACAAGAGACTGATAGTCTAGCGCAGGTAGAGTGACTCGGTGATAAGCTGGGACTCAGGGTTTCTTCATCAATGTGTAGGCACTTGTACTCATGCTTGTCACCTCATGATACAAGAGGGCTGCTGGACTTACAGCCATTGCTTCTGAGTCACAAACAGAAAAAAGGTAGAAAGATCAAAAACTCTTTTTCTTGGGAAGTACTGTCTTTTTATTCTAGAAGGGAGCTTTTCCTAGAAAACTTTTCATGTCTGACTGGCCATAGTTGAATCACTTAGTTATTCCTGCAAAAGGATGACCAAGAAAATTGAATGCTTATCTTTCCCAAACTCCAAAATTATAATAGGGGAGAAACTGGCAATGAGTGTTGAGTGGATCTATCCACAGAACCTAAAGTACCATGAAAATTCCTTTTTTGAGGGAATTAGTGTATAGTGAGAGTGAGTTTGCCAGATAAAAATACAGGACACATAATATACAGTGAAAAAAACAGTTAAATCTGAAATTCAGGTGTACAATTAATAGTTTTTCAAATATATAAGCCTAACTCATGCAATATTTTGGACAAATTTACATTGAAAGTTATCATTGTTTATCTGAAATTGAAATTTAACTGAGCCTCTGTATTTTATTCGCTAGGTGTACAACCCTGAATGAGGTCTTTGCCTTTATTTACTAGGTTGTCTCATAAATTAGCTAACATTCTGGGCCCTGAGCTATAAAAGGAACACTATAATTTGGTCACAGTGTACTTTTATACTTTGAATTCTGTTGCTGTGTCTCCCAGGCAGCCATCTAAAAGCCCTTCTGGACCTTTCCTCTAGACAGTCTGATGTAGTAGAATATACACTCTAGTCTGATAATATGATTGGTGGATCCATCCTTACTTCCTTGTCTAGACAAGCAGATTCAGTACCTAATCATTACCCTACAAACACACCCACACCCACACACATATCCTTCTCTGCCCTTCCCACTAAGCCCAAGAGTGCAGATAGCAATAAAACCTGAATTTGTTTAACTAGTAGAAGTATGTCTGTGTTCTCAATTTCAGAGCAACCTTGAACTAGAAAAGCAATCTTTGTCTGAATGAAGAAAACCCACAGAAATTTTAATTTTGAGTAACTGGAAACTCACTCAAATGGTTCTCCCAGCAAAGGAATCACATGCACCAAATGTGAACTCAAGTCTCCGGCTATTACAAAAATAGAACCCTTCTCAAAGCTTCGAGATTGTAGTTTCCAGGCTTCTACCCTCCTTCACAATTGGCTGACATCCTTCCTCAAGCTGGGCTGAGCCACCCATATTCAATAGTGACATCATGTGTTGGAGAAAGAAACAAGGGCATTCAAATACAGGGGAATCATCAAAGAACTGAGAAAATTCTTCAGTTCCTTCTCTAAGCGGCCATTGGAAACAGGACCTTTGGACTGAGAAAACCCTCTCTTGTTCTTGTCCAAAGCATTTTAAGGATTTTGAGCAAATAAGGATCTGAGCAGATTTCAACTTAAAAAAAAAAAAAAGATGGGATCTCTTTTACACTTGGTGCTGGTTATGCCAATTACACATATAATTATATGTCTACACTGTGAATGTCTTGAAAACAGAACTATGTCTTCATCTTTGTATTTCAAGGATGTACCTGAGCATTTAGATCCAGATATGTGTAAGGTATCTTTCTTAAATATATGAATAGATTGGCTTCTGACTAATTCCTTTCTACCCATCCAGGGGAAGGGAAAGAAATGTTCTCTTTTGACTGCTATGGAGAAGTTTGCTAGATGAGATTGGCAAAAGTTTTTACTACTCACAACTGAGGAATGCAAAAGGTTTTTATTGATACAAGTAGAACTATATTTATAGTTACAGAAAAGCATTCCAGGTGTCCCAGAAATAAGGTTAAACAGCATACGTTTTGCCACCTGGAAGTTAGCAAATGAAACTTTAGTGAGCAAGTAATTTTCTTAATGCAATCTTTCAAAAAATGTTTTATATGTGGCATTTCCTAATATTTCTCACCTCTAAATCAAGAATCCAGATTTGATTTCTTAGTCTTCTCAATATGTTCTTTTTCTCACAGTGTTATAAAGATAGAACACGCTTCCAAAAATGATTTTTCTGTTTATTTGTGAGGCTATAAAAAGTTGCTAAAAAACACTGCAATGGCTAACCTTGTCTGTGTATGTTTATGTGCATAGGTGAATATTTTTCTGTTGAATAGATCCCTAAAGGTCAAATTGTTAGATCATAGCACATTTACATTTTAAAATTTTCATCCATAATGCCAATAAAACGAATGAGAGGGTCTATTCCCCATATCCTCACCAAAACTAAGTATTATTTCTATTTTTAATTTTTGAACATCTGATGGATCAGAAACCATTATTTTAATATTTTGATTTTAATTACTTGGGTTACTAATAACAATGAGTATCTTTTCTGTGTTTATTATAACTTGCAAATATTTTCTGTGAATTATCCGCCCTTACCCTTTGCCCATTTTTTCCATTAAATTGTCACTTGAGTCCATCTGCAGAAGATCTCTATGTTTTATGATTATCCATGATTATTTTTAAAAATCAGTTATGTGAGATTTTGAATTTAAACTATTTAACATGCATCTCTGCATCTTGCAGATGTAACAGTCCTGAGTTTGACACCCTTTCAGTTTGGTGCGGATACCAAAAATTTGCTAGAAGTTACTAGACTTAATTATATTATCTCATCCTAACCACTACTATCTCTTTTCATCTCTACAGGTCACCATTTATAAAAGGGAAGAGTAAAAGCAGGTAAAAGATCGCAGAATGGGAAGATAAAAATTGTAGGCCTATGGATATATGGGTAAGATGGAAGTTCGTTGCTGATTCATACTTCATCTCAGTCCTGTTTAATGTAAACTATCACTAAATTTAATCATCTGATGCACTTTATTAAATTCAAACATAATAAAATTTACTATAACAAAACATGAATTTGAAGGAATTGTTCATGTCGTACCAAATATATAGATGATTATGATTAAGCTAGAATAAGATAACAATTTACTAAAGTGTCACTTTATCAAGGGGGTACACCTATTGTAGCAGGTAATATGGAACTAAGGCTAAGCACTAATATTCTAGTTTAGGGGCCATGTTCACAGCAAAATAAATGGATAAGGATGGGTACATATTTTGGTATCCTTTCAACAATGTGTCTGAACATCTGGCTAAATTTTGTGTGTCTTTTGTGTGTGAATTTCTGGACTTGAGAAAAACAAGTTTAACTAAGCATGCAGCTATCTGTTGGGTTTTAGCACACTCTTTATAATTTTCCAAAAAGAATTTAACAAAGGGATGACAAATATCAAGATAATAGTAGTAACCAATTATTGACCCTGCAAGGTAGATAACAACTTTTATGATAAAGAAGCTTGCAAAGAAATAATTTGCTATTTGACTCAGAGGCGTGAGAGCCAGTCAGATCTCTGTTTATCATAGCCTATCATGGATTCTGGTGCTAAGCTCTGAGAAATTCATTTCGGTTGTGCTAAAAGCTCAAATTACAAAACAGATTAATTAAGGATTTTTTTTTTTTAATTTTAATAGCAGTGTGAGGGAACCAGAAAAGATCTGGGGATGAAAAGATTGAAGGGTAAGTCAGCACACCTGGATCATAGCATCTGCACTGTGAATCAGGGAAAAGAGATATATGGAGATTAAATTCCTGTAGGCTTCACTCTACATCTGCTCATTTCCAACTTTCAGAAATAATTGTTTTCTTCCACCTATGTTAAGAGACCTAATTGGAACTTTGTGCTTATTATCATTACATTCAGTCATTCACTTTAATTCAACCAATATTTATTGAGCAGCTATTATAAGTCAGGCATTATTCAAATATACCTCAATGAATTTACAGATTCTCCTCATCAACAGGTTTATTTATTATTTTCCATCATATTGAAACTGAATCAATTCACTTCACACTAAATATAGGGAAATACAGAGAAGAGAAAAATATAGTTATTCCTACCTCTGTAATACTAAAATTATGATAAAAACCAAAACAATACTTTTCTCTTCTTACCAACCCACTTATAATAATGGGGTTTTATAATATTTAGAATGAGAAAGAAACATACAGGAGTTGAGATGGTAAGGACGAAGAGAGGAATCAGAATGAATTCTGTAAACTCATTTTTCACGGACTTGCAAGGATCTAAATGGAACATGAGTTACAGAAAACAAACATGGTCATTACTACTTTATTTTCCTTCCACGTCTTTACGACCACCAATGCCATTTCCAACCTGACAATGAAGATGATCTAAAATAATAGATGTACCTTGATTAGACCCAGTGTGTAAAAGCATGTAAACACAGGCTGAGAGAAGGTGTAAGCAAACACCTCTCCTTTTCTTTTATATTATACACTGGGTATCATACCGTGGCTTTTCTCTCATGGCCCTACACTGAAGTCAGAGAAGAGTGAAGACATTGGATTGGAAACATGATTCTGCCACTGTTATATATCCAAAACAGAAATGAAGTAATGGAACCCATCTGGCCACACAGGAAGTTTTAAATCTCCAAAGAAAATGGAAAAATAGTAGTTGGCAAAAGCAATGTTTTACCTAGTCCCAAAACTTCAATTCAGGAAACCAAGAAGAAGCAGCCATTTAAAATGGTGCTTTGTGTCAGTAAGTTTATTAAATGGGAAGACTGGCAATCTTGGGTAAAAGTAGACTGTCCATCCAATTAAATTACAGAATATTAAAAAGGTCAAAGCAATATAGAAGTCTTCTAATTCATAAAAAACACTAAAATTCTGATTTCTCATACTCCTGACAAAGATTGTAATTGCTATTTGAAAAGGGTAAAATATTTATCTAATCCTTTGGCAAAGATTGAAACAAGAATGTGACTGGTCACAAATGTAACCTCACAAATGTCATATGAAAACTAATTTTTTCTTAAATAAGCCTGAAGCAATATGCCTATTTCTTTTGTCGCTGCAAAGAGGATCACAAAAGTGGTTATAACAAAATCATTTATTCCTTTAATCTTTTAATACAGGTTTGAAGTTATCTTGTTATGTATGAAATTATATTATTTATCGAAAATCTCCATGAGCTGCTGTATCACCTACATGTTAACTCTTCCTCTATCTGTGGGTCACTTTGTGGTTTTCAGTTAATATTTAGTTTCCTTCATGCATCGTTGAAGATATTCAAGAATAGGAGCCTTGTATGTGTACCAAATCTTTCTAATGGATACTGGGTATAAACTGCAACGTGTGCACAATAACGGTGTGACTTTGTTTGCAATAAACATTTAAAATCACCGACTTTCTCATAAGTACACTAAATAGGATGATCTATGAGATTTCTAATTTATTCTTGTTTAAAATTTAACCATGCTTTTTTAAAGCATATCAATTTTGTTAATACCATGTAATTAAAACATGTCAGTGCACAGCAAGTTTTAGTCTAAATTAATGACTATGAGAATTATTTTAATTAAATAACCAATTATAGAAAAATCACAAGCATGAGAGCTGACATTTAAATGAATTTCATTTAAATTGCTTCTTAACATTGTCCCATCTAGGACACTAATGCAGAATGAACTATTGTATCAACTTAGATTATCACTATTTTTGTATGCACATAATGTATTCATATTCAATCACTGGAACTGAGCAGAATATTTGGTATCGATCTAAAACTTCTATTAATAAGAACACAACAGAATGAGCTAAAGTAAAAACAAACCATCTTTCTTTTCTCTTTCCCTTTTTTTTTTTTTTTAAAATATGGGCTTCTAAATGCTATTGTAATTCTCACAGGAAAAAATGATGCATTTGGGGATTATTTAATATACTTAATCACACCTAATTAAATCAGGACACTTTTGAAATTCACTTTTAAGAGAATATACATATGTGACTTCAATGTCCTGCACATAGTGGGGCCTCAGTAAATGCTGGTTATCAGTGGTAATATATGTATTTCTTTCTCTTTTTTAAAATGTGCTATTGTAGCATACAGCTTCCTCTTGGAAACTGGACATTTCAAGACCCTTATCAACTTAGGAGGTTCCTTGTACTATGAAAATCCAGCTGGCTGTTGATATATTTTATTTCTAAATAGCTCAAACGGCACAGTTTTATTTTCTCTAATAAATTATTGCTGTTGTTTTTATGTTATATAATTAAGGTTTTTTTAGTTTTTTAATGTTTTATTTATTTCTGAGAGAGAGAGAGAGACAGCGTGAGCAGGGGAGGGTCAGAGAGAGAGGGAGACACAGAATCTGAAACAGGCTCCAGGCTCTGAGCTGGCTGTCAGCACAGAGCCCGACGCGGGGCTGGAACCCACAAACCGTGAGATCATGACCTGAGCCCAAGTCGGGCGCTTAACCGACTGAACCGCCCACGCGCCCCTGTAATTAAGTTTTCAACATTCATTTCATATTCATCCTTCCACAAATAAATAGAATTTCTTTTTAGAAAAGAGCTAAATAATCCATTGTGACTACCCCCACTAAAAACTTTTAACTTTAGAATACTATTTCTGGTAGAAGAGAAGAAGAATGCCTGAACACAAACCAAATTTATCCCAGCGGTGTTACCACAAAATGTAAGTTGTCGAAAGAAATACAGAAGGAGTTAAAGTTTTGTCCATATATGTATGCGTTGAAGTTGGACATATTTTGATTCATTGCCAAACAACCAATAAGATTTTAAAGGAGGTATGTGCTCCATATAAAGCTATTATTCCTTTGTTTGCTGTCATATCACACAGCTTGATACAAAATTTATGATTCCAAACAGATGATTAATACTCTTTTAACTTGCTTTTTTCTAGGATGAATTTTATACATCCTTTTGGGGGAAAATCTTATTTATTTAGTTGTTTGCAATGTGTAATAAAGTGTGCTTTGACCATGGTTTGCTGGGAAAAAAGAAAGCAACCATAGTTAGATTTGACTAGTTAATTGTTCTTCATTAGAATGCATTAGGGCATGTGGTTTAATTCTCATGTTCGTATTTGACTTTACTTTTTTTTAATCATCAAAGGTTATTTAATATCAGAAAGAAATGGACTGTTTCTCTGCATATTTCATCTTGCTATCGCTTTAAAAATAACGAGGAAAAGAAAAGGCTACTGCATTTGTTGTTCATTGATTAACCAGTAATGTTATGTATAAATAATGTATCTGACAGTATGGCAGCCCACCTGGGACATTATGCCATTTACTACAAAATAGGATGCAACATACAACTGAGCAGTGAGAACAAATTAAACATCTTTCCTTGGTAACTTTAGCATTTTTATTAGGTGATAAACATCACAGTGAGAGGAAAGCAGATGTAGTTATTTCAGTAATATTAACCTTAATCGTAAGCTAACTTGACATATAGCATCATACTTTTGCATTATAAAATTTTGTCCAATAACAATAGAAATCAAAATTTCCAAGGTTATTTTAAGATAATATCTGTAAAAGTTAATGACTATCTTGTGTAAAATCTCATCTATTGCTACTGGGTTGTATTATTAATATTGATGAAAAAATATTGAACGTAAATCCAGGGTCTTATAAGCATGAAAAATACCCAAGTATTGTTAATGTTGCATTATTTTTGCCTTAACAAATGTGTCCTAGAGTGTTATTTGACTATATGTGAATTTCCCTCCTTCAGGGCTGTGTTAATGTAATCTCAAGACTGTTCTAGAAGCATCTAAATAGTGAACAAAGTTAAGGGCAGTAATGTAATTAGCCCTCAGCATCCATCTCCTCTCCTTTCTCGTTTTACTCCATTGTTTACTCTTGGGGATACAGAGATGAAATGCCCCTGTCCTTAAAGGAATTAACAATTGAGTAATTGAGAAAAACTATTAAAGTCCATTTAATATACAGGATGAATTATTACAACAGATCCTTTCTTCCTTTCATTCAAAAATATTAAGTGTGTGCTTACTATGTGTCAGGCACTGTTCTAGGAACTTTATTATATATTAGCGAACCAAACAAAGATTCTGTCCTGTATCATGCTTATATTCTAATGGGGGAAAATAGTCCTTAAACAACAAACATCATAAATACATGATTTATATTACATGTTATAGGGTGAAAAGTGCTATAATAAGGTGGAGGGGAGTAGACGAAAGTACAGAGAGTGAAGTAGATAGTCTTATGAGTGGCAGTCAGGGCGGGTCTCTTTAACAAGGGGACATTTGGACAAAGGTTGAAGAAGATGAAGAAGTTAGCCTCTGCTGGGAGAAAAGTAAACCAGGCAGAAGGAACCACCAGCAAATTCCTCCTAGATTGGGACTCTGCCTGGCATATTTAAGAACCGTAAGGAAGTCCGTGTGTCTGGATCAGAGCAAGAGAGTTCAGAGAAGTGTTCAGAGAGGAGATGGGGTGCCAGGTCACGTAGGTGTCATGGGCTACTGTCGGGAATTTGGCCTTTGTAAAAGACGGGGTGTCATTACAGGATGGTAAGCATGAGATTGACATGATCTGACTTCCTTCAGATCGTGACCTGAGCTGAAGTCAAGGGTCAGATACTTAAGCCACGAAGCCACCCAGGTGCCCCTAGATTCTTCTAAAATCTGTTTAACTTTTCATATGTTATCTTAGGATAAAAAGCTAGCTAGTATCTAAAAGAAAGAATAATAAATACTATATGAATTGTAGTTATGTTTGAACTTCCATTGACAAAGGTAAATTCTTGCTAATGTTTTCCACCAGAATTGGAGCTTTTGAAAATTAAGATCCTGATTGAGACTAATCACTAGCTCAGTTACAGCGGACCCATGGAATTGGAGTGAAGTCACAGACATTGCTATGTTAAACACCCTTTTAGAATAGACATGTTAGTGTAGGGGGTGCAACGTTCTTCCTATGTAATAGCTTGTCACCAGTCTTACAGCATTCCAGCTTGCATTCACTGATCGAAAATTGATCACTTATTGACACTCGGCAGCCTCTAACACGGACCCTACACGTACGTGTGTGTCATGCACATGGTCACAGTGACTTCACCATATCAAGTTGTAGTTTCCCAGCCTACCACTGGATGGCAGATACAGTAAAAGTCAGTCAAAGGGGGAAGCAAATTTAAAAGTGCACAGAAGCCCTGTTGGAATTAGAGTCGCCACATGTGTGGGGCTCCATAGCTTTCACTGAAGGGACTCAGAATTGAGACCCCACCCAGAACAATGTGGGCCAGACGGGACGCAGATGTGTGCCGGCGGGGGAGCAAAGCAGTGTCAGGAGGACCGGGAGGGAAGTGGAAAGGGGAAAAAGGAAGAAGAAGTATTGGAATTGGGAAGGCTAGATCTTGAATTCAGCCACAGGTCACGATATGGCATTCATAGTGAAATAATAACACTGGACATTCTGGGTCCTAGTGCTATAACAGAGCATCTGTACATAGACAGGAGAAACAATATAGTCTCTAAGTATCTATAGTGCTTTCTCTCTCTATATATAGTGCTTTTATTCTCTATATCATATATTTACTATGTGATATATATGATATGTTATATATATATATATATGCATATATTATTAGTTTCTTAGAACGGCTGTAACAAACTGGGTGGCCGAAAACAACAGAAATGTGTATATCCTCTCACAGTTCTGAAAGACACAAATCCAAAATCCAGATGTCAGCAGGGTGGTTTCCTTCCAGAGGCTCTGTTCTAAGCCTCTGCTGGCTTCTGCTGGCTGCAGGAATCCTAGCTGATCTTGGCTTGTGGACACATCACTCCAGTCTCTGCCTCTGTTTTCCCCGTGCCTTCTTTTTTCTGTCTCTGTGTCTCAAATTTCCCTGTCTTTCTCTTGCAAGGACACATGTCCTTAGATTTGGGGCCCATCCTAAATCCTGAATGATCTCAAGATTTTTAACTTAATTACATCTGCGAAGACCCTTTTCCAAATAAGGTCACATTCACAGATTCCACATAAAGGGCCATGATTCAACCCACAATTTAACACACACACACACACACACTATAAACATATAGAATATATACACTGAATAACACATCTACACAAAAATATATGTATATACATACTTATATATGCAAAAAGAGGGTTATACCTTTTTATAAAGGGTATTATAAATATGTTTTATGTATTTTAGAACAGTTACAAATTTTGTAATATATCATGTCATAAAATTGTTTTCATGGCTATATGTATTTACAGAGCTGCTTTGTAAGTGAGAAGGTCTCCATTCCTTGAAGATTTTGTTTCTGTTTGTTTTGTTGTTGTTTCTCACACCATTAGAATAACTTTTACTTGCTGAGATTAGAGATAGAGAAAAATGAAATGGACACGAATATTTGAACTTGAGACTGTCTTGTTTATTCCAGAGTCTTTAAAAACCTTTTCCCCTGTCCAGCTGTGGAAGGCAGCCTGGACGATGGCCCCAACTGCCCTGCTCCTGCCCTTCTTACACTGTGTAATCCTGTCCCTTCAATTGTGGGCTGGACCCAGTGGCTCACTTGTAAGGAACAGAATGCCGCAAAAGAAATGGAATGTCACTTCTGAGATTAGGTTACAAAAAGAAGGTGGCAACCTCTGTTGCCTCTCCCTTGCTCATTCTGACGAAGGCAGCTGCTCTTCAGAGAACACCAGCTGGCAAGGAACCAGAAGTCCTCCTCCAACAAGCAAGGAGTAACTCAGGCCATTTGTCCAATAGCCCGAGAGGACCCGAGTCCCATCAACTCCCATGAGTGAGCTTGGTGGTGTGCCTTCCACAGGTAGAGCCTTTAACAGGGTGATGAATGCTTACAACACTGTGACAGACACTGAGCCAGACCCACCTAGCTAAGCTGCCTCTGATCCTGATATACAGAAGCTGTGAAGTTATAAATATTTGTAGTTCTAAGCTAAACCATCCATAATGTGAACTGTCCCATGACATGAAATATTTTAAGCACTTTGATATTGAATGTCATTTATTGATCTACTCTATTGTACTTTTCTGCAATACAACTGTCTATAAGTAGATTAATAACATTACTTCTTAATTCCTGTGACCAGCTCTGAGTGTTTAAAATTATCTTGGATAGGGGTGTCTGAGTGGCTCAGTAGGTTAAGCATCTGACTTCGGCTCAGGTCATAATCTCACATTCATGAGTTCGACCCCCATGTCGGGCTCTGTGCTGACAGCTTAGAACCTGGAGCCTGCTTTGGATTCTGGGTCTCCCTTTCACTCTGACCCTTCCCACTCTCTCTCTCTCTTTTTCTCTCAAAAGTAAATAAACATTAAGATAAATAAATAAATTTGTCCTGGCCGGAAATAGCATTGCTTTTTGTATAATACCCCCAAATTATAAATTACATATCTTTAGAAGTAATTATGAAATACACGAAGCAAATTTTTATTGAAAATGCAACTCTAAAGAGGAGAGTGGTGCTATTTTTCATGCCCACAGATCAATATTTTTTTTAAATATTTTTATTTATTTCTAGGAGAGAGAGAGAGAGACAGCGTGAGCAGGGGAGGGTCAGAGAGAGAGAGGGAGATACAGACTCCGAAATAAACTGCAGGCTCTGAGCTGGCAGTCAGCACAGANACGGATCACTATTATTTTCAGAACTAATTTCATAATAATCTGTTATTTTTATAAGGAAAGCACTTTGCTTACTTAGCCACATGAAGAAGTAGATGGAAGTGGATGTTTTGCTGTAATGGTGTTCAGGACCATCTAAATAATTTGTCGGGCCCAGTGCAAAGTAAAAATGTGGACCCCTTGTTCAGAAAGCAGGATTAAAGTGACATTAAAGTTACTATAAAGTTTTTTTCATTTACTCCACAATCTCTTTCTTGAGTTAACATGAATTTTGTTAATGTTTATTTATTTTGGGAAAGAGGGAGAGAGAGAGGGCATGTGAGCAAGGGAGGGGCAGAGAGAGAGAGGGAGAATCCTAAGCAGGATCTGCACAGAGCCTAATTGTGGCCTTGATCTCACGATTCTCTACTCAGTTGTTAATATAATACACTCACTGTGTAGTTGCTTTGAGTTTTGCTGACGTCACAGGCATCAAGGGTCCACCAGAATTAAGTGTTATGGGGACCCCACAGACACTATGAAAAAGAAACAAGCAAGGAATAGTAGACACACATACTGCATGGATATCTCCCTTGCTCATTTTCACATGTCATTGTTCCTTCAGACTTTACTTGCAAAACACAAGTTCAAAGATAAAATTATTTAAATTTTCAAGACATTAACAGCAGAGACATTAAACCAAGCACAGAGCCCTCTGACTGCGGTGTCCCATGTAACAACACAGGTTTTATACCCATGAATCTAACTTCAGTAGTATTACTCGATTCTTTAAAATCCACCTGGGGTACACTGCAAAAAATATTACACAGTGGCTACCATCATTAAATATTTCAAATGGTTTTTCAGTTACAAAATCCTCCTTAGATTTGTTCAAAGTCAAGAATTGGAATCTATTTGGCTTTTGGAGGCTTTACACAAGGATCATTAAAGCCATTTCCTCTCTGGTGGGTGCCCATGCCTACACACACACACACACACACACACACACACACACACACGTACACAGAGTCCTCGTGGTCCTTTTGTTTGGCTCCCTGAGATTTTCACACCTGGGGACAGTGCACCTGACTAAGCCTACCTTTGTGAAGTCACAGTGAAAGGGGAGAAAGAAAAGGGGCATCTGCCTTCTTTCATATGCATTTTTCAGGCAAATCAACTGTAGAGAGGAGAATGCATGTAAGTTGAGGGTCTGGAAATTGATTCATTGAAAACTATCTATACCTTCACTCTTAGAAAGTCTTTGTGCTATCTCGATATAATGTAGGTTCTCAGAAGCAACTTGGTTAGAAAAGCTAAAACAAATTCATAACTCATAAAAAGACCATAAAATGTTTAAGAAAATTTAAGGGGTACCAAAAGCTTCTGATTTTATACAGAAAGCTTAAATACAATAAATCTTTGCTAGAGAAGTTAGATTTGTTGATACAGATAAGGAATGATACAAATTGTTGACTTGCTTGGTTTGTAACAACTCCAGGGAGTGTTGTTGAGGAAGTTAAATATGTATTGAATTCTCAGAAATGAAATCTTTATTTTTCCTGGCCTGTTAATACAAATGTAATTCTTTTAACTTTTAGTTTCAGGTTGTTTGTGATGGAGCCCATTCTTCATATAGAAACATCTAATTTAAAAATTCAAGTAAAAAATTTCCTGGCTAAATCTTCCTGCCTTTAGAAGGAATCTTTATTAAAGGTACATATTCACTGATAGGCCCTTTCATCCTTGACAGTTTATCTATTTTTTCTTTTCTCTTCTTTTCTTTTCTTTTCTTTTCTTTTCTTTTCTTTTCTTTTCTTTTCTTTTCTCTTTTCTTTTCTCTTCTTTTTTTAATCCTGTGGTCAAGATCTCATGTAGAAGGGCCTAATATACTACCTGTCCTATACTTTAAAGGACTATCATTTACTATTCTTCTGAAATATGTGTGTGTGTGTAGCCATATATATATAAAGCTTACATTAAATTTTTTCTCAATTTTGTTCTAGTATTCTTTTTGATAAATTACAAATGTAAAATTTTCAAGAATATTATCTTAAAACATAGAATATTATCCATATAAGAACAAATAACTTCAGACTCAGTAATCCACAATTTATCACAGAGCCCATCTTTTCATCAAGTAAGCAAGACTGAGCACCTACTATGTGCCAGATGCTTTGTAAAGCATTAGTATCAGCATTCAATGGTGGTGAGTGAATGTGTAACTTGGAATGTAAAGAGCTGAAATGACCTAATATTTGTAGCTTTTATGAACCATTCTTTGGTCTTTAACTCAGTGAGCAAGCTAGCTGTAGAAGCCCATGACAAAGAAACCATCTGTTGCTCACACAAGATTTTCATCTTAATAGCCCTCAAATGACAAAGTCCATTGACATGGTTTCTTGAGACATAAAAAGAAATCATTTCAAATGAGAAAAACAACAATGTGTTTTAGATTCTATTCCTCATGCTTTACTAACTTTGTTTTATTTTTGGGTAAGTTATCTACTACCACTCTGATACTGAGAATAAGAGGGGAACGTATTCTTTTCTACATTGATGAAATGGTTTGATTGTCATGTACTAGAAATGACCTCAACACGTAATCGATTCTGCCTTTTAATAATTGTCAGAAATGGTGGCATAGGATCAACTATTCAAAACTCAAATCTTCAGTTTTGGCATATGTCCTCTAGCAGTAACTGGCTTATAGCCAACACTTCTGTGTAACAGGTCAAATCATTTGGTTATCTATGGATACATTTTGCCAATTAATCTATTCTGAAGGTTCACCAGGAGATACATTGTTTAAAATGAGATATATTTTATAGACACTTTGTGAGAGATATTTTATGGCCATGTTGGGAGACAGAGGGGGAGAATTATCAGCTACCATTTTGGAAATCATCAGGGCAATCTGTCTATTTGGTTGAAGCAGAGGCAGAAACATTTTTCAAGGAAATCGCACCCCTTCTCGCAGTCACTCCTTTGGCCTACCTCCAAAGAAAGGTGGCAGGACTAGTTTTGAAAAATATATTTCAAGTCTATTCTCTGTTAGTCAAGGGTCAAGCATGTAACCCTACTTTAAAACTGCAACATAGAATTCTCATAGTTTTCTTTTCCTTTTTTTTTTTTTTTTTTTGGTCACAATCAATGTTAGCTTTGAACTCTTAAGTGTCCAAATCTTCTCAAGGATTTCATTTCAAGAAATAATATTCACAAAAGATCTATGACTTACAGATTATTGCAGACATTCTAAATTTTATTCTGGGGGTCAGTCCAGCTGCATATTTATAACACATTGTTTTGAGTTAATAATGATTGCTTTTACTGCATGTTCTCAAGACAATGGCACGGACATCATTAGGGCACATAATAAGAAATATAATAAGAAACAACAATTATTAGCAGGGCTAACGCTAGGGATATTGAAAACACTTTCACTTTTATCACATCTAAAGGAGGTCACATAGCACTGTGTTTCCCTTACAGAAACTGTGATCAAATTTTCTTCGTTTGGGGAATCAGTTCATCTCTAACAACTAGAATTGGGGTATATATTCATGTATATACTAACCTTGCTCCTGGCCTTCTTTCCTTTTCTTCTCACTTATATTTTTTTGATTCTCTTTCCTCCTCTTTCTCTGTTTTGTTTTTCCTGTCTCAAGTTCAATTTTATTGGAAGATTGGGGTTTAAAGATAGAATCAATCCAGGACACCCTCCTCTGCCCTCCCCCAATTTAAGAAAAGAGAATAAAAACAGAGACTCTGCCTCATTATAAAAGAGGAAGTGAAGAGGTCAGAGCTGTGATGGTTGCAAATAGCACATCTCCTGGATTTCCACAGGAGAGTGCTAGCAGCTTTTGGACAAAGTGAAGAATAAGACAAGTTCTTTGCTACTTTGTACTGAGACTGAATGTTCAAGGTCTGTGGTTCATCATGGAAGTTCCAGAGTCAGCAAAGATACCCAATGTGGGCTGCCTTGAAGAGCTGCCAGGCCTCTCTTCTCCCGCCACACTGGCCCCTCTCCACCAGGAGTTTACTGGAGAAGAACCCTTCTGCATTAGCTTGACATTCACAGGAATCTTCCTTGGGCTGACTGCATGCTAATTTTGTGGATGGACGAACAGTGTCCCATCAGAGCTTCTCAGACCATGGCTCAATGTGCTGTGCACAGCCAGTCTCTACCTAAACTATGAGAAATGAGCAGAGGGGCTCAGGGAACTAGATACATGGTGCTCATCACCCCTTACCTTCCAATGAACATTCGGGTACAGATGAGGTTTGGGATGAAGTTATCTGTTTGTGAGAGACCAGCCTAAATCCCACTATCTCCTGTGACACATGCATTTCCATCTGGTTGGATTGAAGGCCTCATTTTTTTTTATTATCCCACTCTGTTTCATGTGTTGTAGCAATCTGATATTTAAGTAGTGTAAATTTTAAGTAAAAGATTTTCATAACTGTATAAGAAATAAACAAGAGACAGGTGCCTGAGTTACTCAGTTGGTTCAATATCTGCTTTTGATTTCAGCCCACGTCATGATCTAGAGTCGTGCAATCAAGCCACGTGATTCTTTCTCTTTTTCTTTCTCTGCCCTCTTTCCAACTCAGACACACTCTGGCTCTCTCTAAAGGAAACGAAGAAGAAGAATTAGAAGAATTAGAAGAATTAGAAGAATTAGAAGAAGAAGAAGAAGAAGAAGAAGAAGAAGAAGAAGAAGAAGAAGAAGGAGAAGAAGAAGAAGAAGAAGAAGAAGAAGAAGGAGAAGAAGAAGAAGAAGGAGAAGAAGAAGGAGAAGAGGAAGAAGAAGAAGTAAGAGTTCAATATTTCAGAAATGAAGTTATTTACTCTGTGGTCAAATTTCCAAATGCAAACATATGATTGAGTTACTGACAAACAGCGGAGCTGAAGGGGTTTAGAGCATCAATAAATGATTAGACTATGGCCTTAGCTTTGTTAAGCAGGAAATTTAAATTGCTCAAGGTAGTAATGCAGGCAGAGTAGAAAGACAGAGGATGAGTTAATAGTCTCAGCTTCTGAAGGCCATCACTCATCACCGAGTACCCGGGAAGACCATACAAGGAAAATGAGAGGATTGTGAACACAGAGAGTGGTCCATGACATGAACACGTTTCATGTACAAGGAGATGAAAAAGTCTTTTAAGGAAAGATGTTTAGGATAAAGGAGTTGGTGTAGATGATAAGTACAGGTAAAGAAGGGTATATCAGAATGCAGGGAGAGTTGGAAAAAAGATTAATGCTTGTGTGTGGAAGAAATGGGGGGGGGAATCCCACATTTGGGCAGAAATTAGATGATAGAAGATCTGGATAGAGCCAACTGCTATCTGGTTCCAAATGGCACCAATCCAAGTGGTACCAGGTCCTCGTTCCCATAGGCCACTATCTTGAGACCTGATCAGCATCAACTTCTACTTCTCCTTGATCTGAGCTTGCAAAGGTAACAGCACATGTGTATCTTTCATCAACTCCCTTAAGCCTCTCATTCTTTCCCATGAATTCACAAGTCTTCAGTTAACGTCAAGAAGGAAAGTTTAACTTGTGCTCAATGCAAAATTTGCAAAAGCAAAGTGTTTCTGATATCAGTTTCGTGTGCATCCATACTGTGCCTTTTACTCAGTCAGCCCCAACCACACATCCTGCAGACTGCGCCAGGAACAGGGAGCTCACATATACCCACATGTGTGAGTATACATGTTAGAAAGTCTTTACAATAGTCACAATTAAAGTATTAATATACCTACAACATTTTATACAATTAACAAATCAATATCCATATCCAGAAATTACAGTGAGAAAACAGTAAGAAATTACAGGGAGACTGCACAAGTTTAACTAAACTACTTCAATCATTAATACACTAATAGTAGCTGTAGTTTATTCAGCATTTGCTCGGCTAAGACTAGTCTAGGTTAAGACTAAGACTAGTTCCAAGAGTTAACTGCATTTACTCACTTAATTGTCACAACATTTTTATGAGGTACATGGATGGACTTATTCATCCATAAGTAAGTGGAGGATCAGAGAAGTTAAGAAACTTGCTCATAACACATGGGTAATAAATGATAATGCAGGGCTCCAATTCAGGAAGTTTCACTTGGGAGGCCACACTTCAATCTTTCTCCCAGGCTGCCTATCAAAGGGCCAATGAGAGTGAGATCCCTTTCAACACCAACCTCCTGCTCCTTGAAGCAAGTGGGACACATTAATAGCGGTACATCTGTTTATATTTCTCCTTGGAAGGAAGCCTCACTATGAACTGAGAAAGGAAGATGACTTGTTGGGACTCAGATAAAATACGGAAAAGAGTGAAAAATGACTACTAATAAAATGTAATCCCAGGAAATGCCAGTTGCCTGCTGTAAGTGCGCGTGACCCCTTCGTATCATCGAAAAGATAAACACATAGCTTTCACAGGAAGCTATTTGGTTTGGGTAGCAATGATTTTTGACATTCAGGAAACTTGCTGTGCATACAGAAACATAAAAAGCTTCTATTGTACTTCTCAGTGGTGCTAAAATGTTCCGTAAATAAATATTCCACTTTGTTTCCTTCTTAGGAAAATTATCTTTTTCTGCCTTGATAGATTTTCTAGTATTTAGGGCTACCTGTCCTAACCTCTGTTAGAAGAAAGGTAGAAAGAGCTCCCTATATACAAGATAAGACGAATCTAATAGTTGTGTTTGCAAACATCAAATAGCAGTGAGCTCAAGAAGTGTGATATAAAGCTATCAATTAATTTTGTTGTAACTGTATGCACCTGTGAACAACTGCTTAATTAAAGAGGCAAACAGAAATCTCTCACAATAATACCTCACATTACTTGCACTTACGTGGCTGTCAATTAGCTGGAGTGGATAAACACAATGGGAAGCATGCCAAGCAGACTTCTGGTAAAGGGAAGAAAAAAGATACAACCAGAAGGTATGTGAATAGAGAAAGGAGGACCCACAGACAAATACGGACAATTCTCTGTGGGAGAAATATCCATTCCAATAAAGGAAATAAAAGTAGATGCTTTCTACTGAAAGCACCAAACTCCCTCACTCACTGGAACAAAGAAAATGAAGCTTTCATACACAAATATACATCAAAAGGAAAAAAAGCTGGAGCATCTGGGCTGCTTGTGAACAGGAGCTTAGCGCTGGTGTTTTATTTCTATATAAAAGAAAGCAAGATGAATCTCTAGGCTACTCATCTCCCAAGATAATAATATTCTACCTCAAGGTCTCTCCTCACACTTTTACTTTGTCCACAATTCTTTAGTCTTTCAAAAAAAAAAAAAACCCAACTTTGGCAAAGCGTTTGGGAGAGAAGCTTAAAACTTGCAAGGAGTATGTCAAGGTTCCCTCTGGAAAAAGAGATGGATTATACAAGTTGGAAATTTCCAGTTGTCAGCCCCGGCTCTCCAGTGATTTATTTTGCTAATTGAAGGGAAAGGACTACGGAGTTATACGATTGAAAATTGAACAGGCAACATTTGAATTATGATGAAATTCTAGCCCGCCACTAAAAGCTTCCTTCAACTTTTGTCATCAAAGAGGCTAGTGAACTCGTCACTGCTTTTACCCACCAGTGAGGCAAGCTTCACTGATTTCTCAAGAAACCAGACCAAACATTTACTGTATCACCAGAGAAAAATCACTAAAGCCTTCTGAACCCATAAAGGACTGGAAGCCCCTTGAAGGCTGGGCTTGCAACCTACCTTGAGTTTCAGGACTGCCTGAGGTAGTGGCTGGTACTTGGTTAAAACAAACCTGAATGAAAATTACACTGAAGGCCCCCCGTCCTATCTCACCCTTCTAGTTCTTGAGCTTTTGAGGTAAGGAATAGGTCTTACTTTCTGCGTAAAAGCACACAAATGGAACTGAAAAGAAGCCAGACTCCTTTGATATAGTGGTTTGCTGCTAAACCCTTTCTTGTCCGGGGGCATAAATCTAGAAGAGAAAATGTTTGAGCGCTTACAGGTGTGGCCCACATGAGAACGACTCGTATGACCGGACACTTGTCCTCATTTTAAAGCAAGAGTACATTTTCTTTTCTTCTCCTTTCTTCTCTTTTTGTTTCATTTCATTTTCCTTTCTTTTCTTTATTTTGTACCTTTTGACCCCCCTCCACCCATTTTGCTCACCACCCTGCCTCAGGCAACCACCAATCTGTTCACTACATCTATAAGCTTGTATGTTTGCTTTTAATCTTTTTTTCTGTCTGACTTAGTTCACTTAGCATAATGCCCTCAGGATTCGTCCATGTTGTCACAAACGGCAACATTTCCTTCTTACTTTTAGTAGTTGAATACCATTCCATCTTCTTTATCCATTCCTCCACGATTTCCATTTAATGTGTTTCCATACTTGGTTATTATGGAATAAATAAATTGGAATAAATGTTGCAATAAACATGGCGGTGCATATGTCTTTATGAAGTCGTGGTTTTGTTTTCCTCAGATAAATACCCAGACGTAGAATTGCTGGATCATAAGACAGTTCTAGTTTTAATTTTTAAAGCGATCTCCATATTGTTTTCCACAGTGGCTGCATCAATTTACATTCCCACCAACAGTGCGCCAGGATTTCCTTTTCTCCACATCCTCACCAACACTTGTTGTTTCTTATCTTTTTGATACTAGCCATTCTAACAGGGGTGAGGTGATATCTTACTACGGTTTTGATTTATTTGCATTTCCCTGATGATTAGTGATGTTGAGCATCATTTCACGTGTCTTTTTGTTGGCCATCTGTCTTCTTTGGGGGAAAAATGTCTACTCAGGTCCTCTGCTCATTTTTTTAGATTTTTGTTTTGTTTTGTTTTGTTTCCTATTGAGTTGTGTTTGCAATGAGGTCTCTATATGTTTGGGTATTAACCCCTTCTCTGATATGACTTGCAAATATTCCCTTCCATTCAGTGGATTGCCTTTCATTTCGTTGATGATAAAAGGTATATTTCTAAGGCAAAATATAAAGTAATCTCTCAAAATAATTTCTAAAATTACTTGCAGTTATTTATCTGTGATAGTGTTTGTCAAATCTGGTTCATTGCCTGTTTTTATAAATAAGCTTGTGTTGGAAGATAGCATGCTAATTTGTTCATGTATTGTCTCTGCTAACTTCACACTACAGTGGAGGAGCTGGACAGCTGTGGCAGAGACAATATGGCCTGCAAAGCCTGTCATTGTTATCAGGCCCATTACAGAAAAAGTCTGATGACCCCTGACTTAGTTGATATGATTATATTCTTTTTAAAAATCCTTTGCAAATGTCAGGTACTGTGATATATCTCATTATCTTGTTTACATGGTTTATAACATTAAATTGAGCCAACAAATATATGCGATGGATTTTATTTTTATCTTCATTGTCATAGCTGAAGTTTAGAGAGGTTAAGTAACTAGCCTGTTGTTCAGAGGTTAAACACTCCTAGAAACCCTCTTTGAAGCTCTGCTGCTAAGCTGTTGGGTGAAGATTTTGTTTACTCCCTTTTGTATTCCAATAATACTCTGTAATTACCTACGAAACAATGACCACACAGTTGCTTATTGGTTGATTGTTTGCTCTGCTACCTGCGTATTAGATAGGCCTGTCTCATGTTCATCGCAATCCTACATGTGTCTTGGTGATTACAACATGGTAGGTGAGGTGTCCTAAACTTTTGCTAAATCAGTGAACGTCCATATCAGCGTATGATGCTGTGTTAGTTCACTTGGGCTGCTGTTACAAAGTACTATAGACTGGGTGGCTTCAACAACAGAAATGTATCTTCCCTTAGCTCTGGAGTCTGGAAAGTCCAAGATAGAGGTTCTGACAGGCTTTGATTTCTGGGGAGAGCCCTCCTCCTAGCTTGCAAGCAGCTTTCTTTGCACTGTGTCCTTACATGGCGGAGAGAGAACACTTGATGCCCCTTCCTCCTCTTACAAAGACATCGGTTTCTATTGGATTAGGGCTTCACTGTATGATCTTATTTAACCTTAGTCCTCTCCTAAAGGCACTATCTCCAGTACAGTCATATGGGGGAGGGATTAAGGCTTCAACATACGAATTTTGGAGGACACTGTTCAGTCTATAGCAGTTAGTAGGGAAGACATTATTAGTTGTGGGCCCTGATCTCTATTTTCAATCCCCTTCTGCCCTGTAATCTTTATTAGGAAGCTGTAGAAGGTAAAAATTTTCAGTTAAAACCAGAGGAGGCCATATGACTGAGATCTGACAGAGTTGACATCTGTCTGTTCAGCCCATTCCCCTTCTTCCTTCTTTCTGCTAGGAATACCGACATGATACCAGAGGGGCAGCATTCTGTCTACTCTAAGGTCCAAAGCCACATGCTAACTATGGGAGAGCTGGAAAGGGTGTGGACCCTCAAGGTCATTGGTAACTTGCATGCCAGTGTAGAAAGGCTTATTTCTTGGTAATTGATACAATACTTGCTGCCATGTGCAGTTCTAACTGGATTTAACTTGGCATAAGAGAAATGACTCCATCCTAGTTACAAGTATCAGCAGCAGTTCTACCCTAACTAGCGCTATGATACTGAGTAAGCCCTTCATCTCAAAGAAGTGGGGCTACGGGACAGCTAAAGTTTCATCCAGCTCTCCGATTATATGATTTGATGGTTTATGTGGTGAAACAATCTGCAGAAAAGGCAGGACATTCCCAATGCATACAATAATAACACTCCTAAGGAAGAAGTTTACTGGGAGAGTTTATAGGAGATTAATGCATTTTTTTTATATTTTAATCTTGCCCATAAAAACTTTTTGCCCTGGTGTTTTCTCTGTGAGAATTACTTTAAATGTGTAATGATTTATTTTCTTCGAGAGAGCTAGTAAGAACTGACAAAGAATGACACGGTCACTCTTGTCGTGTTTGCAGATGATGCTGTGTCCCTGTGACTCCAATTGACCCCTAAATATACTGTTAAGCACATATTTTAAACATGACAAGATAATCAATAAATCTCATAAATATTGATGTCTTATGGAGGAAATGTATCTTCTCCTCGAGATCAGCATGTGGAGTGCAGTACCCAACCATTCTTCATAAGTCCTATAGAAAGTCATTGTCACATTATTTTTGCTTTCTTACTATGTCATTATAGAGTGTGTCAAGGATGCCTGTCAGGCACTTGTACCAACAATGTTTTGAAGCCATGACATCATTTTGACACTAATTTCCATTTTTCCATTATTCCATAAGAAGCCCCTAACATCTCCTATTTTATGGCAAGCTTTTTACTGTCTAAGAACTCAGACATTGACTGTGAATATAGCTTCCATGAAAAAAAATACAAAAAAGACAGGTTGGTTGTTAATTGATGTGCTAAGGATTCGAGTAGTCTTTGTATACCCTGGTAACATGATATACAGTGATTGGACTGATCCCCTCCCCCCCACCCCATCTAAGTCTCTGCCTAATGACACCCCCATTTTTCAATTCCTTAATAGCTGCAAGCCTTGTGGAAGGAAATCCTTGGCCTTACCAAGTATTTTCATTTTCAGGAATAACTCCAGTGTGAGTGAGATAAAACAGTGGGAGCCAGCGATTTTTCAGAGTACTTTACACTGTCACCCACCCCATCCAATTCTGTCGCACTTACAGTAAGTGGTTTCACTAAAATCCTTCCGTTTATTGATGCCTCCTTCATCCTTCATTGCGTGTTTGCATGTGGTTCTGTTGGGACAGGCTGCATGTAAAAGAAAGTGCTCTTCACCCAGCAGGGAACCAAGTCTGGTTCAAGGCAGTGTGAACTGTGCCCTTCCTCGTCCTCGGAGATCAAACACAAGACAGACTTGTTCTGGTCTTTGAGAAGCATTTTCCTAACTAACTGCGCTAACTGTGCCCAGATAGGTGACAAAATGTAACAGTCCATAGTTTGGGGGGTGGGGTGGTGAACTAGAGGGGTTTAGTAGAAAAGCAAAGATGAGGTCTTACCCTAACTGGGCGTCTTATTACATAGGAAATATGCTGAGTAAGTCTTATAGTCACAACGATTACAGCTGAATAGGACATCAAAATTTTGTTTGACGTTTTTGATAGCAGCATAGCATACTGGAAAAGCTTATGGACTCTGGAACCATATTCTTTATATTCACAAATGACTCTGTTACTTACAAGCTGTGTGACTTCGAGCAAGTTACTTAACCTGTCTGTGCATCAGTATCCTCATCTTTAAATGGGGATCATTACAGTATCTTACTTCATAAGGTTGTTATGAAATTTGGGTTAATACACCTAAAGTATTTAAATCAATGCCTAGCACAGGAAGTACTCACTCAATAAAAGCCAGTAATAATTGACAAATGATCATTTTTTCCATCACTTTTTATGAGCATTTGTTTATTGGGCTTAAACCAGAAACACAGAGCTACAAAGCAGCATCTGGTCTAACCTTATTCCTAAAGACTATGATGACTTTGTGATGCATCCACTTGGCTGGGCTGGACTATAGTCTCCAGAATTTCCTTTCTGGTGTGTTCCCAGTTAGAACAGACATTTTTCCAGAACTGCCAGAGGACGGAAAGGAAGCAACAGCCATTTTGTGGGATACAGGTGCAGGTATTCAATTATATACTAACCTAGGTGCTACTTATGATGGGATTTTGTAGGTATAATTAAGAGCCCCTAATCAACTGTCCATAAATTAATTATAAGGGGCTGACTTAACTTTATGATCTCTTCTTTCTGACCTTTCACTAAAATTTTTGATGTAATATTTCAATATTAATTTTCTATTTTATTTTCCTTTATTTGCCCCATTCTCACAGCTCCCTCACTAAAGTCCACAGCGTTTAAATAAATGACACCCTTTAAAATAAGGTTAAGCTTCCCTGAGATTGGACTCCAAACTTCCACTCATGCTTCTAGGATTCCATCCTATTGATGATCTTCCTGTCTTCACTTTGTCTCTGTGTGTCCAAGCTTCATCATTTGGGGGTTCTACCCTGCTCATGATCTTACTGTCCTTAGTTCTTGTCTTACAGACTGTAGGCTTGCTTTGTTTCACATTTTCGGAAGACTATTCCTTGTCTTACATCTATCTAACCATCTAAGCCAATTCCCACTAGTTCTGCTTCTCAGGTTGATCCTCGACTGATCATAGGTTTACATGGGTTTACCAGCATAGACTTTTGGCCAGGAATATCACATATTTGAGTCACCTTACAATTTGAATACAGTCTTTGAGATGCCTGAAATAATTAGCTGCGTAGGTAACCATTATAAAATGCTATTAAAATGATTGCGTAAAAAGAGGTAATTCAGTTGCCGTGTTAGATGTGACTTAAAATACACTAATATCAATTGTGAATTACTTGAACTTTGGGTACTAGTAGTGAGAAAGCCATGAGATGGGATAAGCGAGGGAAAATAAAACTTTGGAAACAAATCATGGAATGTTATGCCAAAAATGATAGAAGTGGGGCAGAGTGAAGAGATGGTAAGATTTTGAGAAGTCTGAAGCTTGGATGGAATAGAATGTAATACAAAAGTCAAAAAGGCAAAAAAACACAAACAAACCCTTTTTTAAAGTAAAAAAAGAAGTGGAATAAAAATGACCAGGGCCTATATAACATGGAAACCCTAGTGAGGTAATGAATTCATACTACATAACACTTTTGTTTTAAATGTTAAATGAAAGAACCAATTAAATAAAATGGATCCACACAAGTGTCTTTCATCCGCTTTCTACAGCTCATTCTCTCTCTCTCTTTCTCTCTCTCTCTCTCTCTCCCTTTCTCATTCCTTTTTTAAATTCAGTCAGATACTACCTTAATATAAATTACTCCCTGGAATCAAGTCAAGTACTTTCAGAAGATGAATTAACTCTCAGTACAGGTTAATAGAATTGAGCATATTTAGAGCCTTAGTTTGATCCCTCTGACCTTAGAGTCCAAAAGAACTTCAAAGTAAGTAAAACAAGTGGAAAAAAAGTAACGTACACTTTTTCCTTTCTTGATATTCTGTGTGAGATCTGCTTGGCAGTGCTTTTGGGAGGAAGAGAACATGACAGGATATTTAAGTGCAACTTAGGTAAGTGGAATAAAGATTTCCCCGCTGAACCTGCAGGAAAGAAAAGAGAGAAGAGAAGTGGTAGGAAAACACTAGGTGGATGAACTTTGGAAGGCAGTGATCAAGGTCAAGAGCCTGGGTAAAGAAGGAAAAGGGTTAATAATTATATCTTTTCATTATAACTTCTGATTATAAAGAAATATCACAATATTAGGAAAGTTGAGGGAAAATCATTCTTTAGAGTGCCAGGATGCAATTCTGTTATCATTTTCTTGCTTTTGATTTGATGTTGATTTTTAAAATCTATAATTTTAGGGGTGCCTGGGTGGCTCAGTCAGTTAAGCATCTGACTTTGGCTCAGGTCATGATCTCACGGTTTGTGGGGTCGAGCCCCACGTCAGGCTCTGTGCTGACAGCTCAGAGCCTGGAGCCTGGTTGGGATTCTGTGTCTCCCTCTCTCCTGTGTCTGCTCCCCCCTTCCCTGCTCCTGCTCTCTCTCTGTGTCTCTCAAAAATAAATAAAAGTTAAAAATCTATAATTTTAAATTTGGGGACAAGAAAATAATACACATTTGTTTCCCTTTTGTGTTCTTTAGTAATTGGAAAGAGGGAAACAGAAAACCTTCTCTTGTCTTAAACCCTTCTAACTCTGGCTGGCTGGAGCCTGGCTTTCAAGAAAATATGGGCGTCACAAAGGAAGAATTTGGTCCCGAGGATGTGAGAATACCATGTGGAAGATTTACTATCAAATGATAGTTAACCATAATTGCCAGTCATTAGGGCAACTTTCTTAACATCAAAGCATATATTTTTGCTTTATGTAACAAAGCGAATAAAAGTCTCATATGCTTGCTCAAGTTTATACTCTGGTGTGTGAGTTTTCCTTAAATCGACTTTCTATCCTTTGGGGGAAGTCACATATTTGTTTAAATATAATAGGGGGCAAAACGATCATTTAGAAAGAATAGTGGAGGATTCAAAGTCATGAGTTGATTTTTAGTGCCAAGGAAAACCTTCCTTGCCCTTTGAAGTGATACATGAGCAAATTGTCAATAGAAGAATCGCCACTAAATACCAAAACCTTGAAAGTAATCTTAATCACACTGCCACTGGGTCAGCCACCAATTTGAATATGCAGTGATGGTTCGTTTTGTACTAGGATTCATGGAAAAGATACAAAGTAATAATTCTATTAATAACTAACCTTTGCATACTGCTTTAAAAAAGAGACTTTGACTTTCATTATCTAATTTATTCCTCAAAAACACCATATGAACTACGTATACCGAAGTTTCAAAACTTTGATGCGAATTGACAAGATGTACAGCAAATAAGCTAAACATCCTTCAAAGAAACAAACAAATGTAGCAATGTTAATGTGTAACTAAAGCAAGCTGGATGCTGGGATGATTATAGGGTAGTGATTGTGTATTATTACAAGTCTATACACACCCCCCAAAACAGGTTTTTTTTTTAAGTTTATTTATTTATTTTGAAAGAGAGAGAGAGAATGAGAGACAGCAAGCAGGGGACAGACAGAGAGGGAGAGAGAATTCCAAGCAAGCTCCACTCTCAGTGTGGAGCACCATGGGGGGCTCAATCCCACAACCGTGAGTGAGATCATGATCTGAGCACAAATCAAGAGTTAGACTCTTAACTAACCAACCGAGCCACCCAGGGGCCCTCTTAAGTTTTTCTTCCAAACTGTCAAGCTAGAAAGCTACATACTTACTATAGTGAGTTTCCATGTCCAATAACTTGTGGGTACTCTCCTTTTGGAACTAGTTTCCTAGCTGACTTTTGAAAGAAAATGTTTTCATTGCTTTATACCTGCGTTTTGTTTTGATCAGATAATTATTATCCCAGGCTCGAAATGAGTTTCGGTTGTCTCCTAAAAATTCAGATTTGCCTTCAAATGATGTAAATTGGGCTCTTAAAAAAAGATGTCATGAGTTTTAAAATTAATTTGATAATTTAAAAAAATTATATATATATTGAGAGAGTGTGTATGTGTATATTTGGAGAGAGGAGAAGGCATAGAGTTACTTGAGGGAGGAATTATCTAATTCTATTCCTTGTACCTCGCATTTAAGAGCACCATGGCCTAGGACTCTTAACTTCAGGATTCTGATGAGCTCCTCAAAACTCAGTCCCCAAGAAAAGAATACAAGAAATTGGAAATAAGGTACTAGAACGAAATGAGAAACACAATGACACGGTGTGAAATAAAGGTCACAAACTGAGGATGTGAGTGTCACTCTATAGATTGGCTGTCAGGAGGCTCATCTCTTGAAAGTGTGAAGGACATCATTACAGCACACATTCCACATAGTAACTTTACTGCTGGTGTTCCCTCAATTGTCTACACCTCTTTTTGCCTTATTTTTCTTAGTTGTTAAAAAAATCACTTGATATTATTATCTTTATAGCCCCCAGATTCACCTCAGGACAAAGATGAATATAGGTAAATTATACATTAATTGGTTTCACTGGATGGATAGTGGCAAAGAGGCATGCCATCAATCTGAAATATATGGGAAAAGGAATACACTATATTGAAGTTACCGTAGCTGAAAAATGATGTCAAATATCTCAAGACGGCATGTATTTGCACCTGTCTGAGTCTCTTGCTTCCTTTGTCCTCAATGCTGTGTTCATGAAAGCCTATACTGATTGATGAAGTTGAATGACAATTAATTAATACCATAAAATTAATACCATGTGTAGAGCCGGCAAGCAGATTGACTGAGATGGAGCTCTTAAGGGGACAGTAGGAAGCACAACTTGCTTATTTAGTTATTCACCAATATTTATTGAGCTCCTAGTACCACCCCGAGGAGGAGGGAGACAGAGGTGAGTGAAAATCAGGATCTCTGTCCTCCTGAGCTCATTGTCTGATAGGAATGGTGCCTGGCAGCTGCTCAGCAAATGTTTCAAGAAAAATGTCCTTAAGGAAAGCATTTATAAAAGCAAGACGAAGAGTAGAGCCTATAGGTTTGGGGAGAAGGTTGTGAAAGAGAAAGAAAGTAGTTAAAAAAGACCTGAGGATTTTCTCGTGTTAATTTTTTTTAACATTTTTATTTATTTTTTGAGAGACAGAGACAGAGTGTGAGTGGGGGAGGGGCAGAGAGAGAGGGAGACACAAAAGCTGAAGCAGGCTCCAGGCTCTGAGCTGTCAGCACAGAGCCCGACGCGGGGCTTGAACCCACGAACTGCGAGATCATGACCTGAGCCAAAGATGGACGCTCAGTCCACTGAGCCACCCAGGCACCCCCCTCTCGTGTTAATTTTTAATATCTATTCAAATATTTAGCTAAAGATTTGGAAATAGTAAGTTAGAAGTGGAGGATGTGACAGATGTTAAGACTCACTGTGGTGATCATTTTGCCCCATATGCAAATATCAAATTATTATGTTGCACACCTGAAACTAATATAATGTTATATGTTGATTATAACTCAACTTAAAACAAGAAGATGTTTTCACAACAACAACCAGAAATGAAAGCGGAGGAGGGGCGCCTGGGTGGCTTAGTCGGTTAAGCGTCCGACTTTCCCTTAGGTCCTGATCTCGTGGTTCGTGGGTTCGAGCCCCGCGTCGGGCTCTGTGCTGACTGCCAGTTCAGAGCCTGGAGCCTGTTTCAGAGTCTGTGACTCCCTCTCTCTCTGACCCTCCCCTTCTCATGCTGTCTCTCTCTCTCTCCTAGAAATAAATAAAACATTAAAAAAAAAAAAGAAATTTGAGAGCGGACCAAGTGTAAGGGGATAAGTATATAGACAAAATTAAATTATCACAGACAGAGGAAGATTCTCTTATTCATCAAGAAAACCATTGAATCAAGCAAAAAAAAAAAAAACCCACCCACTTTTCACCCAAATATGTACTTATCCAGAAAAGTTAATTTTGTCACTTGAGTACAAAGCATTTACCTTGTAAATATACATACTTGATTTCTTACGCAAATAGTAAATAGCAAAAGGCACAAAGGCCAAATACAGATATTTTGTTTCTTGGATATTCTTTGACTTTGTTAATTAACAAGTTAAGACAGATAATGAACCTCCCCTTCCTATATTCCCACGTAAGTGGGAAAACATTGGGGCCACTGGAAGTATTGAACAGGATCTGTTGCTTATTATTCCCAAAGCACGCAAAGGGAAAATTCCATTTTAAATATTGATTTACGCAGCCCAGTTCTGACTGCTGTCTCAGAATGATCACTGCTCCCAGAGTCAGAAACTGAATCAGAACCTCGCAAAGAAGCGAAATCTCCATCTTGCAAGGACAGGAGGAGCGCTGAAGCCAGTGCAGGTCAATCAAGTTATAATGGGCTCTAATTAGCACTCCGAAAGCTGTTAAATTCTTTACCTGCAGCTGAATGGCAGTTAAAAAGGTGTGAAATCCTTTCTTTCCTTTGAAAACATCACAGAGTTTACAATCACGCCCCCCCCCATCTCTTTCTTATATCTTAAAGTCCAGAGGGAGAACCAAAATGGAAAGAGTAAAGGTGGCTGAGATTCAAAAGGTCGTTGTTGTTTAATCTTTTGGGATCTTAGCATACCTGCTTGGCTCCTGTCCCTCAGTATTCAGGTCTGGAAAATGGGATGGGAACAAAAATACCTACCTTCCAGAAGAATTGTGAGGAATAATTATTTAATGTTCATACTGCTCTTTGAAGATGAAGAAAATGATTCATGTGGCTAAGTGTTATAATCACCGACCTAAGCTCAGGCAGAAAGATCAGAAAAAAAGTAAAGCAAACTTTGAATGAAGAGAAAATTCATTCTTGATGCCTGTAGTTTTATATTTCTGATGCGAACACAAAATGCACAAAATTAGAGATTTAAAGCGAAATTATACAGAGAAAACGTCTCACGCTGCTTCATCTCATATCCCTTCTGATCCTGAACTAGGTAGCAGAAAGCAATCTGGGCTTGAAATGGAAGAACATTTCTCAGATGGTATCCATCATTCCTTACTCATCCACATGGAAAAATTAATTTAGTCCATGAAGGTGTAAGTGTAATTGTGCATGAAAAATTATTTACAAAAGAAAGCAAAATGATCCACTAATCATATTTGTGTTTGGTGTCTCTTTTCACTTCCTTTTTGTGTTGTATAATTATAATTAAAATCTTAGAAACTTTAAGTCATATTGTGTTTCTTCTGGTGTCTATTTCAACTCAAAAACCCTTCCACATGAAAGTTGTCATCAATAAACATGTGAATGCCCATTAAATGCTTTACACTTTGATAGACTCGGTTTGGAAGTAAATAAGAAAAGGAAAACAGTGTTCCGACTTGTATGGATCTCAAATTTAATAAAGAGACAACAGAAATGCAGCAAAGAATATGCAGACTTAACAGATATTGAAAATAATACATATTTTCAGAGAAATATTATGTTGGTTCAGAGAAGGGGAAAGAAACTGAATTTTCCCAATCCATGTCTATATTACATACTTGTGGATTTTTTTTTTTACTATAAGTGTTGAGAGATTAAAAAAAAAACACCCATGAAAAAGAAAACTACTAAAGAACAGTAAGTGACTGAAAACTCAAGAGGACTATTTAAGACCTGGCCATTCAGTAGAATTGTCTGCTGTGGTACCAGCAGCCATGTCAGCTTCTATGGATTAATGCCCCCAGAAACATATTCTCCCCCGTGGGCTCCTGTCCTGACTTTCAGATCTATATTCAAATGCTTATGGGTCGTCTTCAATCAGATGTCCTGGAGGCACTTCTAAAAAATAACAACAAAAAATAAACTCATGTGTCTGAAACTGAAGGCAGTGAATTCCCTATTCAGCTTTCTCCCACTGTGTCTTATCTCAGTTAATGGTTCGGCTGTTCACCCAGAGTGCCGCATTAGAAACCTGAGCTTTATTACTGACTCAGCTCCCTAAAAACCCGGCTTCTAATCCATCACCAAGTCCTAACAGTGTTACTTTCAGAGTATTGCTCAAATCCATCCACATTACTTTAGTTCCCTACTCGAGTATACGTCACTGTCATCCTATGGCCAAATGAGGGTGTTTCACTGGGGCATCTTTACTGCGAGCAAGAGCAATGCCTTGAACTTTCTTAAGCAAAGACCCTGAGTTTATGGAGAAGATCTAAGGTAGCCCCCAGAGTTGGAGGGCAGGCTAAATTATTTGGCTGGAGAAAGAACAGGAAAATGGATTGATGCCCTAGGAATGTATGGTGCCTCTGCTCATTTGGTGAACACCAAACTGTTGGAATTTTTTGTTATTTCTCTCAAGGATAAAACTATGAGTTCAGTGTTAGCATACTAACTTGAGCCCTTTGGCCAACCCTTGACCCGGTGTGGGTGCAGCACTTTGAGGAGAGGTCAGATGCCGAGCTCAGAGCCCACATAAGGCATGACATACTCCTTCCTAAGTCTCTCTGTGTCCAGTCTTACTTCTCTCTCCCCCACCTACTCTGCACACATCCAGAACCACTTCCTGAAACACAAATGTAAACGGAACAATGGTATCCCACTTCAAGCCTACCATGGCTGCCTGTTTATCTCAGGAAAAAAACAAAAAAAGCCAAAAAAACAAAAACCAAAACCAAACCAAACCAAACCAAACCAAACCAAAACAAACCAAAACAAACAAAACTCACATCCTCAGGAACTGGCCTCTCCATTAAAAACAATCTTCACGGGGCGCCTGGGTGGTTTGGTCGGTTAAGCATCCGACTTCAGCTCAGGTCATGATCTCGCGGTTCGTGGGTTCGAGCCCCGCATCTGCCAGCTCAGAGCCTGGAGCCTATTTCAGGATTTGTGTCTCCCTCTCTCTCTGACCCTTCCCTGCTCACGCTCTCTCTCTCTCTCTCTCTCTCTCCTAGAAACAAATAAAAATAAAAAATAGAAACAATCTTCACTTTATACCATTCTAATTCCCCCCGTTCCAGAAGCTCTCATGAGTTCCCACCACGCTGAAATTCTTGAGAACCACTGCACATTCTTTCCTCTGGGTCTTTCCAAAATGCTCACTGCCTAAAGTACTCTTCACTCTCCTCCTCACCCCTCTCATGCAGCCCGTATCCCCTCTCCCGGCATTACTCTGTATTAAAACTACGGGTGTATTGCTTCTTTCATGTAGAGGGGTGACTAGTGTCCTTCAAAAATTCATCTCCACTCAGGGCGTCAGAATGTGATCTTTTTTTGTAAATAGCATCTATGCAGATATTATTAGTGAAGGATCTGGAGAGGAGCTGATCCTCGTTTCAGGATGAATCCTACATTCAACGACCGGTATCCTTATGATAAAAGGAGAGTACTCACAGTCAGGCAGGGACAAATGGAGTAAGAGAATTCATGTGCAGAGAGAGGCAGAGACTGGGCGTATATTGCCACAAGCCAAGGAACACCTGGGATACTAGACACTGGAAGACTCAAGGGAGCATCCTCCACTGGAGTGGCTGGCTCTCCTGACACTTTGATTTCTGATTTCCAACCTCCAGAACTATGAGAAAATAAATTNTTTTACCGCAGCCTGAGGAAACCAATATACTTGACAATATGGTCTGTTTGGGACAGGAAAGACATTTATTGTGTTTAGTTTTGTATCCAAAGAGCTTAACATAATGCCTATTGCATAATGAGCTTTTGATAAATAATTATATAATGAGTGAATAAAGGCAGGTCTTCCCCATATCCCTGGTACACTAAAGTCTTGGCTCTGTCCCAACTTGTCACCATCCCTATGGAGTGGGTATTATTATCTCTGTTTAAAATTTTTTTTAATGTTTTATTTATTTCTGAGAGAGAGAGAGACAGCGTGAGCAGGGGAGGGTCAGAGAGAGAGGGAGACTCAGAATCTGAAACAGGCTCCAGGCTCTGAGCTAGCTGTCAGCACAGAGCCCGACGCAGGGCTCAAACCCACTAACTGGGAAATCATGACTTGAGCCGAAGTCGGACGCTTCACCAACTGAGCCACCCAGGCGCCCTTTATCATTTGTTTTAATAATCCACAGACATAGTAGATTAATACTTATTAATATCTACTCTTAAAATAGTACCTTGGGGTTATTTAAACAAAAGTGCATGTGGAAGAACATATACCTCTTAAACAAGATTTGCATTTTCTCTGCCAAAAAAAAAGATTTAAAATAAATCTCTTGTTATAGAATTTCACATCTCAGTAGAAAATACAGAAGATATTGTCTTCGGCAAAGGAGATAACCTTGGGTTTCTGAAACTGTTACTTTCCAGATTCTGTAGATTATATGACCTTGTCTGACCCTGATCATTTACCCATAGATGTTTTAGTTAAAAACTGTAAGATTTTACCAAGCAGACACAAATATCTCAAATTTCAGAAGATCATCTTGTCAGTAAGAGATTAATAATTTGATTAAATGAAAAGTCGAGACACAAAACAGTGTGAATCTAGTCTAAAGCACAAAGGTACATAGCTGATTATAGACTCTGCCCTGGAAACAAACCGATCTTCCATTTTGCATGCTTCTCTGCAGGACATTGGCAATATTGACTGAAACAATTGCTTTCAATATTCATATGCCAAATGACTATCAGTTCGTTTTGAAGCAACAATCACATAAACAAACCAAAAAAAGTATACATACATCTGAGTACAGAAGTCCTTGCCCTTTAGGGGGGACATGTGCCCATGTGTGCATGTGTGTGTGTGCGTACGTGCACGCACATACGCGCATACACACACACACACACACTCACTAAATGTTACAATAAGGTATTTCGCTCTATGCACATCAGTTAGAATTAAGAAAGGGGCTGAATATCCAGGGTTATTAAGAGCTCTCTTCTCACCAGCTCCATCAGTCATTGTCCAATCCCACAAATGGAATAACAAAACCTTTTGAAGGCATTAGCTCTCACCCTGAAGAGCTATCTGCTATTTGTCTTAATATTCCAATTTTGAAGTTGTCTTAGATGACACATTTTAAGATTGCCTTCTATGTAGGGTTTATGTTGAGGCCCTCTAGCACCTCCTAACAAAACTTATATCTCTTATCACTTATTGTTGTACATAAGAAAGGGCTAAAAATTGCAGAAGAGGAGATCTAGAAATGTAGTCTATAATATGCATGCAACACATTTGTGCTAACTGGGTAAGAGTGTTTTATAAATTCTCTAAATGAATGATATACCTGAATATAAAAATGTAGACTGTAATTGCCTGCTTATGCCAAAAATAAATTTTCTGGAACTCCAGCTATGTAGTATGGTAAAAAAATAAAATCAAATTTTGGATACAAAGGAAATATTATGAATCTTTGTCATCTTTTGAAAAATAAGAAGTGTCATTTATCATTCAGTTATTTTTCAAGAGATGCTTAAGTTAAGAAACTCAAAATGTATTGCTGATGACTGGAGGAAAATAGATTGACCTACAAAGTTGATTGAGCGCTTGGGAATATTTACAAAGGAATAATGTTTCAAATGTACCCAACTAATGGAATGAGCAAGTTGCAAAGCACTGGGCACCAATATTCTGCATATGCCCAAGGAAACTGTAGATCTAGACTTCCTGAGAGAAGTTTGGAATATGGAGGAGGAAGCAGGCTCATGATCCTTTTTCTGATTCCTGACTGATGCAATGAAGGTGCCTTCCCCTCATATCACCCCCACCCCCCCATGTTTGGTACATCAACAAACATTTCTGAACTCATCAGGTAAGTGAACTGAAACATAGAGTGAAAGCCAAGGAGGGAGTGCACTTTGGAATTGACGCATTTGGGGACAGCTGTTGAAGGACATTACACTTGGTTGGGGGTGCATGATAGCCACAACTTGGACAGTTGCTCTCATTTGTTGGACCCTAGGAACCCAACGCTGTCCCATCTCTGCTGCCTGTTCACATCCCCTCTGGGTTCTAGGCCCCCCCCTACTAGATTTTACTTTGTACAAAGGATCATTTTTCTTAATATACCACTTTATCCCCACCCCCTTATGTTTACTGTTTTATCTGCTGACCTTCACAGGCATCCTTGTAATTAGTTTACCAAAGGGAAATTTCTGCCTAATTCAGAAGACTTTTTATTATTTCATACTCAACATACCATAGCTGTAAACAATACTTTCACTGCAATTCTGGTTTGGAGTCATTATAAAGTATCCTGGCTATAAAAGCAGGGAGGGGGCAGGAGAGGTTGATAGGCAAGGGTCATAATGTCCATGTCATTTGGTCCAAATGCTCTATAGATATCTGATTCACTCAGCTCAACCTTTAGATTGACTTGAGCCAAGTTTTTATCCCTCTTCCAGTAAACTATGCTAGGGAAAGATAAGGTAGGGTCATTTGGTTAAAGCTAGAAAACTGAGGCTGTTTTTGAAGCACAATCTTTTATTAGCTTAAAGAGGTGGAGAAATAAAGACTTCAACTGGAATTCAAACAAACTTGCCCAACTCCCCATGCTCCCCCCTTTATATCATGATGGTTGTTCTTGGCTGACTATTTTCTTTTTTGGACATGTACATTTTGGAGATTGCATCAGCTCTCATAGTTTTAACTACCACCTACACACAGTTCTATATCTCCAACCTGACCTGTTTCCAGAATCTTAAACTTGAAAATCCAACTACCTATTGGTTATAGTCCTTAGACTGTCCCAGAAATCATGACAAATTGTATATGCACTTGCCCTTACAAAGTTACCCTAAGAATCAGAACTAATATATAAAGCACTGGAAACTTCGCATGGTGTGAAGTAGAGGCTCAAAAAAAAGAGTGTGTATATTTATATTATTTCCATAATAAAGCTCATGACCCATCCACTGCCAAGTCCATTCTTCCTTGTCATCAACTTATTTCAGGTAACCTTCTGCCCTTGCCCACACCAGAAACCTGGGAGTCATGCTGAATCCTTTCCTCTCTGCCGTCCCACTCATCTGACCAATTCTGCACACCAAATAGTTCTTGAAGCTGTAAGTCCCTAGCTATCATCATCAGTGCTGTTCTAAAGGCACAAAAGGAGAGTAAACATTTCTGAGAAGAAAACATCGGTCGCAAGAACAGTCGCGTGGTCAGCAGAGGCGAGGAAAGCAGGGGTGGAAAAGGGGGTGGAAGAAAGGCTGGCAGAGTCAGATGCTTTGCCTGGTGGGCAGGCAGGGATTGAGTCTGTGGTTCTGCACGTGGGGGTAGATGAGCACAGCTCACCACATCAGGCCCCGGGTGCCCGTGAGGAGCCCTGGGCAGCTGAAAGCCAGCCCTGTGCACACGGATGGAGGGAGAGGGGAGAACGTGTTGACAAATGTGGTACCTGAGAAAGGAGGTCTTGACTTCGTGACTTTTAGTTTCATTTTCTCGTTATAATTTTCATTTTAGTATCGTCAACACCATCACACGTCATCCCTAGAATTATCCCTTTAAGGCCTGAGCCAAGCCTGGCAAAAGAAAGCAAATGAACTCTTCCTTGGTTCTCTTTTGCGCTGCTGAAACACTAATTTCATGCAGAACTTAACATATGCTAAATAGGAACAAAAGGAAAGTGATTAGAGAAAATGCAAACATCATCTTCACAATTGCTTTTCCAAATTATAAGGTTTTGATGCTACAATTATTAAATTTAGGACCCAAAATACCGGTATAGCTTGCCTTTTGTCCCAGCCGCAGACTGTCTCCCCTTGGGAGATGCAATCTTACCTTTGACCTGCTCATGATAGTCTCCCAGACAAATTAAATCCTCTTTTTTTTTTTTTCTGATTTTAGGCAAAATACAAATTGTAGGGAGGATAATTTGGGTCTCTCCATTTCTTCCCAGTTCCTGACCTGTGTGCCCGACTCTTCCAGAAATAATTGGCAGGGAGATTCCATTGTCTGGGGCCACAAGGCATGTTGCTCTGTCCAGCTCAAGAGGAATTTAGTGTCCTCCTTGCTTTAGGTCCTGTACCCTTCGTACCATGTGGAACCTCCTCAGAGTTTATCTGTTTTGAAATCTTAATATAATATAGCTTTGATGTTATAACATTCCTAGAAACTGATGAAATCAAAGGATCACACTGGTACAGTATCTTCACAAAAACTCCCAGAACTGGCATTTAGATCATCTCCATGTGATCATTCTGCACAAAGGACACGTTACAGTTGAAAGAAACCTAAAAACCCAGTTGGTCCAATATGTTTATACTAAAAATAAGAATTTTCAAAGCCAAGGGATGGGCTGGTTGACTCCACCCTTAGACCTCCTATCTACCTTTTTGAACTGGTGCCAGCACAGTATCTTCCACGTCCCATAGACAGCTTTGAGCAACACAGAACAGTGTACATCCCAGCCTCCTTCAACCGATTTCCTTTCACCTTCTTCATTTTTATGGTTCAGTCTCTAAATGCATTTTTACATCTAACTTGGTCTTTTTACTCCTGAACCCTGACCCACTTTTCTAACAGGATTTTTTTTAGTTTATGTATTTATTTATTTTGAGAGAGAGAGAGAGAGAGAGAGAGAATCCTAAGCAGGCTCCACACTGTCAGCATGCAACTTGATGCAGGCCTCAAATTCACAAACTGTGAGATCATGATATGAACTGAAATCAAGAGTCGGACACTTAAATTGCTGAGCCACCCAGGCGCCCCTAACATGAGGCTTTTCATTTAATTTAGGTGTAGTTTTTGTCCTGGACCCTGGCCGCTGCCCTGACACTGGTTGTGAATCCAATTTTTTGGTGTCAACCTGCATCGCCATCCTAGGCAAGTGCTGCTATGACATACTCCTTTGCGTAATCTGGTATCTTCCAAGTCTAATTTCCAAAAGAGTTCATTAAGTTGACGTATTTACTTCTGTATTTACTAACATTGAAGGGAAAGGAAGACCTCTAGATATACTGACTGAAACTTTAATGTCTATTAAGCCTGAATTTGCTGTTATCCTTTATTTTTGTATAGAATAGCATTTAGGAACACAGCTCATGTGACACAATGGGAAATATATATTTGATCTTTATCTCTGGTTCCTGGCACTTGGCTTCTACAACCCTTGGAATATCCAGAATGATAAGAGTGTCTTTGGTATGCTAATGAGATGACTGGTGGCTGGTGCCCCTAGATAGCTTCAAGATGGGACTAGTCTTCAGAAACAGTAAGGCGTGATTAGAGGGATAGACCTTTCAGACCCAGAGGAGCTAGAGATTGAGTTAATTACCAACGGCTAATGATTTAACCAAGCATGCCTACATAATGAAACCTCCGTTAAAAAAAAAAACTAGACAAATGGGATTCAGAGAGCTTCTACATTGGTGAATGCATTGAGGAAAGTAAGCTTAAATTAGTAATAGTAAATTAATCATCTTCCTGAGTTATGTGAGCCATTCTAGCAAATTATTGAACAGGTTGGGGGGTGGTGGGTCATGAGAACCTCCAATTTGTAGCCATGTCAGACAGAAATGTGGGTAACAAAAGAACCTAATACTTGCTACAGTGTCTGAAGTGTGGGCCATCTTGTGGAGTTGAGCTTTTAAGTTTATGGAGTCTGTTGCTAACTCTGGGTATTTAATGCCAGAATTGAATTGAATTGTAGGATACCCAAATGGTGTCCAAAAAGTAGAGAAGTGGTTAGTGTAAACAAACAAGCAAACATACATTTGGTTTCAAAAATTCTGTGAGTGAAACCATCTTATCCAGACAGCCAGAGTTCAAATCCAGGTTTGGCCAATTTTCAGCTATGTGGCCTTAGACAAATTACTTAACCTCAACTGTGGTTCTTCTGTAAGATGAGATCACAAAAATAGAAGTACCTACCGAATGTGGTTGTGAGGATGACATCAATTCATGTATGAAAATTATTTAAATATTGCTTGGTGTTCAATAAATACCATTTATAAAGTATGCATGCTTATATTTACTTTCTTTTACCAAGCTACTGCCTTTTATTGCTTCTTACATTTTATAACTTCCACCCATGACTCTTTTTTCCTAAAAAGCACTTTTTTAGAATTTTTCTTAGTGAGGGCTTGATATTGGGATATGTTCTCATTTTTAGTTTATCAGAAAGTATCTTTATTTAGTCCTTATATTTTATTAAAATTTTTTTTCAATGTTTATTTATTTTTGAGAGAGACAGAGAGACAGACTCAGATCAGGGGAGGGTAAGAGACAGAGGGAGACACAGAATCTGAAGCAGGCTCCAGCTCTGAGCTGTCAGAACAGAGTCTGACGTGGGGCTCAAACTCAAGAACCCTAAGGTCATGACTTGAGTCAGAGTCAGATGCTTAACTGATTGAGCCACTCAGGCACCCAAGTCCTTATATTTTAAAGATACTTTCACTTGGAATAGTTTGGTACTTACCTCCTTTTATCACAGTGAAAATACAGATTCGGTCTTCTGACTTAATGCTGTTAAGAAGTTACTGCTTTTTCTCTTACGCCTCTCTGCTTTTGGTATTTGCGGTATCACTGTGCTATACTTGGGACTAATTGAACTTGAATCTTCATCAGTTATGGGAAATTCTCATTCATTATCTCTTCATTTCCTGTGTTCTTTTCTCTCTCTCTTATCATAACAGAAATCTGATTAGATAAATAGAGACTCTTTAACCCTTTAACTTAATTATTTAGGCCTTTTAACTTCTCTTTCGTATTTCCTTTCTGCTATAATCTGGAATCTTTTTTCCAACTTATCTTCCTTTCTACCAAATTTCTCTCTTTCTGTGTCTAATCTACTATTAAAGTTAAACATTGAGTTTTTAGTTTCAGTTGCTGTATTTTTTAAATTTCCATGAGTTCTGTGTTTTTCTTTTTAAAACCTGCCACTTCGGGGGTTTTGTTCATTTCTTTTTTTGTTTGTTTTAGTTTACTCTTTCCTGTAGATATTTTAATCTTCTATTTTTCAAGTATAATAAAGCATAATTATTACAATGTTTAATGTCTCTGTGGGATTCATTCTGTTTTTATTTCTCCCTGTTGATTTTTAATGCCATGCCTCTTATCTTACATAATCTTTTATAGGGAGCTCTTTTTTTTTTTTTTTNNTCTTTTATAGGGAGCTTTTTTTTTTTTTTTTTTTGGAAAATCATTGTAAAGATTCTTTGAAGACATGGATAAAGATTTATTTCTTTATAGGTTTTTTTCCTTTTCTGAGGCACCCATGGGTACTACCCATCATGTTTACTTAAGCAAAATTCACAGCTTAAGTTTCTTTTAATCTCCTAGATGTGTGGAACTTGAGGCTCGAAACCCTTTTGAAGACTTATTTGTGATGATAACTTCTGAGGAACAGATTCTCATTCTCCTCTCTCTCACTCAGCTGCTAGGTAACTTCCCTTTATGCCTTTTAGGAAGAGGGCATTATTTTTGGTTTAACTTAACTCCTGAGTATACGATTCAGAGTCCAAAGTCACCAACTTTGTCACGTGAAGGTCTCCTATTAGAACACCATCTTGAGAGGGACTTAGTTGGTAATTTGTGACCCCCATGTACAAGAGGCTGTGAAAATCATGCTGCCAAGTTTGCCCTCAGGGAAAAAGGAGCTGAATGATGATAATGATGGTGATGATGATGTGGGAGAGGGTGGGAAACAGGGGGATAAGCTCTGTCCACATATTTGGGTTCCTGCTCTCACTTATTTTGTCCTGATAATGCCTTACAATTTTGTCATCTTTTCAGTGATTAAAATAATGTATTTCAGTTTAAAAATGTATGCTATCCAGGTATTTTATTCCTTCACTAGAGAGGAGGGTTGCTATCACCCTGAAGAGAGAATCCTAGCCTATCAAATTATAAGACTCGTGAGTCATACCAAATGCTATGGGAAAAATCAAATGCCTCCCAAAGCTACATTGTATTTTTTTAATTTTTAATTTAATTTTTGCAAAGCCTATGTCATCGTAAGCATTTAACAAAAATCTGTTGGCTATAATTGCCTAATGGTTTATATACTCAGTAGAAGTCAAACGATGTAACTTCCTTAGGAGGGCATCACTTTGAAAGGATGCTCTTAGAGGAATGACTGAACAGGACTCAGTTAAGACAGTTAGAGACCCAAACACTGAAAAGACTTTAGGAACTGCTTTTCAGTGGGATTTCAAGTAAAACAATTCCAAACCATTAAAATAACCTTGAAGAGCAGCACCTGGGTGGCTCAGTCCATTAAATGTCCAACGCTTGATTTTGGCTCAAGTCATGATCTCTTGGTTTGTGAGATGGAGCCCAGTGTTGGGCTCCGTGCTGTCAGCAAGGGGCCTGCTCAGGATTCTCTCTCTCACTCTCTCTCTGCCTCTCTTTCTCCCAACATAAATAAAAATAAACACTTACAATAAAAAGAAATTTAAAAATAACCCCAAAGATGACTCCATTGTGATTAAAGAACAAAAGTTAAACTTTTTTCTAATGATTCATTGTTTTGTTTTGGTTTGTTTTTCTTTTTTCTTTTTTTCTCCCCCTTGGATGGTGCCATAAGCATGTTATTTGGCCCACTGGGTCTGAGTCTTCCGAAGTGAACTCTACTCCTAAAAGATACTTTCCCAAATAATTTTTTATATCCTACTATTTGTATGCTCTTCACCCTCTTCAGCCCTCATCAACTGTGACTTTGATTGTACCACCACTGCAGGTAGATTCCTTCCTGCATCCCACACATATCTGATGTTTCTGACTCTGTTTCCCAGTATTTTGTTCCTGCCCTTGCCTTGATGGTAAGTGCTAGGATTTATCTCTCACATTAACTGCAAGTCCACCCTTGATTTCACATTTTTTGCTTCCATTTTAGAACTAGAGCTTATAACAACTAGAGTGTATTCTTCTGTTTCGCTAAATTTGAAAGTCTTCAGCAAATCAAAGCAATGTCTTTGTGAGGTTGTTACATTGCTACAGCTACTGAGTAAGACATTCCATGGCATGGGTTTGCCAACATGAAGATTTTCCTGGCTCTTTGAGACACTATTGACTTCTAAGCTTCTATTACCACATTAAGACGAAACTTGAATTTGGCATCTGTTGCTCTTGCTTACTCAGCTTTCTACAAATCCTTCCTTCCACTAGCACTGTGATTATCAAATACAGTCTTGCCCAACTGCCACTTCCAGCCTTAGTTAAGGGATAAGCCAATCAAACTTTTCTCCAAGAATCTGAATTTCTAATGAAGTCACAACGATGAAATTTATTCCAGTACCAGTTTGTAAAAGAAACCATACATGAGTTCCTGACCGGGATCCTCAAAGCTGCTTATCTAAGTCCTTTCAATCCCCACTTTTGGTGGTTAAACCTTCCCTTTGAGTAAATGAGTTACCCAGTATCCTTTCAATAAAGCTATTTTCATTTTTTATTTCTGTTTCATACAGCCAAAGAATTCTTACTAAAAGAAAAGAGTTGTCTTTAATTTCTACCATTGACATACCTCCTTCGGGTGTCAGCTGTGCTTAATCTCCAAATGCCAATGAGCATTGAGAATAGTGTCAACATTCAGAACAGGTCAATAAGTATATTGACAAAGAAGACTTTGTAGTTATCTCAGGAGTCAAGAAGTTTCAAGATCACTTCTATACTTTGTCCGTGTAATGTATACATAGACAATGATCAGGAGTCTCTTTGGGGAATCCTTCTCTATAGGTAGTTCTTCCCCTTCTAGTTATATAATTGTGAATGCAATGATAGATTTATTAATGTATGGTACAGCACAAGATTTTCCTTCTATCTTTTTGAAAGTCTTATACTACCTACAATATGACAAATTATATTGTTTATTCTCCATAAGCAGAGCAGCAATATAAGTAACCGTAATAGAATAGATCAGCAGATTTAACTATTTAAAATTTTTAAAATTCTGAATATCAAAGGAAATATTCAAGCTTTTGATTTAGTAATTCTTCTCTTGGGAATCTGGTCTCTGGTCATATTTCCCTATATTAGGCAGTGTTTGCAAACAACCTACACATTCAACAATGAGGAGGACGGTGTAGTCACTGAGTGAGATATTGCACAGCCACATAAAATGCTCATATTCTGTCCCAGAGACTCAGACAGCTAAGTGAGCATTCCAACCCCATCACTTCCTTGAAAGATCTTAAGCAAATTACTTGACAATCTGTGTCTTATTGCTTTCATTTGTAAAATGTAAATAACAATAATGCACACGATATTACAAGATTTAAATGTGTTACTGTACATACAATTATTAACATAGTACCTGGCACAACATTAAGGAAAACACAAAATTATAGATGTTGTGTGATCATAATTTTGTTTAAAAAATAGAATACATTTAACTCCCACTAAACCTTTTGTTTCATGCGATAGTGGAATTGTGGCTGCTTTCTTCCACTGGGCTTCTGCATTTATAAAACAAAAAACACATTTTATAATGAAAAATAATCCTTTAAAAATAAGACTTTCCTGAGTCATTTTTTATACTAATCAAGTCATCTGATTAACTGCACAGAATTACATACATGTTCACAAAACTTCATTGGGAGTTGAAGGCATCCATCAGAGAAACTTAGAATTCAAGCCATCCCTAATCTATCAATATGAATTTTCTATCTGGAAAAGAGCTCTGTTTGGAAAACCATATTGTTATTATTCCCCAGAGTAAATATGTCCTTTTCTTCACATTAGACTGAATCCATACTTTCACATGAAGGCATTGGTTAAAATAAACATTTGACGACTTTAAGTTAATTTTAATACAGAAAACAAGTTACAGGAGTACAACAGACACCAGGCTACTCAGCATAACTTAACAAGGATAACACTTCCTTGGGAAGAGACCAATCATCCTTGGTCAAGATCCATGTTAATTTTCAGAAAAGCTTTTAAGAGAAAGATTTTCCGATTTGGAAAACACTTCAAAAGAACTTAAAGTGCTCTTGGGTCTAGTTGAAACCTCATTTGCAATGATCAGAGCTGTGTACCAACTCTACTATGATTTCTGATAATGGGTTCTGCATTAATTTCTGTTGTTTCAGGAATTTATGTAGATAAAGTTCATCTAAGCTTGTCAGTCTTATCTGAAATGGTTAGAGGGTTAAATGCAGACTAATTGGGATGGCTCGGGCTAGGCTGTAGGAGGAGGAAGTCCCACAGAACTTACCCAATAAAAATAGCTACCACTCAGTGAGTGCCTAGAGGTGTCCAGCAACTTACCTGCTATGATTGGTTTGAAATTAAAAGCCCCAGTGAAGCTTTCCTAATTTTCTTTCTTTCAGTCAGTTTGCCTCAAGATCTCTTAGGGATCAGGTAGGAAGTCACAGATGATGTTTTTTTCAAAGGTTGTTTGCTCCTTCCCTACTATCTCTTCTCACACAGAAACATCAATAAAAAGAGATAGAGATCAGAGAGTAGGGGATCTTCTATTGTGCTCACTGGCTCAAGGGCAGAGATTCCCATAGATTAAAGGGGCTATTGGAGAATTGCCTGGGAGGCAGATAATGTTCACCACTAGTCCCTGTGAGCTTCCTCAGGAGCACAGAATAGTGCAGTAGTCCATTCCAATAATGTGTACTAAATCTCAGGAATCTTACCTTAAGTGTCCCTTCTTTCCTCCATGTGACTCAAATCATATTTGGAATTTCTTTTTTTGAATGTTTGTTCTCATTCCATAACCACTTCTGTAATCTGACTGTAGCCCTGTCCATTCCTAGAAGTGGGAAATGGTGAGAGAACTAAGGTTTATTATATTTTGGAGATGATGGTACTGTTCTTTTCTTTCCAGTCTTACCTCACTCTTATCCTACAAGGGATCCTTCCCCTCACCACAGAATCCTTTTCCCAGCCTGTTGATTGATGTCTCCTAAACATCAGCTGCCAGTCTAGATTATTATTAATATCATTGGCTCAACTGGTCCCCTTTCTCAGATCATCGTTCATCATTTCAGTTGTTTGCATGAAAAATGTCTGGAAAATGCTATTCTTCTTGAGCCCCTTGCTTTTCTATTAAATAAGACTTCATGTCTTTAATTTAGATCAGTCTTTCTGTATTATCAAATGAACTGATCAAGGGTAGCATCCTATCTCTTCTTCAGCAGCTTGCAGTCAGCTAAACTTCAAATCTTGAAGCTTGAATTTAATACAATGACATATGTAAAATGGAATTTTGCAATAAATTTAAAGAAATGGAACTTAATGTATCTTAATAGCTTCTCTTGAATCTATATCTTCAATTGTTAATAAGCCACATCACCGAGGAAATTATTTCAGTGATTGATTATGTATCTGCTAACTCAATTTTAATTTGTTAAAATCCATAAATAAGAATCTTTAAAAAAATATATGCATAACAGCTTCTGAAGTAGTCATGTATTTCCTTTAAATCAGAAGAATAAAATTATTATTGAAATATGTGCATGTAATTTAAATTACATATATCTTAGCAAATTAAATAAATTCATTATAAGAAATACTGGGTTCTTATATATCTTTCAGTGGAAATTTTGTTAATTGATCTCTACTTAACCAATTCCCAAGCAACAGAATTAATGGTGGCTAATTTAAAGAGAAAAAGCAATTTTTGGAAGCATATCAAGTAGAAATTTGAAAAGCCAGGCTCTGCAAATATGCAGGAAAGAGGACTTTGGAAGCCAATAAAATAAACTAGGAGAATATTTCAGGCACCTGGAGCTCTGGACACTCCGCTGTTGGGCGTTCATGCAGACACTGGTGCTCAACGTCACATGTACCTTCTCTTTCTAGGCTCAAAACTCTGCGATCTTCACTGTCAGTAATTTCTCAGTTATCCTCAGTCTTATCATTCTCCTAAGAGCCAGAGTCCTGAGGAGAATTTGATTACTTTGCCCTGTATCCCTTGTGCCCTGGCTCCCAATAGGTAAAGAGAGACTAGAGCTCCCCCATTGACTTTCACTGGGAAAGGTGTAAGCAGGGATTTGCCTTTCAACAAAACTCACACAGAGGGCTTCCTCCACCTAAGAAAAGCATTTGAATGTTGGACTAAAAAAAAAAAAGCAGTTGTGGGCACCTAAGTGGCTCAATTGGTTAAGTATTGGACTTCAGCTCAGGTCATGATATCCCAGTCTGTGAGTTCAAGCCCCTCATTGGTCTTTGCAATGACTGTGTGAAGCCTACTTGAGATTCTCTGTCTCTCTCTCCCTTTCTCTATGCTCCTTCTCCACTTATGCCTCTCTCTCAAAATAAGTAAATCTTAAAAAAGGGCACTTGTCCATTTAAGGAATTATATTTATTTACTGCATTCCTTTCTGTTCAGATTAAACCATCCCACTTTATACCTAAAGGAGTTCATTTTTAAAAATCATAATTATATATATTTTTTGTATTTCAATATTAGTTCTTTAGATAAGGAAGAAAGGATTTTACATATATACCAATTGAAAAGGAGTCTGGGGTAGAAATGAGTTTGCAAATCTGCTTCAAAGACAATTTAAAGAGGAGAAATTCCACCCCTGTTAATGGCTACTAGGTAATTCAGAATATGTTTCATTAAAGTTGTCCAGAAAAACTCTTTTTTTAAATTTATTTGAAAGCATCAGAGAAGTTATAAGGCAGTGAAGGAAAAGTAAACAAGAGCCAAAGGAAGGACAAAGGCCCGAGAGAGCCGGCGACCCTGGCATTTAGGGTAACATTTATCCAGAGGGTATTTGGTAAATCAGAGAGGCTGATATGAGGCTAAGGAACTGAGCAGTCACTGTGAAAGCTGGTACAGCTGAGAGGCAGGGATTGGAGTCCAGCACCTGTCAAAAATAGAGCCCAGGGAAACCATAATCACATTGAGCTGTGAACTCCAAAAGATTCCTCTTTAGTAGCAGAGATGAACCAAAAACAGTAGGCTTTACAGGATGTATAGCTAAGCTTCACATTATTTCAGTAGAAGAAATTGCCTTAAAGCAATCCAGATAGCTAATTGTCCCATATCCTTTACTAAATCAAATGTAAATGATCTCTGGAAGAGTCTCCAGGACCTCAGAGTATTTCTACATGTAACTTTTGCAAATACAAAAAAAAAAAAAAAAAGAAACATACAAAGGGACAAGGCATTATATTTAAACTAGTGGAAGCAAGAAATAAGAAGAATCACCTCATATTATGTCCAAAGAGTGAAGTGATCAAATACAGGCTTTCATATCACCATCTTTTTCATTTACAAGGAAACAGAAAGTAAGATTGAGAATTCTGGCAGAGACCCGGAAACAATAAAAAGAAGAAAGACATTCTAGGACTGAGCCTTAATATAACTGAAATAACTTAGTGGATGAGTTGAACAGCCTATTAGATAACAATCAACAGAAATCTGTAAATTGAAAGGTCAAAAAAACCCCCCAAAACTCAATATATAGGAGAGACAAAAAGATAGAAAATACAAGAGAGAGCCAGAGACCAAAAAGTAGAGTGAAGAAGGTTAGACCTACATGTTAGTTAATAAAGCACAAAAAAAGTTGTAATAATGCAAAAGCAATATTTAGAAGATAACGAGGAAGAACTTTCAAATAATAATGAGGGACTTCAAGCCACAGATTCAAGAAGCTCTACCAGTACAAAATAGGATATAACAAAAGTCATTTACACCTATGATTATACATCATAACAAAACTTCCAAAATCTATTACCAAAGAGAAAATAAAAATCTTAAATCAAAAATAGGAAAAAAAAACCCTGCAAATAAGCCACAATTATTTAATTAATCTTTCAACAGAAAAAACAAGATTTTATATATATATATTTTGAGAGTGAACAAGAAGAATCAGATTATTGATTTTTTTACACTGTCACTGACTCTACTAAAATAGCCTATTCAGTGTGATCAATTTCTTATCCAGAAGACAATAGAATGCATTAGAAAGCTTTCTTTCTTCTTCCTCTTCCTTTTAGTGTTTTCTTCCTCTTTTTTTTAAGTGATGAAGAAAGAAGCATTTTAAGACACATTTTAAAGAGGATAAAAGTGAAGAAAATTAAAGAGGAGATAAGTGTAAATATGTGCGTAAATCTAATTTGATTTATGGCATTAATTAATAATTAATGATAATGTCTAATAGGGTTTAAAACATAAAAAGATAGTAAGTGATAGCAACAGCATAAAAGTTAGGGATGGACAAATAAATTTAAGGTGACTTGAAGTCCTTACATTACCTAAGAAGAGGAGAAAATTACAAATAATTTTAGGCTTTCTAAAAAAAAATCTTATGCTATACTTTCTAAGAAAACCTCTACAAAAATAGTAAAAGAATATTAACTTCTGAGCAAATGGGAAAAAGGGGGTCAATGAAACAAAAAAACATACTTAGTCCAAAAAGAAGCAAGAAAGAAGAAAAATGTGGCATAGATGAAAAATAGAAATCATTGAGTATGATTATTTAAACTCAATTATATCAGTAATTAGATTAATATACATGATCTAAATTCTCCAATTAAAGATAAAGATAAGTTAATCAAAAACAAAATCCAACTATGTGCTACTTATAGAAACATAGTGGAAATAAAGGAACAAAAAATTTTGAAAACAAAAGTTGGAAAGACAGATAATGTGAAAATTAAATGAAAGTTGAAGTAGCCATATTAATATCAGACAATATTTATAATTATTATAAATATATTAATATTAATTTTAAAATTTGATAATGACAGAGAGAGACACTTTGTAATGACAAAATATGTGAATCACTGGGAAGATATTTTTTTCTAATCTAGAAGCAGCCTCAAAGCTAAAATTAATAAAATACAATGAGAAATAGAAAAGCTGAAATTTTGAGAGATTTTTAACAAAATTCCCTCAGTAACTGATTTAGCAAGCAGACGCATATCAATAAGAGTTTGGAAAGTTTAAAATACCTGATTAGTAAACCTCATTTGATGAGGTTTATATACCTATAAAACCTTGCATCAAACATCTGCAGATAATACATTCCTTCAGGCATATGGAAAATTAAAAAAAAAAATTAATCCAGGGCACCTGTATGGCTCAGTCTGTTAAGTGTCGGATTTCAGCTCAGGTCATGATCTCACGGTTTGTGGGTTGGAGCCTCATATCGGGTTCTGTGCTGACAGCTCAGAGCCTGGAGCCTGTTACACATTCTGCATCACCCTCTCTCTCTGCCCCTCCCTGGCTTCCACTCTGTCTCTCTCTGTCTCAAAAATAAAAATAAACATTAAAAAAGTAAATAAGTAAAATAATCCTACTCCAGCAGTGAAGCAAATCTCAGCAAATATCTCATTTGTTCTCTGAGTATAGTAGATTTAATCTACAAATCTATTTTTAACAAAAAGTAACTAGAATACCTCATATGTTTAGACATTAATAAGTATTCTTATGACAAATTCTGTGAATTCAATAAGAAAATCACACGGTAAATTAGAAAATACGAACAACATATTAAATCTTGGGTGATGCACCTAAAGTATAGAGGAACTCAGACAGGCTTAAATGTGTATATTAGAAATGAATAAAAGCTTAGAAGAGGCAATAAAAATAAGCAATAAAAGAAAAATAAAGAAATATGAACAACTTTATGCTAGCAAAATTGAAAATATAGGTTGAAATGTACAAATTCTTGGAAACACACAATTTACCAAGAGTAGCAAAAATACATGAAATACGAAATGTCAAATCTGTATATAAACATCTTTTCCCAAGAAAATTATAGGGCCGGATGGTTTCATTTTGAATACTACAAAATATTAAATGAAAAAATGATGTCAATTATGCAAAAGGCTTTCCATAGGATAGAAAAGAAGTATGCAAAGAAGACATTCTCAGTTTTATGAGGCCAGTACAATCTTGATCACAAAACCTGAGGACAATATAAGTAGGGAGAATTACAGGCAAATCATAGTAACGTACAAGCAAAACTGCTAAACAGCATATGGAGAGGACAATATATGTCAGAACTAAGCTGAGTTCAATCCTGGAATGCAATGTTGATATAACATTCAAAACTCAATCGATAAATTTCATCACATTAACAAATAAGGAAAAAAACAGATTGGATAAATGCAGAAATACATTGATGAAATGAAACAACCATTTCTGATAAAAATTCATAATAATCAAAGGAAATTCTCTGAATCTGTTAAAATATACACACAAAAATCCTCGAGAACCACACTTAAGAATCAAACATGACAAGACTTCCCTTTGAAATTGGGATATTGAAGACAAAATAAAAATGCCAGCTCTCACCATTCAGTGATATTCAACACTGTCCTGGAGATTTCCATCAGGAAAGTCAAGCCAGAAAATGAAATAAAACATAAATGGTGTAGAGAGGAAGACATAAAATTATCATTTTAATATGATAATTATATTTGTAGAAAATCCAAAAGATTATGGAGATAAATTATTAGAATTAATAAGTGAGTTTAGCAAGACAAAGTCATCTAAAAAATCAATTGCATTGCTATAAATCAACAACAAATGGAATATAAAAATTTAAAATACAGATATAATTTATAAACTTTCAAACACCTAGGAACAATATATGTGCAAGACCTTTGCACAGGAAACTATAAATATTATTAGAGAAATTAAATGGAGAGATATGCTCTGACTAAACCCTTGCTATCCAAAGTATGTCCAACTGACCAACAGCATCAGCATTATCTAGGAGCTTATAAGAAAATCAGAATCTTGGGTTCCATCCCAGACTCACTAAATCAGAAATTGTATTTTAACAAGAACATCTTGTGGACTGCGTGCATATCTTTACATCTGAGAAGCACAGGTCCAGAAAACCCAATATGGAAAGATTTTGTTTCTCTCTATACTAATGTATAGATTTGTGCAATCTCAATCAAAACTCCAAGAGATGTATATGAAAGCATGTGTGTATGCATCTGACAGTTGATAAAATGATTCTAAAATGTATATAAAAATGCTAAAGGCCAAAAAGATTTAAGACATTCTTAAAGAACAATATGGAAAATTTTCTATACTGTATCAAGACCATATCAGGGTTCAATTAGAGCAGCAGAAGCACTAAGATAGAAATATATACAAATGTAGATATAGGTAGACACGTACATGTGTGGATGGGTGTATTTGGTACAGAGATTTCGATTTACACAATTGTGGAACCTGGTTAAGCCTCTGTAAGGCTCTTTTCTCTACACCTAATGCTTGAGCTTGAAGCTCAAGGATAGATAGTTGGAAGGAAGCAGTGATATAATGTGAGATAGAGTGAGGTAAAGCTGAACCCATTAGTATAATCTGGAGCCCAACAAGGACAGAAAGAAATCTGTCAGCATCTACTGCTTCCATCCTGATAATGTAGGGGTCCTTGGGAAGAAGCTGGGGGTCTTCATCACAGACCCAAACCCACTTGTGATCCCAGAAAGACTGAAGAGGATCCAGAAGTGAGAAAACTGCATTCGTGGTTGCTGTCTCGAAACCGAGGTGACCTAGAGCTACAAAAGTGCCTGGTAATCCTGTCTTGCATTAGAAAGAATATGGTTGCCACTTCAGTTCTATCCTTCAGATCTCACCCCCATATCTTGTGGCCAATATTCACCTAAAACACATGGGAAAGGGGGTTCTGGGAAACAGTTTAGCCTGGCCAAGTTGGCACATTACAAAGCCATCACTAAGTGGGTATTGGTGCAAAAATAAACCAAATAACCCACATGGAATAGAGTTGGAAGCTTAGAAACAGATCCGGATCGACACATTAATGGATCTTTGGTTTACAATAAAAGTAACCAATCAAAAAATGATCAAATGAAAACCAAATCAAAAAGATAGTTATGAGTTTTTTAGATTAAATTTCTCTTTCCCTTCACTTTTATTTTTACTCCTTTTTCATTCTGAGAGGAGAAGCCTATTCAACAGCTTGATGCTGAAGGAATGGACTTCTGTAAATGTTTGAATGCACATCGAGCTTGACCAAGTTCAAGCCTTCAAGATTGAAGAGAGCAGCAGGGCTAAGCAATACCTTACACTTGGTGATGCTGGATATAGCTACCAAGCTGTGGGAGCAGGATGATATGAAATAGTTTTTAAAAATCATACATTTGGTGAGCAGTTTTAGCTTTGAAAAAAAAAGCAGAGCTTCAGTACAGTAGATCATGGTTATATTTAGTTTCAAAACTCTGTCATTGAAGAGATGAATCTCCCCTTTGACCTATATACCAGGAGTTCTTTTACAAAGTGATACATAAACTAAAATTGATAGTACTTTAATGAGTGCTCTTTACTTAGCAAACTGCTTTGAATCTCAAAACATTTAAAATCAGAATTTAGTTCAAAGACGTATTTTCTAATACATTTTACCAAAAAAATGCCAAATATCAAAATAATAGTTGTATAAAGTATAACTGATGTTCAATATGCATTAAGTCTTCAAGTCATTTTGAAATCAGTGTATCTGATTCTTTGTATGATACTCTTTGGTCTATATAGAAACTTGGTTGACTGTCAACTTTCTTCAGAACATCTATAAATTTTAACCCTTTTATCAAACATTTTTTCAGGGTGATTTTATAATATGTTATTGAGAGTTTTTTTGTAAAGTGCTGTAACATGAAGAGCCCACCTAAGTCAACAGTTCCTAAACTCATGTATAGATTGGAACCCCTTAGGGACCATCACACACTACTCATGCCCCAGAGATTTAATTGGTCTGGGGTGTAGCCTGGACTTTGGAATTTTCAGAAGATCTCTAGATGATTCTAATGTTCAAACAAGTTTAAGAATTACTGACCTGTGCTATTTAATGCAGAATAGAGTGTATAGTATACAGTGTGTATATGTATACTACATATATTATACTTACACTTTATATATTATGTAGTGTATATATATACATATGATATACATGCATATGATATGTACAACAGGATATTGTGTGTGTGTGTGTGTATTATATTGTTTCTGTGTCTCTGGAGAACCCTAATACAATCACCAATGACATCCATGTTGCTAAATCCAGAGGTCATTTTCAGTTCTCTCTGAACTTGGCCTTTCAATGACATTTCACCCCCACTGATGGCTCTCCAATTACTCCTTTCCTTTAGTTCTTGATTTTTCTCCATACCTAGTTGCTTAATCTTATCAAGTTTTAAAAATACATTTATGCCTGAGTCCTACCTCCAGCAATGCTGATTTAATTGGTCTGAGATGCAGCCTAGGACCTGAGATTTATAAAAGCTTCCCGGATGAGTAAATGTTTAGAGCCCAATCAGAATTGCTGGTCTACAACTCCATAAAGTCCGTCTCTGGACCAGTTTCATCTACCTCCCTTTATTGATGGGAAGTCTTCAATACTCCTTCTTCTTTTGATGTGGCATCTTTCCCGGGACTCCAGAAACATCTCTATTTCAGCTCCAATGGCTAAAGCTTAACTCTGTCCAAAGGTCATTTTTACATCCCAAATATAACATGAAACTCCATTCCCTCTTTGTTGGAGAAGGGACAATATTGGGAAGAGATCTAGTGGTCCCCTGATTGTGCTTACTAGGCTCAGAGCAGATGATGTGAATGACCCTTTCTTCTCTTTGCTACAAGACGGTACGTACCACTTCCACTCCAGGTGGAGCTACCACATCAGCCATCTATCCTGAAGGGCTACTTTCAATTTTCCTAATGCAGAAGGAGGTCAGAGCTCAAAATCTTTACTCTTAACTAAACAGGGTCAAAAAGGCAATAGATATTATTTTTATATCATTCTCTTTGAAAAGAGGATGATAGAATGAGTTATAATGTAGCTCTTTAATACACGGATTTACGTGTCCTGAAAGTCAAATTACATATTCTGAAGCCGATGAAGGGCAGTAAGGGCTGCTGCTACCCCCCGTTCACTTCAGTCCTCTAAGCATGGCTGTATTATGTATTTTTGCTTTATTTGTGTGGTACAATTCATTTTTTTATCATCCTCAGGATTCTACCCGTTCTTATTTTAATCTTTCAATTTGCAAAATACATTAAAATAAAAAACTTAGTGCTCAAACGAATTTTTTATCTGAGCTCACACACCAGCCAGACGCATTCTGTCACATTGTGCTAGTATATGCTGTTTGATGTTGTGCATCATAGTCTTTTCTAAATTATTCACATATTGAATTTAAATTTATGCAATAATGTGCAGTAGAGAAAACGCTCTCTTAGTTTGCTTTTTTGCCTCTATTTATCCATATCACTTTTTGATTTAAATGGCAAATCTCCAATTTTGAAGTTTTATGCTGGTGCCTGAAATCCAAGGAGGGTGAGTGTTGTTATTTTCATTGTTTGGGAAACAAAAATGTACCTCTGATAATTTTTGTCTTTGATTACTGCTTCTTCAAAGGATTTAAACCAGAATGAAAGGCTTTGAAATCTTCAGAGATAAGGAGACATGAGAGTTATTCTGTAAGCACTGGATAAACAGATGTCTTAGCTTTTCAAACCAAACCTGAAAAATATAATCACAGGCTTCATCTGAAACAGAACAATTTTTGCAGGTGTATAGTGTTTTTTATTTTACTAATGTGAAATGGAAGAAATAATGTCATTTTATTCCTTTTTCTTGTCTAAAATTTAGTTCCAATTAACATTTCAGAAAACTTTCTGTTTTTTTCATCTCAGGAAGAAAGATACATTCCATAGGAGGGGGAAAAATCTCTTTTCCTTGTCATTTTGGGTACAAATAAGCACAACTAGAAACATATCTATAAATTGCTTGGGAAGTTGAGATGCTAATTGAGAAATTCCAAATTAATAAAAGCCAAATTTCATTCATTTACTCAATGGACCAAATCCTGTAATCAAATTTCTTCTGAGATATCCATCGACTTCAGTGAGAGTTTCTCACATGGAATAATTGTAGAATTAAGCTCAATGCTGCTAATAGGAAAAAAGAAAAAAACACTAATAGACTTTGCATTTGGCAACTGATGGCCTCAACTGGATAACCTATCCTCTGGATGTCGATGGGGTAGTGGCTTCCTGATTCACAGCAGTACAGAAATGGACTTAATGATGCAAAGAAACAAATAATCTCTATTCATTATGCTCTCAGCCTTTCCAAGATAAAAGTACTTCTTACTTATTTACTTATGAGGATAAAAGAGAAAAAGAGAATCATGCTGTCCATTGACTAGAATGTTTCCTTGTGCCAATAAATACGGGTAATTTTGAAGTTTAAATCTTAAATGAATACTGAGCTAATAACACAACTTGGAATTCAAGCATCTTATTAAATATTGACTTTACTACATTCAAACTACTTTTTGATAACACTGCCAACAGCTATACTGTTGGATAAATTCTAATACTTTCAGTGACTGGGAGGGACAAATGGTGCCGATCTGCCTCCAATGGGCAGGATTCAGTTTTGTTCAAATTGTGTCCTCAGGGTCTTAGTGTTTGCTTAATTGGAAACATAAAACAAACCTTAAGATGTTCATTTTGAAGTTTAAAGATGGAGACTGAGATAAGCTACATTGGCAAAAATGTGCTTCAGAGAACCGGATTGGCCCTCAAAAACTGCCTTGTGGATTGCTAGAACTGAAATGGACATTAGAGATTATTTAGTATATTCCCTTTATTTTAACCAGTAAAGAAACCAGTAAAGAGATGAGTGACTTATAAAAGGTCTCGTGCCCTTTAGAGGTGGAGTCTGGCTCTATTACAGCTTCAGTGATGTGCTCGTACAGATTTTACCTTTTGCCCTCAACTAATTCCCACTAAGAACACTTGCTAGCATGGCCTGCCCGCCATTGAGATGACCACACAGGGGCTCTGAAACTCTCATCTCCTCTCTTCCCTTCCCAATCCAACAACTAGATCAATGTGATTTCAGGAGCAAAGGAAAAAACCACTCTCTCTTCACCCTCAAGATACCTCCCTGTCAGCAAGTGCTTATTAAAGTAGCAATTCTCTCTGAACTCATTGACATGGCTTAATTGGGAACAAAAATGTGTACATGGATAAGTTGTACTCAAGAGTATGAATTATTACACATTTTAAGCCATACTTGAAAGTCGCTGTTTAAGTCTAAATACACCCATTATGATTCTTTTCTTCTACCATGGGTAAGATAATCATGACAAGTCCTTAAAAACAGATTGATTCCCGTTTTTCTTTCCTTATTTCCCAAAGTGAAATAGCCAAAAATAAAGATGTGAGACACTTTACATACAACCAGTGATAAAGAACTTTTAAATTTGCTTTTGATATAAAACTATTGATGCATTGATGCATCTTTCGTACTTTTTTCAGAAAAGCTCAGCCTATTGTTATGAATGTGTCACAAATTCTCATTTGAAACTTAGGTGACCCAGAAAATATGAAAGAACTGTTTTAAAGTGCTGAAAAGGGGACCGAATGTGGAAGTCTCTTTAAAACGGATCACTATAAGGGTGCTTGGGTAGGTCAGTCAGTTAAGCATCGACTTCAGCTGAGATCATGATCTCATGGTTTGTGGGTTCAAGCCCTGCATCAGGCTCTGTGCTGACAGCTTGGAGCCTGGANTCTTTTCTTCTACCATGGGTAAGATAATCATGACAAGTCCTTAAAAACAGATTGATTCCCGTTTTTCTTTCCTTATTTCCCAAAGTGAAATAGCCAAAAATAAAGATGTGAGACACTTTACATACAACCAGTGATAAAGAACTTTTAAATTTGCTTTTGATATAAAACTATTGATGCATTGATGCATCTTTCGTACTTTTTTCAGAAAAGCTCAGCCTATTGTTATGAATGTGTCACAAATTCTCATTTGAAACTTAGGTGACCCAGAAAATATGAAAGAACTGTTTTAAAGTGCTGAAAAGGGGACCGAATGTGGAAGTCTCTTTAAAACGGATCACTATAAGGGTGCTTGGGTAGGTCAGTCAGTTAAGCATCGACTTCAGCTGAGATCATGATCTCATGGTTTGTGGGTTCAAGCCCTGCATCAGGCTCTGTGCTGACAGCTTGGAGCCTGGAGCCTGCTTCAGATTCTGTGTCACCCTCTCTCTCTGCCCCTCCCCCTTGTGCTCTGTCTCTCTTGCTCTCAAAATGAATAAATGTAAAAAAATAAAATAAAATAATAAAATAAAATGAATGGACTCCTATACGCAGAGAAAAAATCCTTCCTAAATGATGGTGAATAACCTGTCTAATCATGAAGAAATCATCAGACAAACGTAGATAAAAGTACATTCTAAAGGATACCTGGTCAGTACTTTTAAAGACTGTCCGGGTCATGAGAAACAAGGGAAGTTTGTTTGTCACAGACCAGAGGACACTGAAAAGACATGGCAACTGGCTCTAGAAGTTACCAAGCTAAAATCTCTTTTTGTGTGTCTCTCCCTGTATCTCTTTCCTTCTCTTCTCTTCTCCTTTGCATTGCAAATTCCAGTAGCCTGGGCTTCCTCAAATTTGACTTCCTTTTTCTCAACTTAGTTTAGAAACCATTATCCTGGATCCTAATCAAGAAATTGCCTTGTTGGAAAGCCAAGTCAAGTACAGAAATACTACCTTTACTTTCTGTTTCTCATTTAGCTTAGTCTTGCACTATCTGTTATCTAAGGTAAAAATAAACATGTGTTTCTTTTACATATTTAGTGTTGTCTTTGGTTTTGTTTTTTTAGCTTTTTCACGGTAAGAAGAGGAGTTTAGTTCCATTTAATCCCAAGGCTCGAAGCAGATAATCATCCCTCTTATTTATATTCTCTCCTTTATCAAAAGCCTAAATTCTAATTACTTAAAATCTGTATTCCTTCAGTGGCCTTTGAAATGATCACGGTGACCATTTAGCCTCCACACCCCTCCCCAAGGCATCCTTCAGACCATTGTCAGGTTAATCTCCCATTAGTATCCCTTTCTTCACTGCATTCCATTAAAAAAAAATGTTATTGATTCCCTCTTACCCGTCACATTTAGTATAATATGAAAGGTTTTGTGCCTGGATTTTAACATAGGTGCTTAACTGTCTCCCCAAGCATATTGCGTTCTACTTCCCACCTGTGCAGTTAGGTACTTTAGCACAATTGATCAATTTACTGTCCTGATAGATACCATATACACTCTGGCTTCCTTTGGGGTTTCTTAATTTCTCTTTTAATTTACCTAATTCCACTTAGTTTTTAAGGCTCAACTACTTTCTTTTATCCTGGACCCCGTTATAGAAAATGTTTTTCCTCCCACGTCACAAGAGAGAATGCATGGGTCGTTGTGTCTCGTCCATAGCAGTGTTATTAGACTCATGCTGAATGTGACCCAAGAAGATGAAAGTCCACAGGTCCATGAAATTCCACCTCTCAGTCAGAAGATTTGGACAATTCTCTCGACAAAGATGATTCCTTCCTTATTAGAAATTTTCATGCAAGCTGGTAAGAAAGTGAAATTTTCTCCATCAGATTCCTATTCAAATAGGCATTATCAAACACAGGTACCTATTACAGATTCAGCCATATTTAGACATCATGGTCGATTATCAAGAAAGTTAATACTCTAAAATAATATATAGGTTTAAAACTACATGGAGCAGGGCGCCTCGGTAGCTCAGCCGATTAAGAGCTGACACTTGATTTCTTCTCAGGTCAACATCTTAGGGTTTGTGAGAGCAAGGCCCACATGAGGCTTCAGGATCCACAATGAAAACATGAAACTGCTTGGGATTCTTTCTCTGTTTCTGCCCTCCCCCACTCACACTTGTGCACATGTTCTCTCTCTCTCAAAATAAATGAACTTTAAAAAAATACATGAAGCAGAGAATAAAAGATAGTTTATAACTGAACATATGTATGAAGATAGATGGAGAATAGACAGATATTCTTCAAAAAATGGAGTATTTTCGATATTATCTAAAAGTTTGTGTTTATGCAAATATTTGAAACTTATGCATCAATAAAACCTGATTCCAGTTTTGGCAAGACATGCTCATCTATGCTTTCAAGTGCCTTCGGTAGCAAGTCATGACAGAAATACTACAGGGGAAGCTCTTTTTGTTCTAGTGCCTGCAGTCTTTGGAACAGAGGAGATGTCAGAAAAATAAACAGAGAGGAGTGTGGATGTGCAGGCAACCAAATACCATGTTTACTCTTTCAAAGGTTTTTAGGGTCGTGGCGGAAGAGTCAGGAGATTCCTTCTTCGCTTTAGTCCCTGTGAAGAGACCAAAGTAAGTATGGCTTTGTTATTTGGTCCCTAGGACTCTCTGATTGGTATTTGCTATTCTCATAGTTGCTGGTTCTTCTCCAAGCTAGTGCTTTTTTCATGTGCCTAATTTTGGTTTCAAAGATCACCGTAAAATCTGAAATTGTATCCCAAATAGTTTTCTCCCTCTCTGGTGGAGATGACATTAAAATTTTGTAGTATATACATATTATATACATATGGCTGATAATTTAGTAAATGAAATATGGATAAATTAATGGAAAGGATGTTTATATTATATATATGACATACATAATATGTATGTGTGTGCATATATATATATATATATACATACAAATATATACACAAAACGCTGGGTGCTAATTTATGTGTATTTTGTATGTATGCATGTGTGCATGCCTCTGTGTGTGTGTGTGTGTGTGTTAGTAATCAATCACTAGCTTTCATGTAGAAAGGAATGTTGCCAAATAAATATGCATATAAATTCCTATTTATTGAAAATGTAACTATTATAGCAACATTAAAAAATCAGTGTTTGTCCAATTATTTTCTGCAGGCAGTATCATGCACTACAGCAGAGTTTCTCATTAGATTAAATCACACTGTTCTTAAATGCCGTTTTACCAGCTGTTACTGGATAAAGGGTGAACGGAACAGTTTGTAGTGGCAAATATGTGGCTCTCTGGCGAGCGTCCTTGCCAACATTGCTACCAGCTGTGTATATTGTTTATAAAAAACAAATGCCCTTACTGGGTTTTCTTAAATTTTATTGAAGTGTGGTTATTTTTTTCCCCAGGTTATTTTACATGTTTTTTTGAGAGAAAAAATGTTGCCAAAGCCTGTAAAATAAGTCAAATTCAAATAATAATTGGAAGCATTTTAGGCTTTACTTTAGAGTAAAATACAAGAATTGGATCAGTGAAAACTAGATGCATAAAATAGAGTCAACTAGATTCACGAATTCCCTCAGGTTTTTACATAGCAGCTTTAAAAAAATATTCTACATTTCCAATAGCTTAAATTGGGATCTAATCAAATAGTTAATAGCCCGGATNCACTGAGTGTTATGTGGAAACTAATTTGACAATAAACTATTTGTAAAAAAAAAAAAAAACAGTTAATAGCCAAAACTTCTTATACATTGTTCCCAATATGATATAAAAGGACATAATGGACAACTTTTTGCCTTTTTTTTTTAGGTCTTAATGATTTTTCTTAACTTGAGTCAAACTTTTTTCCCTTACAGATTAGAGAAGAAAAGACCCAGATGCTGAAAAGTCTGGCCAAGATTACACAACTTATTAGTAGGTAGGACCATCAGGTCATATAAATTCCAAAGATAACATTTGGATTATGCAAATTGGTAAATTTGTTATTGGACCTATAGCCTGCAACATCTGACTTCAATTCCCATTCCCTCTGCTATATCCTGTTAAACAACAAAGTTTTTGTGAGTTATAAAGCACAAGGGAAATACTAAATGTTAACATTCTGAACTATAGCAAAAATGAAATTTTCTTATTGATTTGTATAGAAACATCACCAAGATCATTTAGATTTCAAGCAAGCAGTAGGTCATCCTAAGTGTGTAAGTATATATTAGGTGATTTAAAGGAATAATTATTTCCTTATTTTATTATCAGCCTCCTTTTATTTTTTCTTACCATCTGCCTCTAACATTTTAGTTTTTCCATGAACAAACATACACACAGATACACACACATATACATATGCAAATATACACATATACATTATTATTTCTGGAAGTATAAGAAAGTGCTTGCTTAGTGAAATAGCAAGTTAGTTTACATTGCCCTTCTTCTCAGGGCTAATTCTCATCTTTATATTTAGATATCTTTTCAACATATTGAAATCACTGTTCCTTCTGTGCTTCACTGTGAATTTCATTGCACACCTGAACCCTCAGTGAAACTATTCTGATTATTAGATTGAGGATTTTTGAAAAAGCAGAAACAAGGGAAATACGCCACGTTTCTGCCAACATTGCTATGTATCAATATTCAGTTGGAACTGAGTAATGGCCGCCCTGCCCATAGATGCCTAACTTTACCAGAGTTACAACCAATCCCTAATATCTTATGCCTGTCCACTTTATGCACTTACTTACTTACTTACCTGATGAACCATGAGTAATGACATTTGAAACCCCTGGGAAATACTGAGATTGGCTGGAAACATTTCTTCAAGGGCCAGAGTAGGAATATAAAATAGCACATTTTATGTGGCTATTGAGAAGGTCATATTGGAACACATATTTGATCAATGTATTCTTTTTAGCTGGTTCCAACCAAACATTTTGTTTTCAGGCTTAAAAATCTTCAGTGGCTCTCACATAGCTCTTCAGGATTTCACTTAACTTTCCAGTGATCTCTTGCCACCGACACTCAATGTCTTTCCAAAGCTAGACTGAATGGCTTAATCCCTGTATCCCAACTTTGACCGTATGATGTAGGAGGGCAGTGTCTGTGTCTTTTTCACCATTAAATCCCCGGTGCCTAGCAAGGCCCTGGAAAAGTAAGGCATCTGATAATTTAGTAAATGAAATGTGGATGAATTAATTGAAAGGATGTTGAGTATGTACAGTTTGTCGGGGACGGGAGGATGGGGGAGAATGAGTGGATGGTTAATGTTCCCACAACTCTGCTGCAATGAGGAGCAAAGAGCCAGAAGACAACATTGCTATTCCTCCTGTGGTCACTTTGACTCCTGTCCTACTTTGGCTTAGTTGCCTTGTGTACTATGTCTCCGTATATCAGCTTCAATAAGAGCCAGGCTTTGATGAAGTTTTTATCTTATCTGTTTATTGAAGCTGTTTATTCCAAAAGTTACAGTCCATTTTTCATCCTTTCTTGACTCTGGAGATCCACCTGCAGGAATGTACTCAGTGACAATGACAGTCAGCACCTCTGTGCGGCCTTTAGCCTCCAGCCTCTGCTCCCGTTGGTTTCCTTCAACCCACTTCTCCAACTGGACCCAGGCCCATTGCTTCCCTTCCTTAGAAGGGTCATTTGTTTCCTTCCAGGTATCAATTTGGTCCTTATCATTCTTTGGTCCCTGAATACTGCCTTTCACCATATCCCTTCAACCCATGCCTCACACACCTCTGGGAGGCTCCGAGGCAACGCCCTGCTTGCCTTAAAGCTTTACCCAAGAACACTCCCACATAAAACTTCCTGTCCTCATTGGCCCGTGAGTTTTTAGCTCTCCTCAACCTTCCTCCTCATTCTTTTCCAATCAATAACTGTTTCTTTTTACCAGTTTTTCCAATGATTTGGGGATAGATTTGTAAATTCACCATTTGGAATTATACATTTGAGGTTTTCATTTTAATGCTCATCTAAAAATTAACATAAGTATGGGATCATTTGGATGAGCTCCTTACACGTAGACTACTGCCAAGCTGTTTCGGTGTCCACATTTCAGTCTGGGTTTGCTGTATAGAATAGCACTGTTTTAGCGATCCCAGGTTAATGGAAAAATAACAAAGGCAGAATAAATATTTAAATGCTACTGACAAGTCAGGGGAAGTCTAAATAACATCACAGACAGAATAGCCTGTAAATAACTCTTTTGCAATAATTTATATAAAGACAAGTGTTGGAAAACCTGAGTCATCAAAATAAAGTAAAATAGTTTAGGCATGATGAACTAAAAATGTTTTTTTGTGGTAGCACCCGGCATGATGTGAGCCAACATTTTGTTTTTGAAAAGGAAACAACATCATTTGTCACATGAAATTGTTAATTTGTACTATTCATTTTGGTAGAATCTGTATTTCATTTCTAAATATAATTTGATTTTTTATAAGAGGTTTGTATGGAGGTCATTTACAGATAACTTTATGTTTGAAGATATTTAGGTAAAACAATAATAAACATAACAGCATTGGGAATCCATGATAGAAAAAAAAGAGATTTGGGGCAGCATTGAATGCTTCACATGAACTTTAACCACTGTTGCTCCTTCTTAAAGCCTTTTCTTAGAATGCTTACCTCCCATTACAGAATGCAATGAAGTTTACTAATTCATTTGCGATGAGAATAAAGAAAGGATATTAAATCATAGTTGTTTGCAATTTGCCACCTTCCCTTGCCTGCCAAAGGGAACTCAGTCCCACACTCCACCCCCTACTCCAAATGCTCCAGTTGGACTTCCAAGAAATAGGGAGGATCTACCAGGTGATATGAAAACTGAAAAGCTGAAAGGAATAAGATAGCTTCAATGTGTTTCTTAATTTTAAAATAAAACAATCCTGGGGCACCTGGGTGGCTCAGTTGGTTAAATGTCCAACTTTGGCTCAGGTCATGATCTCACAGTTCATGAGTTCAAGCCCTGTGTAGGGCTGTGTGCTAACAGCTCAGAGCCTGGAGCTTGTTTTGGATTGTAAATGGATGTAAATGTATATATTGGCAAATACATGCAATATACAATATATTATATTATATACACAATACACAATATATAATATATAATACAATATTATGCAGCCTTAAGAAGGAAGGATTTTCTGACATGTGCTATAATATGATAAAGCTTAGAGACATTATCCTAAGTAAAATAAGCCAATCACAAAGAGACAAATATTGTATCATTCCACTTATATGAAGTACCTAAGAGTCAAATTCATAGAAACATGAAGTGGAATGTGGTTACAAGGATTCTGTCCTGTTTAATGAGTATAGAGATTAAGTTTGGAAAGATGAAAATATTCTGAAGATGGATATTTGTGATAGTTGCACAATGTGAATGTACTTCATGCCACAGACATGTACATTAAAGAATGGTCAAAATGATAAATTTTATGTTATATATATTTTATAACAATAAGTAAAAGGAGAGTAGCTGTTTATAAGGAAACAGACACAAACAAAAAAGGAAATGAAAGACAAGGGATTTAAGAGATGAGTTGTCTGGACTTGGGTGTCTATTTTATTTTATTTTATTTTATTTTTATTTCATTTTACGTTTTTAATGTTAATTTATTTTTGAGACAGAGAGAGACAGGGAGAGAGGGAGATGCAGAACCCAAAGCAGGCTCCAGGCTCTGAGCTTTCAGTGCAGAGCCCGATGTGGGGCTCGAACCCACAAACCATGAAATCATGACCTGAGCTGAAGTCGGGTGCTTAACCAACTGAGCCATTGGGTGTCAATTTTAGATGGGGGTTGAAAACGGAGCAGAGAGAAATTTGGAGGTGGAGATGTTCACTGTCCAGGTACAAAATATTGAGAAGAGTAAAGAACTGAGCAGAGATAATTTTGAAAGCCTTTTGTTAAATATTACAAACTCATTTTATTTTGTTAACAGTCTTAGAGATATGTCAGTGATGAAGTACATTCCTTGTATTTCGGTTGAGGGAATCTTTTTTTTTTATGAGACTCTATATAAAACACCACACAAAACCCAAGGTATGTTGCAGTTATACAGTTGTTTGTTCAACATTTATTAAAAACCTACTATAGCTCAGGGCACCTGGGTGGCTCAGTTGGTTAAGCCTCCAACTCTTGATTTTGACTCAGGTCATGATCTCACAGTTTGTGAGTTTGAGACCCCATTTGGGCTTTGTACTGTCAGCGCAGAGCCTGCTTGGGATTCTTTCTCTCTCTCTCTCTGTCTCATGCGCTCTCTCTTTCTCTCTCTGACCCCTCCCTCACTCACACACATGCTCTCTCTCTTTCTCTTTCTCAAAATAAATAAATATACTGTAAAAGAAAAAGAACCTGCTATATCTCCTCTGAAAATAACTTCAGATATTAGAGACAAAGATTTGGGATATATATTAAGTAATCAATGTTTATTTTTGTTTTCTAAAATAAATAGAGACTTCTAAATATCCTCCTTTGAGTTGGCCTCATCCTAATGATCCCCATGTATATTTGTAGATTTATTTGAAACATTCTATCTTCTCATGTTTGATTTGCTCACTTAGGAAAACAATTGGAACATTAAAAAACAAAAAATGACCTCTTGTAGTGGAGAGAAGCTTTTCTGTTCTAAATATTCTATTTTTAGAATAACAAACGAACAGAGAGAATGAAAAGGGGCAGAATAAACATTTCATTTGACAATCTGTCACACACAAAATCGAGCAGCAAGGCTGTGTGTGGTGAGCAGGCGGCTGTCCTAGACCAGCCCTCTACATATGGAAGAAACAATCATTTCTCCCCGAATGCTCTTGCTTTTATTTCTCTTCTACAATTATTCTGGAAATCTACAGACACAGAGCACACAAGCATGAATGGAGGGGAAAATGAAGACATGGCAAATTCAAGAGCAAATGTGTAAACTTAATCTACCCCTGAAGAATATAAAAATGTGTATAGATAGGTTAAAATTATGTTTTCATCCATTTAAGATAACAAGAGTTTTCAGCTTCCTGTTGAAACAAGTTCAACAGGAGAAGCTGCTTTTTATTCAAAACATTTCAAGTTAAAATTCAATTGAAATATCAAATTAGCTTTCTTCTCAGGGAAACACCCAAATTCATCTATTCTTTAAAGACTTTTTTTTCAAGAATAAAGAAACCTCTTCTGATGAACTACCTATAAATGTTTTATTGGTGCTATCAAAAAAAAAAAATCTGGTCTCTGGGCTGCCTGGGTGGCTCAGCCAGTTGAGTGTCCGACTAGATTTCAGCTCAGGTCAAGATCTCATGGTTCCTGAGTTCGAGCCCCATATCAGGCTCTGGGCTGACAGCAAGGATCCTGCTTGGGGTTCTCTCTCTCTCTCTCTCTCTCTCCCCCCTCTCTCTGCCCCTCCCCTGCCCCTGGTCTCTATCTCTCAAAATAAATAAATAAACATTTTTTTAAATATCTGATCTCTTTCAGCTGACTGAAACCGTGGTTCTACTCAGCAAAAGTTTGTCTTTGAACAGCTCTTTCAATTCCATTTGCTTTTATGATTTCATCAGTCTTCTTAAGACCACACTGCCTGGGAGCTTACACTCCAACCCCCTCCTACAAATGAATTCAATAGCTTTTTGGCACAACATTCTGCCTCATTGAATATCTCTGAGCACATCCTTATTATCTTTACAAAAGTGCTTAAATTAATCACATGTCAGTTTCTTCACTTGTAAACTGGGGTAATATAGGGTGGTGAATGAATTGACTAGTTCCATGATCTGAAATCTGCAAGCTGCTGGAGAATCAAATAAGTCATTCAGTCTCAGTCCAAAGACCTGAGGATCAAGGGCTGATGGTCTAAGTTTTGGTCAAGTTCAAAAGCCCAGAACCAGGAGCACAGATGTCCAAAATCAGAAGTTGGATGTCTCAGCTCAGGCAGAGAGAAGAAAGAGAGAGAGAACTCTCCCTTCCTCTGCCACTTTGTTCTATTCAGCTCCTCAATGACACACACCAAAATAATGTTTTACCAACTCCTTGGGCATTCCTTTGCCCAGTCTAGTTGACACATAAAATTAACTTGCCAGTAGTTGATATCTGTGGAGTACATCATGTGCAAGCACTGTGTTTTCTGTTCTACATTTGGAGAAACACTATAGTCCAATGGCTAAAGGTCCTGACTCTGGATTCAAACTGCTTGAAATCATGACCAACTCTTTCCTGCCAATTATTAGTATGAAATCTAGGCAAGTTAGTTCACCTCTTGGTGCATCAGTTTCCTCATCTGTAAACAACAGTATCTATCTCTTAGAGCTGTTGTGAGGATTAAATGAGTTATTAGTAGTGCTTGCTGTTTGTTAAATAACAATATATTAACACGATTTAAATTCTTCACATCTTAAATACTTAGAAAGTATTCCACATATTGGGACTTCCTCTGGCTCAGGCACTATGGGAAAGAAATACAGCGGCAAATTCTGTGACCTGTCTGTACCTTTTCCTGATAACCTTGGGGGTCACAATGCACAGTTTGAGAAATACTGGTTTAAGCTATATTTTCTCTGCTTGTTGATGAGTGTGTCATATGGGACAAAATCAAAGGCCATCCTGAGGTTGAGATATATTGCGTTTATTGCTTTTCTGCTCTCTACAACATGCCTTGCTCTGTCAGCAAAGGCTATTAGATTGGTCTTTGATAATTTGCTCTTCTATTTCATGTTAGTTATTGGTCTGCGATCTTAGTGTTTACAAATTGATTTTCTGGAGATACGCTCCAATATTTTTATACATGCTGGAGTTAATATGTATTGATCTATAATTTTTAACATTAAAAAATTTTCAAACAAATCTTTGTAGAGATCTCTCATATTCTTTAAGCATCTCGCCCACCATCTGTATGTTCTTGGGATAATCCCTTATGACGCTGTAAGGTGATGGTCATCAGCTCTGCTAAGAGAAGCACGTACAAGTATTCTAGGTGATTAGACTTTATTGCTTGCATTTCATCTTCTATCCTTCCTTTTCATCCCTCTTTTACTCCCTCCTTTTTCTTCTCCCCTTTCCACCTTCCCTCTTCTTTCCATTACTATACAAATAAAAATAAAGGTCATGTAAAAACCTACTTGCTCTATTGCTTCTCAGCCTTTTGGCGGAGATCAAGTGTAAAAACTTACTTGCTATAGATATTCTTGAATTGTCTATCCCTCCCATTACAGAATCCTAGTAAGTCTCTCCCATTTCAAATCCACTTGGCAATGCTACTTCCCTCAGTACCACTGAGAGGACAAAATAATAGTCCTGAGAAGATTCAAGAATAAGTTAGAGCCGGCACTCTCTTACCTTTTTAACTTAAACCTCTAGCAAAAAATATATCTATATTTATAAAATATATATCATGTATATAATCTATATACATATCTCTCCCAGAAAACATTCATACATACAATTTTTACACTTGTACACACAACTGAAACAAAACTTTTACAAACAAATATGTAACTTTATTGCATGTGTTAGAGGCTATCTTGGTGAGGATGTGGGGAAACGGGAAGCCTCTTGAACCGTTGGTGGGAATCCAAACTGGTGCAGCCACTCTGGAAAACAGTGTGGAGTTTCCTCAAAAAAGTGAAAAATAGAACCACCCTACGACCCAGCAATAGCACTACTAGAAATTTATCCAAAAGGTACAGGAGTGCTGATTCATGGGGGCACATGCACCCCAGTGTTTACAGCAGTGCTTTCAACAATGGCCAAATTATGGAAAAGAGTCCAAATGTCTATTCTTTGCTATTTAAATATAAGAAATAGTGATCATGAGCTACTAAATTCATTTTACGAGCTACCAATGAGTTGTGGTTTGCTGTGTGAAGGACCCTTCCCTAGACTTGCCTAGACAAGAGTTGAGAACCAGCCCATCTGGAACAACCGACAGTTGCAAGACAGTAAAAAGGAGGTCATTTTCTTTTCATGTAGAGTTGTGTGTATGTGTGTGTGTGTGTGTGTGTGTGTGCATGCACACGCGTGCCATATGATAGTATATTCCTTATTAGTTTTAAAAATCAAAATGTATTTTCGTTTCCAAAAGTGTTGTCAGTCAACACATCACAATACTTGACTAATAAATACAATCACCATAAAAAGCTCTTTTCATGTAGCGACAGCCATTGGGAATGTCGTAGTCTTGCTTAGGGAACTTACACACACACACACACACACACACACACACACACACGGATCCATCCTCCATATAAATGTTTGTGGTATGTATTGAAGGTACTGGTAGAAGTAGCAAGCTTTGTTTGCAAAGTTCGGCCTCAAAGTCTAGAAGGTCAATTTTTTCTATCAACTGGACAATAAACAAATTCAGTCCTCTTTTATTGACATGCAGTATGAGTTCTTCCTTTCTTTGTTTAGAGAATAAGCTGAACTTGAGTGTTAGAATAGTGATATGTACATTTGTGTCGCTTGTAAATGGTAAATTTATACACATATAAGCGTGTGCATCATTTGTGGTTTCATTGCTTCAGTCTCATGAAGAAACTGAATTTACAAAACTGAGAACTTTTAGTCATAACTAAACTGGAAAGAACAGCAAATAAGGTTTTGAGTAGAAAGAGAGAGCATAAGGGTTTGCGGTCCAAAGACAAGTAAGAGTATAGGACTCAAGCAGATAGAAAACAAAGTGGCAAGTGAAGAAGTTGGAATCAAGTACAAGATTCATTAGGTTGAACAGGAGCAGTGAAACTCCAGGCAAAGGCTAGAAAAGATGTAGACATTAGATTTAGAAAATAAGGGGGTGCCTGGGTGGTTTAGTCGGTTGAGTGTCCGACTTCAGCTCAGCTCATGATCTCATGGCTCATGAGTTTGAGCCCCACATGGGGCTCTGTGTTAACAGTTGGGAGCCTGGAACCTGCTTTGGATTCTGTGTCTCCCTCTCTCTCTGACTTTCCCCCACTTGGGGGTGATTTTAGCTGAAGAAGTGAATGGCTCTAGGCTGGAACCAGGGGATACTTAGAAAAACACAGAAATAGTCTTGGAGATGGAGTTTGGGAGGAGTTGAATCTTTGTTTGAACATTGCCAAAGTATAAGAGTCATATGTTTTTAATAAAAGATTTTAAGTGTTTATTTTTGAGAGAGAAAGAGTGTGAGTGGGCGAGGGGTGGGGGGAGCAAAGGATCCAAAGCAGGCTCTGCACTGGCAGCAGCAAGCTCTGTGTGGGAAGTCAGGAACCGTGAAATCATGATCTGAGCCGAAGTCAGATATTAAACCTACAGAGCCACCCAGGCACTCCAAGAGTAATATTTTATAGCAGAGAGTAGATGGAGGAACGTGGATGCTCAATTTGTTAGTTTTCTCCCACTCAGAGTTGTGTCAAATCACATAGCGGCTGCAATCAGCAAAATATAAAATGAGAGAAACTCACACGGATGCTAGTTTTTCAACAAATAATTTACAAGGGGGAACTTGTTTCCTGAAAGAGACCTAAGACGTATATAAGCCAAAAGTAATCGACAGGCCTTGCTTACATCTAATTTTGAGCAAATCATCTCAATAAGAAACTGCTATGAGATTATTGGGGAAATTTTATTTCTCCAACATTTGATGACATTAAGAAACTACCGTTAATTTTTGAGATGTGATAATGGCTTGTGGATGGTATTTACAAAGAGTTCTTATCTTTCAGCAATAAATGCCAAAATACGTAAGCATGAAATTATATGATGTCTAAGATTTTCTTCAAAGTCAAGCAGGGTTATAAGTACATTCAATCATTTGATAAATATTCCAGGGCCCAGAAAAACGTGAGAGCTTGCTGAGCACTTGGTGTCCAAGCAGGTGGGCCATGGAAAGTTCTGACTGTGTGGCTATAAAGAGAACCAATGATGCTCCGTGTATGACACTATGATAATATATCAGAGATCATTATTAATATCTATTTAAAACGTACTAATTATAATGCAGGTGTGCTTTGGAAAAAAATCCTTAATGTGAGAATTTGACTAATGTATCTTTGTTCTTATTGTTTCTCTGCACCCTCCATGTCACCACGACCACACCCTGCACCATCATCTCTGTATGTTGAAATGTTGAGTTTTCCTCCAGCTGAAATGCCATCTCTGCAAAAAACCACACATAGCTCCCTTGTATGGAGGAGACTATCTTGATGTCTTTTATGGCACTTACATGCCCCACCACACAGCACAGCTAGGTAGGTACGCATTCCTATCTTTTACCCAATCAGAAGCTTCTCGAAGACAAGGTCCATTCTAATCTGCTATGCCTTTGTACACAGCCAGTGCATTGCTAGGCCCCCATGAAGACATAATAAATATGTTGATGTCTGCCAAATGAACAAACAAATTTACCAATGGCTAGTGCAAAATTTCCAGACAAAGAAAGGCAAAAAAAGAAACAACAGCATGACTCTGGATTTCTGTCGTCTTCATAGAGGAAGAGATTCTTCCAGACTTAATTAACAATAAAAACTTCATCAACTCATAACAGCAACTAGTTCCAGTTGCAGCCTTTTCATAGAACGTCCTCTTCTTTCCATAGCTGATCAACAGCCACATTGTGTAGAATGGTTTGCTCATAAGCTGTCAAAACTCAAACAGCTCTTCTGTACATAAAGCAAGATAAACTGAAGTTAGAATTGGCTATCCTGAAAGTTAAACTACTTCTCTAAATACAGAATGCATGTTTACTGCTTCATGAGCCTGTTGGCAGTTTCCCTAAAATGACCAACATTAGAGCCATGTAAACATTTTGAAGATTATGCTACAACCATTCTCGTCTTTTCTTTCCTGTAACGATTACTATAATGCATTCATTATGGGGAAGCACGCCCTAACAATGCCTCACTGAATTTTAAGGGAGCAATGGTTGAGAGAAATGCTGTGCATCCAAAAGCTATTAAGAAATCAAGAGGTACAGACCAAAACTTATTTTCAAAGAAGTTAAGTAGCAGAAAATCTCTGGGGCTGTATACTGTTCTGGCTAGTTCATATCCTGCCACTAAATATTTCAGTGTCTGGAATAAAGGCTGTCAAGAATTTTAACATTATTGGGGTGCCTGGGTGGCTCAGTCGGTTAAGCATACGACTTCGGCTCAGGTCATGATCTCGCAGTTTGTGGGTTTGAGCCCCGTGTCGGGCTCTGTGTTGTTTCAGATTCTGTATCTCCTTCTCTCTGACCCTCCCCTGCTCATGCTGTTTCTCTCTCTCTTTCTCTCTCAGAAATAAATAAAGCATTTTCAAAAAGAAGAATTTTAACATTATTTAAGTTTTAAACATCTGTATTTTAAAACAATATAGAATGACCAAACTGGCACACTTTAAGTAGGGGATGGTTACTGTGGATTTTTAAAACTGCAGAAGTGTAATTATTGCAACTTTATTGGAATGAAAAAGAAGGAGAAATAATTTTTGTTTCTATATGTGATAATGAAAGGGGTAAGCATGGGGCACCAGACATTTTATGTTCATGGTAGTCCTGATAGGTAGATGGATTTGGGCAGCAACTAGCTATTTCCTCTGCAAACTGGTTACTTTGGGCAGATACTAGGATGAGGCAAGAGAGAGGTATCTAGGGGTGAAAAATGTAGAAGGTACTCACCCTCAGGTAGCTAAAGATACCAGTTCTGCACTCAAAAGACCCTTCACTTGTCTGATGTTGGGAACAAATGGCTTAAGTTTGTATCCTAGGTATTTCTTTTGCTTCACTCTGGTCCCAGTACTCTTGCTGGGCACTTAGATAATCTTTTCCCGGCTTCCAAATTAGGAGCCATCTTGGAACTGAATTCTGGCCTATGGAATATAGATAGAAGTAGTGTTTTCCCTTTCTGGTCAAACCTACAAAATCTCCTCAAGGACCACCCTCCATGCTGGCTTCTATCTGCCAGCTGAGTAGAGACGACTCTAAGGACTTAGGGGAGGGCAGAACCACTATATGGAAAGAACGTGGGTCACTGAGTCGCCCCTTTGAGAAGAAATGCTCAAGAATGCTGCCCAACCAGGGACACCCATGTTAGGCCCTTAAGTGAGTGAAACAAAAACTTTTGTTATCTTAAGATAATATAGTTTGGGGCTTATCTGTCAAGCATTTAGCTTAGTCAGATTTACCAGAGGTTTAATTCTCATTTTTCTACAGGAAACAGAGGCTCAGAGGGCCTAAGTTAGCTACTTAAAGTCACATAGCCTGTGATGATAGATCTAGGATTGGAACTATAGTCTATCTGACTTCAAAAATCATCTTGTTCAGGGCGCCTGGGTGGCTCAGTCAGTTAAGCGTCTGACTTCAGCTCAGGTTAGATCTCACAGTTCGTGGGTTCAAGCCCCACATCAGGCTCTATGCTGACAGCTCAGAGGCTGGAGCCTGTTTCAGATTCTGTGTCTCCCTCTCTATCTGCCCCTCCCCCACTCATGCTCTCGCTCTCTCTCTCTCTCTCTCTCTGTCTCAAAAATAAATAAACTATAAAAAATTCTTTAAAAAATCATCTTGTGCAACCTCTTCATGTTATATTCTAGAAATCACTAGATGTGACTATTAAGAGTTTACTTAGTATGAAGTTAGTAAATATTTCTAAATATGTTTCTAGTATGCTATGTATAGTTTCTTCAACACATTAAACCACAGAGGCTTTAAGTTAGGAACTAAAATGGCGTTATCCCTCACAGTAAGTCATTTTGAGCAGGTAAATTTACTTAAAGATGCAGCTCTGTTGGCTTTGAGCACTTCCAGGAGTCTCTCCCTCCCCTCCCCTCCACATTACAGTTCCTACCCTCCTCTTTGGATCATCAGATGCTGCCAATTTCCAGAATCTTCATGGCTCTGCTTTCCATTAGGTTCAGCCCACAGATGTGGCTCACAAAAGTTGATGTAATAATAAGGTGTCACAGAAAAGAAATATTTCTTCTATTTCTTTATTGATTCCCACATTTTATTGGGAGAAACTCATATTCAAACAATGAAGCCATTGTTATCTCTTAACCCTGCAAGAGAGAGCCCATTTAGAGATCTATATTTTGCAATATCAACAGATATACAAGATCTATTTGAGGTCTGTTTCGTTTTTTGTGTAGAGGCAAGCCAACCACAACACAAAGACAAACACAAAGACAAACACAAAGGAAGGAGCACAGCCTATACAAAAATGCCTTTGAGTCCATCTACACTCCAAACAATGAGATCACTAATTTTTCTCTCTTCAAAGCAAATCGGCAAGAAAAGATGTGGGCTCAAAATAAAATGAGAGATTTAAAAAGCAATTTGATGTTTTTATTTTTGAGACAGAGAGAAAGCACGAATTGGGGAGAGGCAGAGAGAGAGGAAGAGAGGAACTGAAGCAGGCTCTGTGCTGACAGCAGAGAGCCCAACACAGGGCATGAACTCACCAGCCTTGTGATTGTTACCTGACCTGAAGTCCGACACTTCACTGACTGAGCCACCCAGGTGCCCCCAAAATGAGAGATTATAAAAAATTCTCCATGATTTGAAGAAACAGCTCTATGACACTTTTCCTTACAATGTCTCCTAACTGGGAAATGTGGAAATATCTGCATTTATACATTGCCTCTTTTCAAATTTGATAAAGAATCATTTAAATATCTTCAGTGTTGGCTTCTTTAATTTAAATAGTGAAGCAATGAGGCCTAATCAAAAATCACCATATTTACTTTTGGACGAGTACATATATGTATATATATACATATATATGTGTGTGTGTGTATCTCTTTTAAATACTAGATAAATAACAATAGGAAAATCATTGAATTCTATTTCCCATTAGGAACACATTAGTAATACCTAAATCAAAAGGTATAATAATATGGATATCCTTACAATGAAATTGATCATGGAGGATAAAATTGATCAGGTATACAACATTGTTTAGTATGGATACTCCTTTCATTTCATTATTTCATTTCATTCATTATTTCGCTTGATTTTATTATTTCTCTGTTCCTCAGATTTTGTGATGCCCCCGATTGAGGTATATATGTACCTGAGGTAACATACATGTATATAGAACTAACACATAATAAGACATCATTTTAGAAGGGCATTGCTTACCTGGTTTGGACAGCAAAGACACCACAATTGTGATTATAGCTTTCAGGTAGAGTGAATTTTCGAGACATTCCATCGAACATTTCTTCTCCAGCTAGCCTGAGACCTCCAGGAGAATGAAAGCCATCCCTGTACTGCTCTCTTCTTCAGCATCTAGAACAGACATTTGTAAAACCATTCACATTTTTAGTGTTCTGTTCTAGATGTATTCCTCACCATGCTAAGTAATTTTATCCAGAGTCAAGATTTCAAATCATTTTTATCCTGAAGAATCTAAACTATGTATGATCTCCTGATCATACACACATCCCTTCCACACTCAACCACCTGTGTACAAATCCTACTGAAATTTCTGCAGATATTGTTAAACTTAACCAACAGGGACCTCCTGACCTCTGAGATTCCTGCTCTTTCTCCTTTTTTTTTTTAAGCTAGTAATGACAATATTCTTCAACTAGGACAAGAATCACCAAATCACAGGCAGAGAGCCAAATGTGGCCCACCCACTTGAAAATAAGTTTGAATTGGGACATAATCATCCCCACACATTCATATATTATCTCTGGCTGCTTTTGTACTTACAAAGCAGAGCGGAGTAGTTGCAACAGAGATTTTATGACCTGCAACCTTAAAATAGGTATTATCTGGCCCTATGCAGAAAACGTTTGCCAATCCCTGATCTAGGGCAACCAAGGTAGAAATCCAGGACAGATCATTGATGTCCCCTCCAACCCCTGTCCCTCATTCCCTCATCCAATTAATTTCCATACCCAGTAAATTTTACCTCCTAAATAGTTCCTCAGTTCTGTTTCTGTCTCTATTTTTACTATCATTGAAGCCTACTTTAGGCCCTTATCAATTTTATCCAGATGCTTATAATATCCCAAATGGTCTTCCTGCCATTATTCTTGATCATCTTAAAGCCATCCTCCACACTAGGCAGCATCAATGAATTAAAAACAAATTTGATTCTATCCCCTATTCTGAAAATTTCCTTTTGGCTCTCTAATACTCACAGGAATAATTATCATTACCATGGCATTGCCTACAATAATCCAGCACATTTAAATATCTCTGGCTTCATCACCTACTATTCCCTGTTCTAATTTTATTCTTTAATACCATGAAGTTACTAACTGTTCTCCTGGACTGTTTATTTTTCCTCATTTTGGTTTGTGTATTTGTTCAGGCCACCCTCTATTTCTGGAATGCTCCCCCACTCTCACCTTCACCTCTTCTAATTAATATGGACCCATCTTTTAATTCTCACCTGACATAGTCAGGGAAGTCATGTCTTTCTTTTCCACCCTACCATAACACTTGCGCTTGTATTTATCACAACATGGAAAACATAACATTTTCAGTCTTCTGTTGGTAATGTCTAGAGTGAACTTGTTTCGGAATAACAGAATTTCTTTCCTTCTCCCCTTCCTAACCAGATCCGGATTTCCTTGTTGAAAGTTCAGAGTGGAATTTACCACACCCTCATCTTAAGAGGATAGGCTCTCATCAGCTTGAGGCAATCAACTTACTTAACATTCCTAATCACATTGATAATTTTATCCCATCCTCTTCAGAAAACACTAGCATAAGTCACCTGCACATGCATGCTTTTAGAAAAGGTAGTTCATGGATGGACTGGTTGGAAAGAATCTCAGAACTTTTGCTGGGAATTACAGGTCTTTGACTACAATTCTTCTGCTGGCTTGGTGCGAACAGAATAAAATATTTGGGACCACTAAGGTTTTAGGGAGCTTCCAGCTAATCCTTATTTTGAGGCTGAAAATGAGTCCCATCAGAACAAAAAGTCATCAACTCTTCAATTTCGGTGATATTGCTTTAGTTCAAAAGTCTCTTTAGTGTAAGCCAGTTTGGGTTTGTGATTCTTTTTCTTTTTTACTTATAACCAAAAGAATTATAATACTAATTATCTCTAATAGCTTATGAATATCTTGAGGACAGTAAGTGTGTCTTACCTATGTTTCTTCAATGTGTCACAGAGTGGCTACCACAGAAGATGATCTAGAAAAAATATTTCCTTAACTAATAAATATATTTATAGCAAGGCTTAAAATTGTTCCATCATGTAAAGCCTATCTAAGTAAATTTACTCAAATTGAAGAAACCTGAACTTATGCAATCTATTGAAAGCCATATAAACTTACCAATTTTAACTATTTTACTTGACCAGTGGTAAATAGTATTAGGAGGATTTTGGTAGCCACTTTGCATCTGGTCTCACTAGTAACTATCATAGTATTATACCTATGGAAAATGTCCCTCCCCCATCCCCTTCCTTTTTTTAAAGTTTATTTACTTTGAGAGAGAGAACAAGAGTGAGCACAGGGGAAGGGCAGAGAGAATCCCAAGCTGTCAATGGAACCCCAACGTGGGGCTCGATCTCACAACCCATGAGATCAAGACCTGAGCCCAAATCAAGAGTGGGATGCTTAACCGACTGAGTCATCCAGGTGCCCCGCCTTCCCTTGCTTTTCAGCAGTTACTTGCTTTTTTCTGGGTGTGTCATCCATTCATCTTCCGTATCTTATGCTGTTTCATGTTCTATTTAGACTTCTAGACAATAGTTGTTTCCATTTATTTAGCTCTTTATGCCCATTTAAAAATATTTTAATTTATATTATTTTCTCCCATTGCAGTTATTCAAAAATTCCGTTTTAGGTGAGACTACTTAGTGTATCTCTGTAGCTCTAGAAACGAGCTCTAATATAATACTTCACAGTTTGGGGCAATATTGTCAGTTTCAATGCTCACTTCAAACACTGTCTCCTACCTGTTACCCCAAGAAGAAATCCTTTCTTGGTGGGCCATGTACTGGAAGAACTGCTGTATATTGCACTACAACTCTTGTTCTTTCTCTCAAAGAAATGAGAAAACTTTTACCATCAATCTCAATTTGTTTCTGTGAAAATTACCATAAATTACCACATCATATGAATCGCCAAAGTGATTATATTTTAAGTGTCACTAAACATGTATGTCAGCTCTCAGGGACCATGATTTTAACATTTAAGTCTCAAGCCTCCTTTAAGAGATCTAAATCACAGGGGCGCCTGGGTGGCTTAGTCGGTTAAGCGTCCGACTTTCGCTTAGGTCATGATCTCGTGGTTCGTGGGTTCAAGCCCCACGTCGGGCTCTGTGCTGACTGCCAGCTCAGAGCCTGGAGCCTGTTTCAGAGTCTGTGACTCCCTCTCTCTCTGACCCTCCCCTGCTCATGCTGTCTCTCTCCTAGAAATAAATAAAACATTAAAAAAAAAAAGAGATCTAAATCACAATAGTAGCTGAAAAAATAGACAACTAGTCTCCCACTGGTTTACCATCTTGCACTCGTCATGATACCTGCCTGGCCGAAGCTTGATCTAAGGGAAATGGCTCTGACTGGATGGTCACCTATTATGGATGGATCTACCCAAAAGGAAGAAAAAAAAAAATGGAGATACTGACTTACCGGATGTGAATTTAGAACGTCAAAGGGAATCAAAGCACTAGGTAGTGGGAGAAATAACTGAAAGAACAGACTGGCAGAGGAGGTGTGATGTAGAGGAGGTGTGATGAAAAGTGGGGGTCAAAAGTTTGCCAAGTATTTGAGGAAGCAGAGTAAACCTCTTACACTGAGGCAAAAGCAGAGGGTGTAGGAGTGAGAAAAAGCTGCACAGACCCGAGAAAGCTGACTGGAGGGAGTACGGAATCCCGCCAGCCCCAGGCTCTGAGGGGAACCATGTGCTCTTGCTGCCAGCATTCCACAGCCGCCTGTGGGCTTTGAAAATGCCCCCCACCCCCACCCCCANACTTCTCCTGACAATAGGCTTGGTCAGTATTTCTGGTTTTGTTTGTTTTTGGTGTGTAAGATCTACTTGGCTAAAGGTCTTAATTCTTTATTCCAAAATATACCCATGTACAATAAATGTCTTTGTCGTTTAAAAAAAAATTCATTCCACTTTCAATTCCATTTAACTATAAGAATCTAACGGGAGCAATTGTGCTCTCAGACTTAGGGTTTAGCCAGAAGAGGTAAAGTCAGTCAAAAAGTCAAATTTTAGGTAAAAGAAGTTTTTCTATCGCATTTATCTAGAATCCCTTTGGGGGCGCCTGGGTGGTTCAGTTGGTTNCCACCAACCCACCAACCGTGAGATCATGACCTGAGCCGGAAGTCGGTTACTTAACCGACCAAGTCACCCAGGTGCCCCAATATTCACTACTATATGTCTCTCTAGATTTCTTGCATACAGTCCTCTTACATGCATTCATTTTTTATAAGATTCCACAGATTCGTTTTTATATTAGCATGTCATTCTTATGAGAGATAATAAAACATATACTTTAAAATTTCCCCTACTTATCTTCCCTCCATCCCAATTTGTTTATTTCCTTGAGATTATCCTAGTTATTTTTTTAAAATTTAATATTTATTTATTTTTGAGAGACAGAGAGAGCTCGTGAGCAGGGGAGGTGCAGAGAGAGTGAGGGAGACACAGAATCTGAAGCAGGCTCCAGACTCTGAGCTGTCAGCACAGGGCCCAACGCAGGGCTTGAACCCACGAACCGTGAGATCATGACCTGAGCTGAAGTCAGACGCTTAACTGACTGAGCCACCCAGGCACCCTGAGTTTATCCTATCTCAAAGATCTAAGCTAATTAAAAGAATAAGTGAAAATCCAACTGTTATTCAGAGATCCTTAAATAAGATTAAACCTAGAATGTAGAACATTTAATTTTCACTTAATTTTTGGAAGCTACACTGGATTTCTGAGAAATTCCTTTCTTCTCTCCTTTTCACAGCAGAAGATTTTTTAAAATCTGGAAGGGCCCCGGTATTCAATTGAGAGCCTCACATGACTTCGCCTCTAGTATGAGGAAGACCAGTAGCAGGGAGTGCAAAGGCAGAAATCTCTTGAAGCATTCCATCACCTACACCAAAAAGTCTAAAATCATTGCTGGAGAATATAATGCAGTAGGTATCCATATAATTCCACTCCTAAAACTATCACACAAACATGGAACAGCTACTACCATTAGAAAATCAATATGTCTGAATAAATATCAATATTGTCTATAATTAAAAACAAAAAATTAATGCCACTACTTTTTGTTTAATCAGTTTTATTGCTCTACCACGACAATGAAGTACATTTATTTTCCAAAGATCTTAGGACTACTGTCATATGGCAAGTGATTTCATAAGATGGTGCGACCTCCACTCAGGGAGTTGATCAAACTTCCACAGTGCCATACCATTAAGTCAGTTTTGTTTCCTCCCTCAGTACCTGCCCTCCAAAATGCATACTCTGCAGGTTAATCCGCAGGACATCGTGAAAATGCCCAAATGTTCTCTGGAGTAATCCAACGCTGCATACTGATCAATCAGAAAATACATTGTCTTGCATACTGATCAACCTAGAAAATACGGTTCACTAGCAGTGAAATAGAGAATAAAGGCAATAATCCACTTGAATTCAAACCCAAACATGATTAACCTCGAATATCCAGACAATTGTGTAAGGGTAAAAGTTGTTACAGTTTTGGTTTTGTTTTCATTTTCATTTTCTGGGTAAATTATTTGAATCTTTTACTTTTGCTAGCACAGACCTTGGGAAGGTCACATTAGTCCTATAAACCTGTAAAGGAGTAATTTGAAATACCATAAATAACAGAATATATGGGCACACATTTATTTGGGCTCCTTAAAATAAAAATATAAATTAATCACATATTTATATGCTCTCAGGTATAGGTGATTATCACCATGCAAAATATTGTACCATGTATTCAATTTCTATAACATTCATTCTAGCATGCTACGATTTATAATCCTATCAAGGCACATCTATTGCAAAACCCTTTAGAGAAGTATGTAGCGAGCGCCAAATGGAAGAAAAATCTGCTTTTTAAGGAATATATAAATGCATCCTAAGTGCATGCCATTTGATTCATATACAGCAGCTTTAGAATGCAGCCTACAGTTCACAAGCCATTGGTAATCATGCCTATTCTGAAAGTAGGGATAAATATGTGATGGAATATTGGAACCTTTGATAAAGTATAACCGGTATCAAAAGTCAGTAGTTATAAAAATTATTTATTGCTTACTTAGCCAAGCTCTTATAACTCTGTCTTCGCTAACATTTAAAGACACAAAACAAGAGCTAAGACTAATATTAGAATTTCTTTTTCTTTTATGTTTTCTATTATATTTCCAACTTATATTCTAATTAGGAATTCCCAAAGATCAAGAACCACCAACTTTCTTGAGCAGCTGGACTCCCAGCTGGGTGTGTCGTATGTGTAATAGCTTCAGTAATTTCTTTCTTTTCATGTGTCTTTTTTCTAGGTTGGCTGTATTGTCTAGAATGAGATTTCCTTTGCAATCAGTACTGTGCTCATTGTTTTGTTAATGAACCTGATTTATAAACTCACATTTTACATATTTTAAACATTGCTAAAAAACTTTCAGATGAAATGTTTTTCTGCCAAAGCCCTTCATTCTTGCCATTACTCTAATATGAATGCAAATGTATTTAGAATAACTGATAAATATTTTATATGGAATGATATTTATTTAACAAAGAGTTGATCATTATAAGCACATTAAACTTTGAGATACCTGATCAAAATTGGCATAGTTTTTATTATTCTCTTTTATAACAGAATACAGAAGACATATTAAAAGTAATGATAATTAAGGAATGTTAGTTTAAGATTGTGGAAATTCTCAAATTTGAAGGAATTTAAGATGACTAAAGGGATAAATATGATCTGAGTGAGTAAAAAAACCAATGAACCTCAGCTAGACTCATCAAAAGAGAGAGGAAGAGACCAAAGAAACAAAATCAGAAATGAACAAGATATTACAACTGACACAACAGAAATACAAAGTATCATATGACCTACTATGAACAAGTATATGCCAACAAATTGGAAAATCTAAAATATGCAACCTTCCAACACTGAATCATGAAGAAATACAACATCTGAATAGACTGACTATAAGTAATGTAATTGAATCAGTCATTTTAAAACTTCCAAAACCCAAAGTCTCAGAATGAGAGAGCTTTCACAGGTGAATTCTGCCAAACGTTTCAAAAAGGGTTAGTACCTCTCTTTCCTGAATTATTCCAAACAATTGACGATAAAGGAATCCTTGCAAACTCATTTTATGAAATCAACATTATTAGTCTGATACGCAAACCCGACAAAGACACCACAATACAAGGAAATTACAGACCAATAATCCCAATAAATATAGATGTAAAACTCCTCAACAGAATATTAGCAAATCAAATTCAACAATACATTAAAAGGATCATATGCCATGATCAAGCGGGATTTATCCAAGATGTAAGGAAGTTTCAACATCCACAAAGCAACCAATGGAATATACTACATTAACAAAACAAAGGATAAAAATCACATGGGTAACTCAATAAATGCAGGAAAGCCTTTTGACAAAATTCAACACCCATTCGTGATAAAAACAAAGTAGTAGGGCACATGAGTAGTTCAGTTGGTTGAGCATCTGACTTCAGCTCAGGTCATGATCTTGTAGTTTGTGAATTCAAGCCCCACATTGGGCTCACTGCTGTCAGTGTAGAGCCCACTTCAGATCCTCTATCTCTTTCTCTTTGCCCCTCCCCTGCTGTACTCTCTCAAAAACAAAACAAACAAATATTAAAATAAAAAACTCAACAAAGGGGGAACAGAAGGAATGTACCTCAACAAAATAAAGGCCAGATATGATAACAGCTAACATCATAGTCCATTGCAAAATGCTGAAAGCGTTTGCTTTAAGATCAAGAACAAAACAAGGGTTCCCACTCTCTCCACTTTTTGTCAACATAGTATTGGAAGTCCTAGTCACAGCATTAAGAGAAAAAAAGAAATAAAGTATATCCAACTTGTGTGTAGATGACATGATACTAAAATCAAAAATCCTGAGGACTCCACCAAAAACTACTAGAACTAATAAGTGAATCAGTAAGGTCATACGACACAAAATTAACATGCAGAAATTGGCTGCATTTGTCTACACGAATTATAAAGTATCAGAAAGAGAAATTAGGAAAGCAATCCCATTTAAAACTGCATCAAAAATAAAAAAATACCTACTTATGAATTTAACCAAGGAGATGAAAGACCTGAACTCTATAACTATAAGACACTGATAAAAGAAATTGAAGAATGACAAATGGAAAGATAGACCAAGTTCATGGGTTGATAAAGTAAATATTGTTAAAATATCCATTTTACCTACATCAATTTACAAATTCAATGCAATCTCCATCAAAACCATTGGCTTTTTTTTACAGAACTAAAACCAAGAATCCTAAAATTTGTTTGGAACCACAAAAGCCCCTGATTATTCAAAGCAATCTTGGAAACACCAAAGTATTTCCAGATTTCAAACTATACTACAAAGCTATAGTAATCATAACAGCATGGCACTGGCACAAAAATAGAAATGTGATTAATGGAATAGAACAGCAATTACAAAAATAAACCCACACATATATGGTGTCAATTAATCTATGACAAAAGGGGTCAGAATATATCATGGTGGAAAGACCATCTTTTCAATACATGGTGCTAGGAAAACTGGACAGCCATATGCAAAAGAATGAAACTGCTATCTTATACCATACACAAAACTGCATTCAAAATGGATTACATTTGAATGCAAGTCCTGAAACCATCAAAATCCTAGAAGAAAACATAGCCAGTAAGTGTTTGGCATCCTTAGCAATATTTTTTTAAACCAATCTCCTCAGGCAAGGGCAGCAAAAATTAAAATAAACAAGTGGAATTAAATAAAACTAAAAAGCTTTAGCATAGTGAAGAAAACCATCAACAAAACAAAAAGGCAACCTACTGAATGTGAGAAGGTATTTGTAACTTATACAGTAGATAAAGGGTTAATATCCAAAACATACACAGAACTTACACAGCTTAATATCAAAAACATAGGGGTGCCTGTATGGCTTAGTTGATTAAGCATCAGACTCTTGATTTGGGTTCAGGTCATGATCTCAAGTTTCATGAGATCTAGCCCCACGTCAGGCTCTTTGCTGACAGGATGGAGCTTGCTTAGGTTTTTCTTCCTTTCTTCTGACACTCTGCTATGTACAAACACACACACTTTCTCTCTTTCTCTTTAAAAAAAAAGGAAACAAACAAACAGATTTTTAAAAATGGGAAGGGGACTTGAGTACACATTTGTCCAAAAAGGTATACAGATGGCCAACAGACACATGAAAAGATGCTCAACATCACTAGTCATCAAGGAAATGTAAATCAAACCAGTGAGATATTACCTCACACTTGTCAGATTGGTTATCATCAAAAAAAACGAAGAACTAACAATTGTTGGCAATGATGTTGCATACAATTGTTGGCAAAAGATAAAGGAACTCTTGTACACTGTGGGTGAGAATGCAAATTGGTGCAGCCATTAAGGAAAACAGTATAGAGATTCCTAAAAAAATTTTTTTTAAAAACTATAATATGATCCAGCGATTTCACTTCTGCGTACTTATTCAAAGAAAACAAAAACACCAAATTTAAGAGATATATACACCCCTATGTTCATTGCAGCATTATTTATAGTAGCCAAGATAAGGAAGCAATTTAAGTATTCGATATGTGAATGGATAAAGAAGATGTAATTTATATATTGACTATTACTGAGCTATAAAAAAAAGAGATTGAAATTTGCCATTTCCATGGCATGACCCATGATAGGGTCATATTCCGGAGTCTGACTCATCTAGGTTTGGTCACTTCCACAGTAAAAAGGAAAGCTGAGGTCTCACTGGCATGTGTCGAATGAGGGAGAAATAATTGCTCAGAAAATTAGGAAGTCTTACTCTTTCCTGAAATTTTGCATGGTTGGCTGCTAGTTTGCTAAAAACAAGGAATTAACAGGAGCCCATGGTAACTCAGATAAATTGTTCCTATTATGAAAGATTATTTAATCTTTTATTCCTTCCAAAATCACAGGTATCAATTTTCTCATTGGGGATAATAAGATAATACCTTACTCATTACTTTCTTGTAAGAGAAAATAAAATAACACATTTAAAGTGACTAACACAAGTCATCAATAAATAGAAAGCACTGAGTCTTCTTTCTGCAAAATAGTAAATGGTCAGAAAGATAGCCAAGAAGGAGATCATTAAAATTCTAATACAGCATAATCATCCTATCATTCTGCTATCTGTTCATTATTACTTTGTGCTCCCCTGGCGGAGGAAATGATCAGAACCTATTGTCTTATGGACAAAATAAAGGAAAAGCATTATTATTTTTACTTCCTTAACACTGTTGCCATTGTCTTAAGAAAAGAAACGACTGCAAGGTTCCAGTGGGGAAAAAATAATCTGTGGCATAGCCATTCTTACAAAAGCAGACTAATAGGATGGAACAGCAAGGCAGTAATCTATAAAGATCTGGTGTTTTATTGAGTTACAAATTTGAGCCCAAAGATATGAAATGCCTGCTTTGTCATGTCACTAGGTGAATTAGTGATGGAAAATGAAAGAGAACCCAAGTCTATGGATGCCTAGATGAATATTCTAATACGATGCTACATTTCCTATAAATATTAATAATAAAAATGTTTATACATACTCAAATGTATAAATATATAATGTGCGATTATATACTATACTATATATTAATATATTGTTGATTGATTAGATATGTGTATATGTCAATATATAAAGTAATACATATATGGTAGAACATGAAAGGTATGGGATATGAAAGAAATCTAGTAGAAAAAGTTTAGAAACACAAACTATTTTTCTCAGTTTAATCAATGCTGACTTGAGATGGCTTTGGAAAAGAATTGGTCATCTTTTTTTCCATCCTGCAGATCAACTTCTAGCTTTTGCAGGTAAGGCAGGATGGTACCAAAGGTCTAGGTTTCCAGGACATATTCTTTCTTTTAGTCCACCATTCTGCCCATCACTCTGTAAAGCTTACTCTTTCTTTCATTTGCTTCACTACAAGTCAGAAATCACATGAAGGCAGTTTGACCTCTTTCTTTGCTCTCCAAAATACACCATCCAGATTGGCATCTTAGTGCCTCTGACACTATATTGCTGCCATTCATTGTGTTAGAATAGGCTTCTCTTAGAATATTGGTGTTAAAAACATATGCATTTTATTTCCACCTAATGGGAAGTGCATTCTGAACATAGTGAGTCTTCAGGGCAGTTCATGATAACTCGGATTCAGATACCATGGACCTATAGCAACTCTCAGGAGCACAGCCTGCAGCCCAGGACCAGAACTGGACACGGAGGAGTCCTTCTGAGTGCTTGTCCGGCCCTCCCAGCCTCATCCTCTGGGGGCACATCCACCCCTTCCTTAGGTTTGTCGCATGGGAAAACTCCCCTCCCCTTCTTCTCCAAGAGAGGAAATAAAAGCTGCCTTTACCCTCAAGCCAAGAGTTGACCCCTGTCGGAGTTCTTTTAAAATAGAGATAGAGATAGAGATAGAGATAGAGATAGAGATAGAGATAGAGATACAGATACAGATAGAGATACAGATAGAGATACAGATACTGATAGGTACAGATGATGTCTATAAAATCCAATTTCTAGGTTGGAAGACCTAGCTATTGGCCTACAGTTGTGAGCAACACCTGTGCATGTGACATGAGAACCTTCATTGTAGCAAGAAAACAGTGATTGCCATTTAATCTAAGGAGTTGTTTAAATGTTTATATGTTCAATGTTTAATTAATAGGATTTAAATTGATGGCATAAGATCCTACACAAAATTTTCATATTAACTGTAGTGATAAGGGTACATACAGGGATGAACTAAAAATATGTCTATATTTGTATACCGGCATGGTCTGTATCACTTTTAATGTAAGAACTGTCGTATTAGGTCTATTTCAGTTTTATGTAACTATAGGTTTGCCATTTATAGGTATAATTATCCTGAGAAGTTCTGCATGTGGTAGGTTATATCAAATGATTGTCTTCTTTAAATGTGAATATATAGTGTTGAGCACAGGAAAACATTAATGTTATAGTAACATAATTGTTTCAGCCACTGACAAAGGAGTTTCCTGTGTGATTAGGTGTGAATGTATTATCCTAGATACCAAACTCATTCTTTAATTTCAGTAGTTCCCAAACTGGTTTTTCAACCAGCAGCATCAGCAAGACTGAAGAGCTTGCTAGAAAGGAAAATTCTTAGATGCATCCCAGACCCACCAATTTAGAAACTCTATAAAGGGATGCGACAATCTTTTCTACTAAGTCTTCAGAGATCTCTTAGGGGAGCGTGAAGGTTGTTTCTCCCGCACTGTGCACCTGCATTTCAACAACACGGTAGGAGCCTACCTTTCTGTGTCCCTCTACACAGAATCTGTTCTATACTCTCCCCCTCCTCTCTTCTCTTTCTGGAATTTACCAATTTGTTGACAGCAACACCAAAGCCTTGCCCAATGTGATGGTAGCACAGCTGTGAGGCTTCTGTAGTAATTGCCTGAGTTCTAGAATCTTGTCATTTTAGTAACAAGTCCCTTCTTTGCTATTATTTGTTCCAGTATACTTAACTTAGGAAACTTACATTATTTTTAAAGGACGAAAAACATTTTTTAAGTTTTATTTATTTTGAGAAGGAGATTGAGGGTGAACAGGGGAGGTACAGAGAGAGAGGGAGAGAGGGAGAATTCCAGGTGGGCTCTACACTGTCAGTGCAGAGCCCAAAGCAGGGCTCAAACTCACAAACTGTGAGATTATGACCTGAGCCAAAACCAAGAGTCAGATGCTTAACTACTGAGCCACTCAGGTGCCCCAGTACATTTTATTTTAAAGTTTATTTGTTTATTTTCAGAATGTGTGTGTGTGTGTGTGTGTGAGAGAGAGAGAAATGGGAGAAAGGCAGAGAGAGTGGGAGAGAGAACCCCAGTCAGGCTCCCATCCCACCCCAACCCTGCGATTATGACCGGAGCCAAGCCAGGAGTCAGACGCTTAACTGACTAGCCCCGGGTAACTTTTTTTTTTTTAATTACAAAAAGGAAAAAGAAGAAAATAGATATTCATAAAGAACAATTCCTAAAAACAAAAACATTACTTATCTGTTGTTTATATTTTAGTATTCCATTTATTAAGTACTTACTAAACATCCCATATGCAACTAGCACAATGGCATATGTCAAGAGTAATATAACATTTTCAGTATATATTTGATAGTTATTATCTTACATATTTTACTCTTGTTTTTTTTTTTTAAATGTTTTATTTATTTCTAGGAGAGAGAGAGGGAGACAGCAGAGAGCAAGGGAGGGTCAGAGAGAGAGGGAGTCACAGACTGAAACAGGCTCCAGGCTCTGAGCTGGCAGTCAGCACAGAGCCCGACGCGGGGCCCGAACCCACGAACCGCGAGATCATGACCTAAGTGAAAGTCGGACGCTTAACCGACTAAGCCACCCAGGCGCCCCATATATTTTACTCTTGTGATGGACACTGAGATTATACAGTGCTGCCAATCTTACACAATATCCACTATGACAGTTCCAAGATTGTGTAATAATGTGTATTATTTTCTAAAATTCACCCAGTGTGATACTGTTACTTTGACAAATTTGGATGAATTTCAAAAACTGGCAACATTTTTATATTTATTATCAAATCATTAATTTCTAGAACTATTTTAATAATATATTTAATCATCTCTTAGATTAAGGATATCTTAATTTATTTATATCATCTTATATTTTTTCTTACGTTTAGATGTTTAAATATTGGCTATGAGTATTGTTACAGCTGTTTCTTTATGTAATAATTTTCTGATATCCCTGTAAATATTATTTGAACAATGATACCTATTATCATTTATGCTATTCTGTGTTACAATTTTTTTCCATTAACTTAAAAATGTTTGCCAGAGTCTCATAAGGCCACTAAATCTGGATATATATGTTTAAAAGGAGATTATTCTGCAGGTGGGTTTGCTGGTTATTGTCAAATCAAGTAATCATGACTCAGTTACTTTAAAAAGTGAAACAAAACAGTTTATAATTCATTATTTCACAAAGGTATGCCTATTTCATGACAACTACACCTTTATTATTGGCATAATAGAAAAAAAAAGGCTCTTGCAGTGAAAAATGAGAAGAAATTAAGCTGGCAGTTTAGAATGGGGGATGACACTTAAAGTGAGCTCCGTGATTCATGTAGAATAATCTATCCTTCTAACATATTCAGCAGCTAATTATAATGCTCCTCTAAATCAATCTGTTTTATAACCATATTTTTAAAAGACTACTCTTCAAATGCTAAATTTAGCTCCAGACTCTTCAAAATTAGAGTGTTTCCAGGAAAATGGTGACTTTAAAGAAGTGTTCTAGATGTCAAATTTGGACCGTTTAACCAGAGAAGTGATAGCGCTCAGTGAGTTGAGAATTTATTTTACAGTAAATTATATTTAGGGTTCTGAGAAAATGTTAACTATTTTTTCAAATTCTGAAGATCTTGTTGCCTTTTCCTTGAGCGTTTGTTTACTGGTTAAGCTCATAGTTACACACTTACCCACAGTCCAGTTCTGTGGTGAAATGACAAATATTTCTCTTAAAATAAACTTTCCATCTGTATGATTTAGATCTGGACCCTGAACTTCTGCAAAAAGCATTTTCTCTTATTGGCCCTTTACCTGTGAAAGTAAAATAAAGTAGAATGACCAGGACGAAGTATTTTCAACATGTTGTCCTTAACAGTCTCTAAACGCCCCAATCTTTTCTGATGTTGATGCTGTTTAGTAATAAATAAGGAAATTATAATCCTAGTATAATATATCCTTAAATGTAAATTATTAACCTATTTACATCTTATCCTGGTCCTTAAAGATCACTTTCACATTGGAACTATATTAGTTGTCCTTTTTCTTTAAACTGCCAATGAGAAAGGGAAGAAAACTCAGAGAAAATTTTATATGTATTCAAGAACCCACCAAATTAACATAGCAACATTCCGCTAACCATTATAAACGGAGAAAACGAAGTTATGGCCCTGAAATACCTCTAAACTCCAACTTTATGTTTGGGTGTGCAGGATACAGCATCATTCACTATTCTGTGTTAAACCATGCATTCAGTTGTTTCCATTTATATTGCATCAAAGCAGTTGAAATCCAATTGAAAAGTTTCTTTAGACAGCCATTGTGTGGGAACATGATGTCAATATTAATAAAGGCTGAATTTCCCCTTGGCTCACTTCTTACAGATAAGCTTTTCAATAATACACTGCTTGCACCAAAGGTCTGATGGGACTGGGAATAGTAAAAAACACTAATAAAAGAATGTTGAATGTTTTTATATTAAATTTCCCCACAGGCAAACTGAAAAGCCTACTTAGAGAACGCCAATCAACATGGCACTTATTAAATGTAACAAGAGTCCTGTTACAACAGATCTTTAAAGCCCTAAAAATGAATTAGGAAATAGAGACCAAAGACCATCGCAAATTCATTTTTAAATGCAAACCCTGGACATCTCACTTGATATGCACGAAATTGACCCTTGCTTATTTGATCTTCAAAAATGATCCATTTATGGGAGATCACAACTTTTAAAATTCTTTTACTTAAAGAAAGTAGTGGACGCGTTTACCTAAAATAAATTCTAGATATATGTCTGACTAAGCCATCCAAAAGAAATAAAAGGCTTATAGAGAAATGGTCACATTCTGCTTATTTAAAAAATAATAATGATAAGAGAAATAACATACCAGGACAGTGACTTAAATGATAGCTTGATAAACTGGAGATAAAGAGGTAATTTTCTTAAATAACTGATATAAACCTAGCAAGATGTAGTCCAATTTAGAACAAAAATAAAGACTTGCAGTTCTTAAATATTGTTTCAGTATAATAATGCAGGGTTTGTCCTCAATTCACAGACTAACCAACCATCACTTTTATCTGAAGTTAAGGAATATCAAGGTGGTGACAAATATATTAAATCTGCCCATCTTTGAGAACTTGAACCCCAGGCAGAGACTAACCTGGGTTCAACAATAAAAAAATACACAATTGCTAACGTTAGCCATTTTTCAAAGAAAACAGATGGTCATTGAGACTTCAGGATAAAATGTAATGGCATAGGAGCAATTTTTCTCAAACAGATTTTATAAATCTGTTAAATATCATGATGTTTTTCTTTTCTTTGGAAAACAAAAATCTTCTCACAAAGGAACTGTTTACGAAGTCGATTAGATTTCCCAATGTTCAGGTGAATAAGATCTTTTTTCTAATTTTTAAAAAGTGGACATTAGTATAAGAAATTCCAAAATGACACAAATGATGTAAATTTTCTGCAGTTTTTCAATTCAACAATGTATTGATTATATTTTAGGTAATTGACTCTATATGTTGGTATACATATATGTATACAAAACACACCCATTTTAAAGGAAATTGAATAAATCTTTCAAATACACTTAATTATCCAACTTATTTATCTTTATAAAATTAGCTAAATTTTAGTTAAAACTTATAGAAGATGATAAAATTTAATTTAAACTTGTGGATTTAGAAGTAAAGCTACTTGCCTTTACTTCATGTCTGAATAGCTTGTCAGCATGAGTTTCATTGAATTTTATAGTACAATTAAAGTTTGTCAGGATACAAAAGTTGGTCAGGGTATACAATATTTTTATGTAGGGTGCTATGTATTTCTTTATTCTCATATTTGATTTAAACCTTATTGTGGAAAAGATTTCAAAAGAAAGGACTCAACTTTTGGATACTTTTATAGCCATGGTAAATTCTAGATTCTTTTCTTGACACTTTAATCAGAATATAACAGCATTTTTAGGGGTGCCTGGGGAGTCAGTTAAATGACTTGTGATCTCAGCTCAGGTCTTGATCTCCAGGCCATGAGTTCAAGCTCCACATTAGGCTTCATGCTGAGTGTGAAGCCTACTTAAAAAAAAAAAAAAAGAAAAGAAAAGAAAAGAAAAAGGAAAGAAATGAAAAGAAAACAAAACAAAAGGAAAAAATATAATATAACTTATCATTTTGAAATATAGTGAGGTTATTTTTTAACAGATATCTTACACTCACCCATCTCTTAGTTACTGGTACTGTTTTATATTAGTTCACAGAGTTTTGAATCTTTATGTTGATCACTAATAAGAATCTGTTGTGACTATAAAGCTTTTATCTCATCTTTTATTTGTATTTATAAGATTTATTTTTGCTATGGATTGTCAAATTTATTACAGCTAAGGTATAATTCTGTTACTTGTAAGAACTTATAAGAAGAGGCTATAAGAAGATTTTCAGATCTGAACCCTCTCTGAATCTTACTGGGTACCTATCATGGTACCTTATACATTGTAGATGTTTAATTAAAATCTATTCTTAGTAATAATAAAAATATGGTTTTATCCTAAGGCATATGCTGATACATAGTTTATAAGTACCATGAACTGAATCTATATAATGTTTATACTTTTTAAATCATTTACATAATATTACAACCCTAACGCTCCATTTTTGAACTTTTCCATTTTTGTTACAATTAATAAGTTAAGTCTGATTCAATAAGCCTTATGTAAAATAAAATTTCACTCAACTTTATATAAACACATTTTTCAAAGTTTGTTTACTTATTTATTTATTTTGAGAGAGAGAGAGAAAGTGGAGGACGGGCAGTGAGAGAGAGAGAGACAGAGAATCCCAAGCAAGCCTTGTGCTGTCAGCACAAAGCCTAACACAGGGCTCTATCCCACAAACCCACAAACTGTGAGATCATGACCTGAGATGAGATCAAGAGCTGGATGCTTAACCAACTGGAGCCACCCAGACGCCCCTATATAAACACATTTTATTCTTTTCTTAAAAACAGTGGTGACAAAGTGGAACACCATTCACACTCCTTCTTCTTTGGAATTTTTTCCATGGCATTTATACTCTGGTGGCTGATTTTATAGTGTAGTTAGTTCTACTGTTTCAAGTGAGGTAGGGAAGGGGCAGTTAAAGACCCTAGAAATCAAATGAACACAACAACAACAAAAATAAGTTTCTCTAGGTTTCTTTCCTTTTAATCTAAAATGAAACTGCACAAAAGCATATGTTTCCTGTATATGCCAAGAGGGAACTCACTCTAATCATTTGCACAAGTTCTTAGAGCATCTGTCCATATTGATTTGTTAAAGGGTCCTTACATTTGATTTCACTGGTGAACCTATACTAACATTCCTTAAGATCATACAATGTGTGTAGAGTTGCTTTGTAAACTGCAAATGTGTGTAATATTGCTGTTCTAGAGTAAACTGAAACCCAACTTCATTCCTCATTCATACCGTTTTAATTATTTAGACACCAGTATAATTTTGACTATGAAGAAGTTGTCTCATTTAGGCTTTAAGTGGCCATATATCTGTATATGTCTTTAAACTATATTAATCTTTCTATTTTTTCTAAATTTTCATTTCCTCTTAAATGTGAATGATGAAGCAGAATTGTAAGGTAAACAGCAGCTTATATCTATTATATATATATTTACTGGTTTACCATTGCTTAGTTATATTATGCCTCAGTTGTCATGCATTCCAACGACTAAGATTTTGGAAATTGAAGTCCTATACCTGAACTTGTACAGCTACAATATTGTTTTGTGACCCTTGTATATAACACAACTTCCACTCTGGTTATATATATTTATATTTTACAAATCCTTCCATTGGTAACTTCTGGTGCTATGTCACAATAACATTTAGATTATATGTCAATATGTGAACACTGATTTTTAAGACTATTAAAAATAAAATAAAGTACCATAACATTGTTGTTGATGTTTAAAATATGCTGTTGTTTTATTTAAACTCCAATAGATGGTCATAAATGTATGAAGACAAAAACTATGTAAATAGTTATTGTGAGATAAAAATATTTTACAAACTAAGTATTGCAGTGAATTGTTTCTTTCATGTAGTTTTTCATAAATAAGAAATAGTATTTAAAAATGAATATCAGTGCATGCCAAAGTAATCTATAAATAATCAAATAGCAATCAGACAATTTGAAGTCAAATTATCCTAAAGTGCTTCTAAGTTTCACCCACTCATGTCTCTGACATTTCTTTTCCTGTTACTGAGTTTGACAAGAAAGAAAGATCTCTGGAATAGAGAAAACCAAAATCAATCAATCTTCCTTCTTCCTTCCTTCCTTCCTTCCTTCCTTCCTTCCTTCCTTCTTCCTTCCTTCCTTCCTTCACATAAAACTTCTGAGCCTTAATTTCTTTTGTCTATAATTTGAGAATAGATGCCTATCTTATCTGGTTATCACAGAAAATCAGATGATTAAAAGCTAAATAAAAACTATGAAAAGATAAATATAGTACAGTATTAAAATAGATGGAAGGAGAAATTTTACCTTAATATAAAGCTAATTATTAGTGAAAACATAACAGGCTAGGCTAGAAAACAATTATCAGTGCATTTACCTTGCCTTCCAATGAGACTTAATTTAGATATTTTATATATATGCTTAAAGCCTCATTTGTATAGTAACATGGTCTAGTGATTGAGACACTGATTGGAAGTGCAAAATTCAAGTCCACTTTCAATACTGGTACTCACTATGTATACACCATTGGGGGATTTTTAAAGTTCTATATCCACATTTTTATAATACGGTAAAAAATGCCTGTCATCAAATTAAAGGTTGTCTGAGAGTGAATAATGTTTGCTTTTACTTCTGTGGAGAGAAACACCATAGAAATATAGCTGAACGTTTAAAACATCACCAATAACACTGTGCTAAAGTTGAAAATTTCACAAAGTAAAGGGACAAGGTTGACATCCATTTCAGCTTTTCTTCTTTCCTTGAATTTTTGATTTATATAACTCAAAGGTTAATCTTGGTGAAGCACAGGGAAAAGATAGTTATCCAAGTGACATTTTTTGACATTCTACAGGTATGATATATTAAAGGGTGCATTTAAGAGTCCACGGAATATTGAAAAATATCACACATAGACAGTTTTAATGTTGCTGACTTCTTTTCATAGGTATAAAATGAACAACTTGGAAAACCATCATTACAGTCAGAACTTGGCTGAAAGAGACCATAAGAAGACAATAATTTTCAATTTAGTTCTTCTAAACCCAAAGTTGTTGGGCACCCATTCTGTAACTGAGAACCATTTTCCAAATTATAAATAAATACCCAGGGATGGAAAGAATCCAGGGAGGCGAGGGGGAAAAAAGAGTTGATTAAGATGTCTTCGAGGAGCCTAAAGTCTTGTGAGGCAGACATATTTAAACATGTAAATAGTGCAAGGCAGAATAAAGTAATTGCCATTTAGAGGTTCAAAGTGCTTCGAGAGCCCATAGGAAGAAGTAATTAATTCTGACTTGTACTGTGGGGAAAGCTCCATGGCAAAGAGCTTTTGAAAAGGGCCTTGAAAGAGGTGTAGTAATTTGGTGGGTAGAGAAAAAGAGGACATTCCATGCTGAGTCAGGAACATCAGCACAGGCATAAGGTTCCTTTCAGACCTGTAAAGTCCAGACAGAAAACACGGAGCTTATATATTTTAATTGAAAATTTCTGTAATAATAGGAAAACTGATGTTTGTGTTTCCTTTATCCTTATATATTCTTACCAGATAATTTATCTAGGATTTTAAAGGTTCTGGAAAAATTCTTGAGACTGCTTATTGCAAAATAGTTTCCCTTGTTTGTGAATACTTGCATGTTTTGAATTTAAACAATATTTAACAGCAATTTAAATTCTAATGAATTGTGATCTGTATTGAAAGAATGTACATAACTTCATTTCTTATAAATAAATATTTTCTGGTTTCGTTTATTAGTTGAAACACACTTATATGAAGCAGGCCTTGTTCTCTTATGAAATCTGAGATGCTTATCACCAGATTGTTAGAGTTGAAATGTTTGGAAAGGAAGCAGTTATATAGACATCAACATGTTTGCATGCATGATATTTAAATGAGATATGAAATTAAACTCAAGGCCAAACTTCCAACATTTTGTAACAGTGCCCTGAACCATGAAGTCCAGAACTTTCATTCTCTTTAGTTATCTTGCAGTAGAAGAAAGGGAAAAGAGAAAGCCACTTCTGTTTTAGTCTTTAGAATCATTTTAAAGAATGTTTATACCAAATAAAAATTGCAATCATTATTTTAAATATTATATTAATGTTTGGGAAACAAGGAGCCAATGCTTCATTCATTTATTTTATTAATGGTTAGTTATTTTAAATGGAAAATACTGTGTTAAAATAGAGTTGGTATCTGAATAATATATTTGTCCAAAGGAATAAAGAACCTCATTATTTTAAAATGTTTCTTCTTATAGCTACTACTAAAGCCACTTCTACCTACATTTTATTGGTCATTATTTTTAAAGAGGAATCATAAAGTAAATTCATTTATTTTTATTTTTCTTGTTTTACCTACAAAATTTCAGCATATATTCCTAATATCACAATAAGTAAGGTTAATGTAATTACCACGAACCATAAAAACATACCTATTATCCTTCGTGCCTGCACAAAAGCCCATCTCGGGGCCCAGGTTGGAGTTTTAAAAGTCTGGCGTGGCAGCTGGGATTGGATCCGGTGCCTGACGCACTGAGGGAAAATTGAGGAAACCGATTCCTGGGCCACTCGGAACTGAAAAACAAGCACCCAGGAGGCTAACGGTTCTGCTGTGTGAGGCACCATCGTACACACTCTCAGGATGGAAGCTGGAACATTCAGATGCGAAGCGGTGCTGGGCATCAGGGCACACAGCCCGGAGAGACGGCCTGAACCGCTAGGACCCATCTGAGCACCTTGGATAGGTGACCTTTTCCCCGTCCAGGGTGGGACGGGTTATGTCAAGCACATCTGCCTGAGTGTTCGTTTCTCCAGACTTTTCACCCCCCATGTCTTGAACTGACCAAAAAAACAACACAGAAATAAAACAATATCTTTTCTCTCTCTGAGACTCGTGACTCTTCACTGCCTTTTACTTCAAAATATCTGCTAAGAATAAGAAGAATCCTAAGAATCAAAAGAACCCGAGTATGAATAGAATTTTGATGTGTGCTTATGTTTGTTTAGGGAAGAAATAAGCTTTGATAATCGACGTAAGAAAAGTCCTTTGAAAAGGCAAGAGAATGGGCAAAGATGAAAATCCAATCTTAGGAAAAGGAATTACATTTTCTTTATAAATAGAGGGGAGGAGAAAACAGTGGGATTTGAGGCCTGTACCCATTATTTACTCCTGCATATCAAACTACCTCACCAAGTCAACGAGGATTTGTTATTCACACTTCTGTAGGTTAGCAGAGCTCACTTGACTAGTGCTTCCGCTTCATATAAGTTGGCTAAGATCACTCATTCTATCACATCAACTTAATGAACCGAATTACAGTGTATTATTGAAGTTTCAATATGTTTTCGGGTACTTCATTATTATTTCATAGAGAAGTTAAAAAATATATTTTAGGAATTTATTCTCTCAGTATATGAGAGTTTATCTGAAAGTTAGGTTGTTCTTAAAGATTAAAGTTATTTGTATGTTTCAGATATCACAACTAAAGGATATTCTGTCAATAACTTTGACTTTAACTTGCTTAAACTTCTGGTTTTCAATTGAATACTGAGGATTATCAGATATCTGTGACCAGTACATAAACTCCTAACACAAAGTTTCATTTTATTTATAGGCTATGTAATGCCCTTGGTGAAAAGTGAGTATTATAAGCATTCTCTCAATGATACTTTCTTCATTGGAAATTTGGGTTTCTTTGCCTGAATCCCTAAGACGGCAGTTCCCTAACTGTAACCTAAGTAAGAAACACATGTATTCAATTAAGAAAGTATTCCTTAATCAAATATATGTGTGGCAAATTCTGCACAGTATGACCTTTCCTAAAATTGTTACAAAGTACGTTATCATATGAAAGACATAAAGAAAAAAAATTATTCAGTAAAGCAATCTGATTAACTTTCTTTAACCTGCGTTTTCTCATACTTAAGCAGGAAACAATTTCTTGTAACCTGCTTCTTCTTACCCATACCATGAGCTTGAAAAATGCTATTTTGTGGCATGCGGTTTGTACAATATTAGCTTGCTTTTTAAAATAGGATCCCAACCTTAAAACCGAATACAAAAAAAAGTTTAAAATGGTAAAAATATATTTTAAGACAAATTTATTTGATTTAGTTTTTTACCTCTACCACTAAGGTTTTAGTAAGTGTAATCATGTCTATTTATTGCAATCTCCCTTTTGTCTACTTTTTTCTTACAGAAAAAATATCAATTATACAGGGACAAAGTGTATTAAATTATGTGAACAAATGAGAAATCTTTATTGTAACAATGCTTCTAAAAACTACTTTCTCAATAAAATTATGACTCACTTTTCCTATAACTATATATAATAGTTTTAGGAGTATGAGAAATTATAACTTTATATTTTTATTTTTCACGACATAATGTAGCTAAGGAAATGAAATCTTAGACAGAATCATGTGAAATTGCTAAGATTCAATTTATTTTGATCTGCCTGAAAATGGGAATTTTTACTTTTCAGTATATTAGAATCCACAATTACTCAAAGACATTCCAACCATTCTATTCAACTCCCATTTGTTTTTTATTTGATTTCTTCATTACATATTATAAAAATAAAGGAGAGCCTGAATATCGGTACTACTTTTGAGTAAGAAGTTAACTATGCATATACTTTAGAAATTACGTACCTAAAACAATGTCATTCTGATCGACTGTGACACATTGACACAGCCGAGTAGCAACTAGCTCACAGTTTCTAGTCTCCATCATTTTGTAGTCAGTCTGCTACAAACAAGACTGACAAGAACATTTTTCTTCTATACATCAGTAGGGACTCTATCTAATATATCCTTTACATGCATTATTTATTTCTTTATTTTATTATTTTACTATTTAATATTTATTCAATAACTTACCTGAAAAAGTATTGAAGTTACCAAAAGTGATTTATATATAGATTGCTTACATTTGCAATATAATTGTGTATGATCTTTCAGTGGGCCTTTAGTTTATTTTGTTTCTTAGAATTATAGTGGATTCTGCGCCTCATTTTAAGTCAGCTTGCCTAAATGTTATATAACTACATCATAACTAATTTTTCTGTGTCTTACAGAGAATTCTAGTTTATTATTGTGTTCCTGCTGAAATCAAACAAAAGAAATAGTTGCGTGAGGAGTATTATTGCACTTTCTGTAAAAATATCCATTGTGAGCATTGGATAATATTTTATTCAATGTTCCTAATTTTATTTTATNGCGCCTCATTTTAAGTCAGCTTGCCTAAATGTTATATAACTACATCATAACTAATTTTTCTGTGTCTTACAGAGAATTCTAGTTTATTATTGTGTTCCTGCTGAAATCAAACAAAAGAAATAGTTGCGTGAGGAGTATTATTGCACTTTCTGTAAAAATATCCATTGTGAGCATTGGATAATATTTTATTCAATGTTCCTAATTTTAAAAGGAAAAAAAAAAACTTGGAAATTTGACTTTCAGAACTGGAACAAGAGACAGCTGGTTTCTTCTGATGAATCAATATGTTTGCTTCAAGATAAAAAGGGATCTATTGTCTGTAATATTTTCCTTTTTTTCTTGAGCCACTTGGAACCCTAGAGTTATGTTTGCTTTTAATTACAATACCTTCAGCATGATTTTTGAAATATCTTTTTGTTTTCTTGCTTTGATGCCTGGTTTTAACCCCTATGTTAGGATCCCTGATGTGTGTTTTTTAAAACCATACATCCAGTTTATATTTCTTTAAATAGGTTTAATATTAAAAATACATAAAATATACCAGATGAGGGGTGCCTGGGTGGCTCAGATGTTTGAGTGTCTGGCTCTTGGTTTTGGCTCAGGTCATGATCTCACAGTTTGTGAGTTAGAGCCCCGCATCCAGCTCTGTGCAGACGGTGCGGAGCCTGCTTGAAATTCTCTCCCCGTCTCTCTGCCCCTCCCCCACTCACTCTCTCTGTCTCCTTCTCAAAATAAAGAAACTTAAAAAAAATTTTTTTAAAAACATACCAGATGAAACAAGCCTGCAAAATCACCATTATGTTTTCAGACGCACAGAGAAAAATAATAATGCCTGTGACAGCAAACGGATTTGTAAATACAAACTTACAGTGGTTTGGCAGAAAAATAAAAGAGGGCATTTTGAGAGGCTCTTCAGATTACAAAGTCTCATAAAAATTACCAGGAATCAGTAAAAATCCATGTAGTTGCCAGTGTCCCCAGTTGAGGTTTTTATCAAAAGGTCTATTTCTGGGAATCAGTAAATAGTATGTCACCACAGTGGATAGACAGATTCTACCAAATATTAACCCTGCTAGCATTGTGTCTTCAGGGTTCAGTGCTGGCCATCACTTCAGGTTATGCAAAGTGTTCAAATGCCAAATCGGGTAATGCCCATTTTCACTGATAACCAACCATTGCAAACAACCCAGTCTTTTGTCAGCACAGCGGGCCCGGAGCCATCCATCAGTGCTGGTGTTCTGTCACAAGCGTTTAACTTCAGCACCAGCCAGCAGCTCAAAGCCTTTGTTACTGAACACTGTCATTGCCACTGTTAGGGTGAGGGAAAGACAGGGCTGGACGTTTGGGGGCTTTTTTGTGTGGTTTTCTTTTTTAAATGTTCTTCTTGGGCAGTTATTAAGAAAATTTTGTCTTTGTAGGATTACTGACCCCGATGTGGAAGACAGAAAACCTTTGGAGTACGTAATCTACCGTACCACTTCCTGAAATTTTACGAAGTCTTTTGATTTGGAAGTAAGGGTTGCAGTTAGTTAATAACAATTGCTGCATTGCTTGTTTTAAATTCCAAAATGGAACAATGTGCTTTCACCAGGACAATATTCATACCATATGCTTCTTAATGTTTTGATTCTCCAGGGTACAGTTGAGCAATCTGAGCATCAGATAATGTGTTCTATCCTCCCCAGCACCTAGGTCATATTCTGGGAATAAATTAGGCTTAAAGAAGTTCATTGAGTCTTTCAGCCCACTGGGGTACCATTTAAGGAAGTCACATGTCCAGGACAAAGGGGTGTTGCTGTCTTCCCAGTATCTGGAATAAAGATTTATTTCAAACCTTGGCAGAGGAGTGGACCAGCTAATTGTCACAATTTCAGTCTTTGGTTACAGCACGCATAGACATACTTTCTGAGAAGGTGATCGTATCCAGTGCATATTGAGATAGGGTGAAGGGCAAGAGATGAATGGCTAAGGACATGATGAATCAATAATGAGATCAATTCATATATTACGGTCTCTCTCACATTTGACTTGTTAAAATTTCTTGGTTTTATTATTTTTTTGAAGAGATAAAGTTTTTAACAAAGAGGTTATTACTTCAGATGGGCTCTAACATATACAAGGAGATGAAGTAATCATAAGTGAAAACACATTCAATAGTTTAGGTCTATTTGAAAGAGAATATCTTTTATGAGAGAGAAAACTGCAAAGACAGAAAGAATGCCTTGAACATATATCTAATAAAAATATCTTTTCTTCAAAGGGCTCAAAGCATTTTAATAAGTTAACTTGCCCTTAGAACTTCTTTGTCAGAATGCTGAAGCCATAAAACAAACAGAAACTAAATCATCCTTATGTTTATTGTCTGAGAGAGAGGAAATGTCTCCGTTAGATAGAAGGATAATCTTTGAAAGATTCACTGCTATGCAACTTTCCCTCTTTCAATCCCCGATTCTGTCTTTTCACATATGAAAAGATAAATAAATGTACACATCCCTTTATTTTCCAAACTCACGGTTCAGAATATTTTCTTTGCCCATCTAGCATGAGTTTCCGAGAACCACTTAGCATGAAGACTACTGTGTCATTGGTTAAACGTGTTACTGAGAATTAGAAAATGATTTATCATTTTAGTTGTCCTTTAAAAGTTGATCACTTGGATGCTATCAGTTTTTACCGCCAATAAAATCTAATTATTCTAGATGGTAAAGAGAACACTGTGTGTAGAAGCATTTTCCAATTTCTTGCACTGTATGGAGATCCAAATTGGAAAAACAAATGAAGCAGCTATTACAACAGCAAATCAACTAGCTCAAAAGGACACAGCACAAGTTAGGTATATAACTACTAAGAGAATCAGGACATAGAGTGGAATAAGAGAAGCTTCGCAAGGAGGGGAAACTGGGAGTCAAATAGAAGGAAAGAGGTGAGCGTAATATGCCCAAAACCAGTATTAACTGAGTAATCAATAAAAAACTTGACCAAAACAGGTAAAGGGCTTTCATTTGTTAAAAAAAGGTATAAGCATAGAGCTTCACACATACCAACATGTTCACAAAGGCAGAATATAATTTAATGTATTAGCATCAATCCTTTAAGCATAAACCTGGTTGGTTTCCCAACATGCTGACTTAAAATCCAATGAATCATGGGGCGCCTGGGTGCCTCAGTCAGTTAAGCAGCTGACTTTTGATTTCCACTCAGGTCGTGATCTCATGGTTTGTGAATTCAAGCCCCACATAGGGCTCTGTGCTGACAGCACTGAGCCTACTTGGGATTCTTTCTCTCCCTCTCTCTCTGCCTCTCCCCAGCTCATGCGCGCACATTCTCTCTCTCTCTCAAAATATATGAACTTTAATAAATATTAAAAATCCAATGGAGCAGTAAAGAACTCAGACGTCCTTACATCAAGAACTAATACTACCTCAGTCTAAACCACCATTGTTTCTCCCCATGATATTCTTTCATCAGGAATGTCTGCCTTTACCCTTGACTCCTCTAATGCATTCTCAACACAGCAGCTGAAATGATTCTTTTGAAATGTTAAAAGTTATGTCACTCTGAGGCTCCAAACCCTTCAATGGCTTTCTAACCAACACAGAACACAAGCTGATTTCTTAACAGGCCTATGGGAACTGCCCTCCTCAGCTCTCATTAGCTTTCTGATTACTAACTTCTCTTGCTTACTCTTCTCTGGCCACACGGGGCTACTTGCTGCTCACCAAGCACACGATCTTAGTCCATTAGGGCAGCTATAATAAAAAAATATATAGACTAGTTGGCTTAAATACAGTATTCATTTCTCACAGTTCTGGAGGCTGGGAAGCCCAAGATCAATGCACCAGTAGATCTGGTATCTGATGAGAATCATGTCCTGGTTCATAAACGGGACCTTCTTACTCTGTCCTCACATAGCAGAGGGCAGCAAGGGAGTTCGCTTAGGTCTCTTTGATAAAAGCACTAATACCATTCATGGGAACTCTGTCCTCGTGACCTGATTACTTCCCAGAGGCATCATCTACTAGTCCCATCATACAGGGGTTTAAGTTTTCACATATGTATTTTAGGGGGACACCTTCAGTTTATAGCTCATACCAATAATATTCCCACCTTAGGGAATTTGCGTTGACTGTTCCCTCTGCCTGCAACAGTCTTCCTCCAAGAACCAAAAACCTTCTCTTTCTTGCCTGTTTCAAGTGTGTGCCTGAATGCTAACGTCTTGATGGATTCTACCTTCACCAACCTATTTAAATTTACAATCCACTTACTGCACTCACCTCTATCTCCTCATTTTTGATTTGGACCACCATTGCTTCTCATTTTCCATTTCACTTACCCCTTTCTAGAATTCCAACATATTACATTATTTAGTTGTGTCTCTTTTATGCCTCCTATCATTACTAAGCAAGTTTCACAAGGGCAGATTTCTTTTTCTGTTGTTAACAGGAGGGTGGATGTAAACATTGAAATAATCCAATTATCTCCAAGCATTCCAGGCTTAGTTACCCAGGTCGTGTAGGAGAAACAAATGTTGCAAGAAAGAAGGCAAGGGTTATATTCTAGTCATGTCTGTATTCTCCTAGTTCAGCATTTGGCACATAAGTGGTGTTTGGTATAAATTTGCTCAACTAAACTAAATCTCTAAGGATTTTTTAAAAACTCTAAGTGGCAATGAATGATAAGAAAAGAAAATGTAACTAATATTCCAGGAGTGAATTTCAGTTGAAACTTAAAAAATATTTTAATGTTTTATTTATTTCTGAGAGAGACAGAGAGAGAGAAAGAGAGGGAGAGAAAGAGAGATAGTGTGAGCAAGGGAGGATGAGAGAAAAAGAGGGAAATACAGAATCTGAAGCAGGCTCCAGGCTCTAAGCTAGCTGTCAGCACAGAGCCTGATGTGGGGCTCAAACCCACAAACTGTGAGAGCATGACCTGAGCCTAAGTCAGTTGCTTAACCACTGAGCCACCAAGGCACCCCTGAAATTTTTTTTTTTTTTTTTGCTGGAAACTGTTGGGAGTTTTGTTGCCTATAGCCATTTAAACACTGTTATTCTTAGGTACTTTTGTTTGTTTTCTATAATCAAACTAGTCATCCAACTTGTAAGCAAATAAGGGAGAAATGTTGTAAGCCCAGAGTTTTGAAAGAATGTATGTTTGTTTCCTTTGATTGTTTGTGTTACTTTTTGTCCATGGGACTGAACTCCTCAGAATTGTATCTGTGATTCTACTTGCCGTTTTGTTTTGTTAGATATGGGAATTTGGCCATAAATTATTTCTATTTGAGTCATTCTATAAATAGTAGAATTCCTGTAAGAAAATTCTTCTCTCTCCATTATACTAACAGTTACATTAGAATACGTCAATCCTGCAGAAAATGCACGATGAGTTTGTTTGGAATTGAGAAAATTATGGCATACCTGTGTTTTGTGAAATTTAAATTACTGGTTGGTAAGAAGAAAATAAATAATGAATAGTTTGGGGATGCTGTGGGTCTGATGGATGAGTGGTGTGTGTGTGTGAGTGTGTGTGTGTGTGTGTGTGAGTGTATGTGTGGGCACACACACTTGTTTTGATGGTAGAAGTAAGAATGATCATCTCCTTATTTTAATTTTTCAGGAAGAGACAAAGGATTGGTAACATAAATAAATAAAGGCAGTGAGTAATCACAAATTGGACTTTAGGCAGGAGCAGTTCCAAAGTACTAGAAATGGAAAGAAAAAGTTGAAATAGTTTGAGTTTATAGAATCCTCCTTTAAATAGGCTTTCCTATAAATTATATTAAATGCTAAATTTAGGTCTGGTTCTCTATTTTGTGTTTGAATTTTCCTTGTTACACTCTCTTAGAAGGAAGGCAAAACATATTTTTATGAACACATCGATAAGTTGTCTAGTTCCACTGTATCTTTCTGTGTGGAAAAATTCACTCTCCACTCTAAGATACTGCCCTGAAATTTTCTATTAATATCCCTGGATTTAAACACGATTCATTCTACAGGGAATGATCTTTGGTTCTTTCAGAGAATGAATCAATCCAGAAAAATGTTATACTGCATTAAGATCTAGGCTTCTTACGTGACTAAAGTGGTTTTATATGTCTAAAAGAATTGTGTACCCTAAAGTTCTGTATTGAGAAACCAAGTATAAAACCAAAGAGAGACCAACTCTCCACTGCTAATAAAATGCATTGTAAACAAAGAACGATGTGACCTCCACATTCTCATCATAACATGTGGACTCTTGCTCTATCATTTTACTTGAGACATCAAGTCAGTTGGAAGAGCATCTATGTATGGGCCATGTGCTTAACACTTTTTTAAAATCTCACTTAAATAAAAGCTTTGAAGGATAGCATAATCTGCATTTTTCCTGATGTCATATCGTAGGTATGAAGACATTGAAAGATTTTAGCCAGCCTCATAACAGCAAGTTCAAATCAGAATCATAGATTATTTTTCCCTTTAATCATTCTACATTTTAGAATTTAGTAATCGTATCCTATAATAATGCTTTTGTAGATAGACTTGATTAATATCAGTATGTCACTGAAATCATGATATGCAGTTTATAATAAGGGATTCTTCATTAATATACAATGGATATTAAATTATCAGAAGATAGATAATTTAATATTTACTAATCTGACTGCATGGCTGTATCTGTCTCTCCTCCCTTCAAAAACAGCAACAATAAAACAAAACAAAACAAAAACTCGGTCAGGTTGGAAACTCTTCCTTGGAATAACCTTTTTTAATCCTTTGATGTCTTTTGTCAACAGAAATGAAAGCAATCCTTCATTTTCATAGTAATTTCCTAATAATTTCTGGGTCCTATATACATATAATTTTTAAAGAATTGTATTCCTATTTATACTTGTTGATTGATATAATTTTCATTACAAAATTCTTCTTTTAATCCTTTCAAGTGTTCCTGTTTGGTCACTTTTCTCACTGCAGTAATTTTTTAAATATCTAAAGTCACAGAGTTTTGTTCTGAAAATTGGAAAAGCGCTAGTGATTCCATGATGGGGTTCATAGATGCCACGGTTTGATATATGAATTATGCTATAACTCTAAAAATCATAACATTTACAATTCTGAAATAGTTACCGAGTCTGTGATTTATTCCAAAATATAATGCTGGTTTAAAGTCTTGCTTTCATGATCTTGGGATTGTGATGGTTTGATGCGATAGTCTTGTGATTCATGAGGATGGCTCATTCATTATTTTTGAGTGGGATAAAGATAGTAGAGCTTATTTATAACTCCCTTAATTGTTTGAAGCTAGAGATGGAGACATAAAATTCTACAACTTAGTTTGCCCTATTCTTGCTTATGTTGTGTCACAAGGACAAAGATTCATTAAAGAGACCTTTAAAATGTGTTAATCTAGGTATTTTAATGAAATTTGTTTGCAGGGCAACCTGTCCCACTTATTTATGCTTAGTAGTATTCATACATAATGGTAATGTGCCTGCTCATCTCTAAACCATTAAGGAAAGAAATATGAGAAAAGGGTGCATGATGATTAATTTTGGGTGGACTGCTAAGAAGTTTTTTGCCTTTTAAAGCAAACTGTGCTTATCTTACTTAGCCTTTTAAAAAAAACGTTAAAATTTGAATTAAAATATGCAGTAGACCAGGAACACTGTAAAATTGAAAAGGTAAGTAGTATTTATCACCGTGAATAAAGTATGTGAAATAGATTTAACACATAATTTCTAAGAAGTTAAAGGTTTCAGTGTTTTGTAAAGATTATACCTCAAAATAAATTTCTTTTGAAAATATTTTACTTATTTTTCCACTATCTCTATAGTCCCAACCCTGTTTCTCTCCTTTCTCAGAGAAAGAAATATCCCAGATCTTTTTTGATTAATCATCCCAACTTTGCTTTTCATCTCACATTGTCCTTTGAAGTTTCAACTTTTCCCTTCTTTTATCTTTACTCACTTCTCTACTCTAGCTACCTCTGCAAATACTAAATTCATGTCTAAATAAAACTTCTGCTATGAAATCCTATACTATGGCTATGAATCAAACCACTCCAAAACATAGTGGCTTAAAATCCATGAAGATTTGTGTTTTGCTTATTAGTGTGAAAATTTGAACAGGGATCAGTATGGTTAATTCACCTATGATCGTCTCAGTATCAGCTGTGATGGTTCAAAGGTTGGAAGCTGGAATCATCTGAAAGCTTGCTCACTTACTTGTTGGGAGGTTGATGTGGACCATCAGTTAGGAATTTCGCTGAAACTTTCAGTCAGAACACCTTTCCATGTGGTCTGGGTTTCCTTACAACATGATGTCTGGATTCCAAAGGAAGCATCCCAGAAGAGACGAATCCAAATAGAAACCTTCGCTTGAATGACCTTGCCTCCAAAATCATATAGCATCACTTCCACTGTTTTCTATTAATAGAGACAGCCAAGAAGCCCTCCCCAATTTTAATGGAGGAGTAAATAGATTTACCTCTTGATGGAGTATTAGCAATGTTCTGAAAGAGCATGTTGGGACAGAAGTAAAACTGACCATTTTTGGAAAGTACAATCTTCCACAGTTTGCCTACAAGAAAGAGTTCACAAAACCATATGCAATAAATACTGTCACCCTCCTCTAAGAACCCTCTAAAATCCTATTTCAGTATCAGTCTCATTCTCAAGTACCAGGATTGCTTCCTGTAAGACAAATGCACATACATATGAAGGCTTTCAGGCACACATCTTCAAGTACTGTCCTTTGAGTATAGCTCTCAATCTAAAAACAGGAGAACTAAAGAAATTTCTCCTCTCCCCTACTCCTGGCATATAATGGTGAGACAGATGTTGATAACTACTATATACACTTTCTCCCAAAAAGTAGATATGGGAGGGCTACAGCCACTAATCCACAGAAATTCTGAAGTCAAGCTGAATGTCATATTGCTAGTTTCTGGATCAAGGCTCACTGTTACTGCCTGGAGGTGACCAATTACAGCTCTTGACTCTGTTCTTTGGGCTCTTTGTTAGTCTTTCTAGGAAATCCTTAATTGCCCATAAAAAAATGGCTGAGGTTTTCCACTAAGCAGTTTACTGGACTTCCTTCTGGCCCTTAGTAGTATGGAGATTCAAAGGTGTCTTCATGTCATCTGTGTTTTTTTTTAGTTCAACCCAGCAGTATTTCTACTAGTGAAGTTCTCCTTAAAGCTTTATGGATTTCCTATGGTTGCTACTGGAGTTTAATCCATTATACAAAAGGCACAACTACAAATCTCATTGAGATAAGCCCTTTTCCATCTTAGACTTCCTGTAAGAATGTTGATGGACATAGCCCTTAAAATTCTGAGATGTTCACTTGCTATTTAAGGAGTATAATAGGATTCTTAAGAATCTTAGAGGAACTTTTGTCTGACTAAAAAGTTCATTGACACATTGCCATAAATCTTTCTGAGGTCTTAACAAGTGAACTTCGAGTGTGATCCTTAATTTGATCTTCATTCTGTAACTCTTTCTGTATTGGAGAACCACACGTAGTTGGGTATGAGAAACAATCTTATTTTTTAACTCAGCTTAAGTCTAGGGTCCTTTACATATTTTCTAAATTTTGTTTGGAATATGATCAATTCCTTTTTCATCTACATTTTTCTTATCTCATTTTATTATAGCCAGCAAGAATAAGCCAAGTGAACTTTGAGAGATCTCTAATTGTTGTTCATGTCGAGCCCCTCCGTACACACATATATCTGAATATGGGTTACAATCGAAGGGGAGAGAAAGAATCAACAATAAACCGCAGGCTCTAGTCATTTTTTGTTGGAGATTTTCATGGTACACACCATAAATATTAGATGTCTTATGTGCTGGTTTGTAAGCTATTGTCTTTCAAACTTCTGACCACTCATCTTCTATACTTTGTTTCTGGGGATGGACTCTGAAAATCGTATCCCTCTTTTACCTACCATCTCTCTGTTAGGCTGTTAATCATGGGTGCTAGAGGGAACCTACAGGAGAAAAGGAGAGTTGGGAATCATTCTCTCCTGTTTGCTTTCAATTCCTCTCAGTGATACCCCACAAAGCTTTTTCATTCTGACAACAGATGGACCCAGTAGCAGTAACTGATTCCTGTCTGTAATTGTTCTAACATTCTCAGAAATAACCTCATCAGGCACCCCAGAGATGTCAGTAGCAGTTGACTGATACTCCTCCTCATGTTGTGTACCAACCTCATACAGTCCTTCCTCTTAGCTCAGGGACCCCCCTCCCCCCCCCATTGAAGAAGCACATCCTCCTCAAAAAACTGAGTTATGGCTTTGGTGGGGGGGTCCTTCTCGAAGACTCAAGTTTCAATAATACCAACCTCTTTCTTTTATCTCCCCATTAGCAGTGGAAACTGGGGCTTGCAGTCACTACCTCAGTGATAACTTACTGCATATATTCTCTGTCTTCTCAATTCTTCATTGCCTGGATAACCATTTTTTGCATTAAATTTTTTCTTGTTGAAATCCTGGTGTGGTTTCTGGAATCTGAAATGAACACTAACTGATACATTTTGTCTCTTATCAAAAAAATCGTATGGAAATTAAATATCTTTTATGATTCAATCATGTCAATCTGCTTCACCTTCCTTCTTACAGAGGACATGGAAGAATCAAATGATTAAAAAACTATAGTGTTTTGGAATGAAGTAAAAAAACTATGTAATTGTATATATTATATTTTAAGAATATAAAAGGTGACAAGATATTAAGGCTAGGAATAAAACTAAACAAACAAAATGCCATAGGTTTTATCATATTCTTGCTTTCATTTATGTTGCATTGTTTTTGTCAGTTGGAGTGGTAAAAGTGCTGTATGAATTCACCAGAGGGTCAATGTATGGTTGAATTATTTTCAAAAATACTTATAAAATACAATTTGGTATATACCTCTTTTGTCACAAATAACACAAATAACAGATAAAATATACATATCTTACTTAACATTAGCTGGCCTATAATATTTGAAGAAGAGATCAAAAATTATCTCTGTAATAGTATTAATTATAATAATAAAAATTATAGTCTCAAATTAGATTTATGTGTCATACATATAATTTTCTAGAAAGCAAGGAGGTAATAATAAATTTATTTTACCCTTGTATATTATAGGCATTAATAGAAATAAGTTGGGTAAAATAAAATAGTGTACTGCTTTGATATTGTTCTTCTTTTCCTCCAAATTTATCAGGAATAGTTTTGTTTAGCACACATATATTTACACATTTTTATGGTATTTCTGTGTTTAATTTTTTTTTGAGAACCACCATATTGTTTTTCACAGTGGCTCTACCATTTAACATTCCTATCAACAATGTATAATCCACCCCAACACTGATTATTTTCTACTTTTTTTGAATTAAAAATTTTAATTTAATTCCTGTATAGTTAGCATACAGTGTATATTAGTTTCAGGTGTAAAATTTAGTGATTCAACACTCATATACAACACCCAGTGTTCACCACAAGTGCATTCCTTAATTTCCATTTGCTTATTTCATTCATCTCCCCACACTCCCCTCTCTTCTGGTAACTATCAGTTTGTTCTCTATAGATAAGAGTCTATCTCTTGGTTTATCTTCTCTCTCTCTCTCTCTCTTTTTATTTGTTTTGTTTCTTAAAGTTCACATACGAATGAGAGCATATGTTTTTTGTCTTTCTCTGACTGGGGTTTATTCTGCTTAACATTGTGTTCTCTAGTTCCAACCATATTGTTGTAGCGTTGGTGGTATAGTGGTGAGCATAGCTGCCTTCCAACCATATTGTTTCAAATGGCAAGATACATTCTAACTGTGCAAATGACTTTTTAAAAAAAATTTAGCTGTAGTTCATAAAGCCAACTTACTTCCTAAAAAAGTCTCATTTTCTACCCTAATTCTTGTCTCTTTGACTTTTATCTAAAGAGGTCAAACTCTCCCTAGGGCGATATAGGACATTTGTCCAATGATGTGTGGAGTGACATGTACTGTTGAATGTCTTAGAGTACTTGGGGAGAAGAAAGAGAGATGACCTCCATTTTGTATAACACTTCTAGAAACTTTGCTCACTTATTCCCATTTGTTTATCAGAGCTAAGTCAACCTTAAAACCACCACCCTCATTTTATTTATTTGTTTATTTATTTAGTAAAAAAGGAAGAAGAGTCAATAAATATTTATTGTAATGTAGACTGGGATATTAAGGAAAAATTTTGTTCTATTGATAATATGAAACTTAGGGCCATAACTATTTAACTATCTGACACATACCAACCACACAAATAACAATTAAATAAATATTTTAAGTTTTCTTTGTAGAATAAACTTTTAATGTTGGCAGAAGCTTGAATCATCCATGAATTTCCTATGAAAAATGTATAGATTACTCTTGGATTTTGTTGAATGGAGAAAGAATGGCTGTTTTCTTAATTCAGAATTTAAATAAACTGGTAGAAATTTCACCCTAATGAATAAAATTTTATAAATAGAAATTGTAATAATATAAAGAGGGATGCCTGCCTGGCTCACTTAGTAGAACATGAAACTCTTGACCCCAAGATGGTGAGTTCAAGCCTCATGTTGAGAGTAGAGATTACTTAAAAAATAATAATCTTTTTTTTTTTTAAAGGAAAGCTAGAGAAAGTAGATATTTAAAAGTGGAAAAACATGGGCTGCTTGGGTGGCTCAGTTGGTAGAGTGTCAGACTTCAGCTCAGGTCATGATCTCATGGTTCCTGGGTTCAAGCCCCATGTCAGGCTCTGTGCTGATAGCTCAGCACTTAGATGATGCTTTGGATTCTCTCTCTCTCTCTCTCTCTCAATCTCTCTCTCTCTCTCTCTGCCTCTTCCCCTTCCTCCCCCCAGCTCTGTGTCTCTCTCAAAATTAAATAAACATTTTAAAAAAGTGGAAAAACATAATTTGAAAATAATTTTTTAATGTTTTTTATTTATTTCTGAGAGAGAGAGACAGTGTAATCAGGGAAGGGTCAGAGAGAGAGAGAGACACAGAATCCGAAGCAGGCTCCAGGCTCTGAGCTAGCTGTCAGCACAGAGCCCTATGTAGGGCTCGAACCCACAAATTGTGAGATCATGACCTGGGCCAAAGTCGGACGCTTAACCAACTGAGCCACCCAGACACCCCTGAGAATTAAGTTATAGTCTGAAAAGCTGGAAAGATATAAAACAACAGGTAAGTTTTAACTTACCTATTGAACAACTAAACAAGTGAATCTCAGTTTTTGAAGGATATTCTTTGCAGGACAGCATTCACGGTGTTTGCAAACATGGCAACAAGCTACAATCCAGGCCCACGTGGTAGCAGACAAAGAGTAGAAGCAGATTTTCTGATGACTTCCTCATAATTTGGTAATCTGGGATCTTTACGCAGGATGCAGCCAGATGGGGGGATCACCATTGAAGGTGCCCCTGTGGCTCGCAATTGCCATAGTTCACCTGGTTAAACTCAACGAGAAATTCTGAGGAGTGTCTCTGACCTTTATTATCCAACTCTCCTAAAAACTAAAAGGACTTGGATTAGGAGATTAAAAATATCCTAAGACAAAACACAGAAGCTAGAGGTTTGCTTTATAGAGGAAATTGCCTAAAGAAATAGTTTGAGTCTCTTTTGCTTTGTTTTTAGTTTATTTTTGTGCATTTCAATCATATAAAAGATTTACAGCAATGTGTCTCTGAGTGGAAACATGAGATTATATTGAGTCCCCTCACCAGGATGTCATTTACCTGCTTTACAGAATAGACACCAGAGCTTTCAGAGGAAGTAAAGGAATTTTCCTCAGTCATGTGTGACAATGAAGTCAAGAATAGACAAGTAAAGATCTCATGTCTCTTGTTTCTATAACATTATCAGTATATATGCTTCTAATTTCTTAAAATATAAACCATCAAATAAGTCTAGTGTTAGGTACCCAAAATTTATTTTGAATATTACTTAAAGCTGGTAATAGAAATGGTGAAGAATAGAGTCTGAGTTATTATATTCTTTTGCATGTGAATTTTAAGGTTAAAATGGAAAAACATGAGGTCAAAAAGTTTTTATCTATTAGTTCTGAAAATGCCCTCATTTGACTGTGATTGACAATTTTTGACAGTGATTGATAGACTCTGATGAGCAGTGATAAAAATGACAGCCTTAAGTATTTTGAAGAAGTTAAATTTTAAAAGAATTAAGTTGTAAGTAGATTAACAGTAGACATGGAGAAAGAGTTGACCACACTTTTTACTTTACTGGATGATCATTCCTTATAAAACACTGATAATCATTCCCACAGGTTCTTCCTGAGATTCCAATAAAATGGAATTCTCTTTCAGATAAGACTTTTATTTTACAGCGAAGCCTAAATTAACCCATTAGGTCAGTCACTAAGCCTTAATACGTCGATCATTCACTGTAGAATGCTGCAGAACAGGCATTGCTTAATTACCCAGTATGAGCTCTTTGGATGCACACATAGTACTTTTTCTCCAATTCATGCAAAATGACAGGACGATTAAGCCCAAACCACTTCCATGTATCACTCCCCTCTAGACTCAGATTCATGTTATTAGAATTCTGACTAATTTTCCAAGGAGTTAGCAAATCTTCGGTCTTGCCACATAAAGTCAGATGTACCCAGTTTTAGTTCTTAAAGAAAATTGAAGCTTCAGCTATGAGCTTCATTCATCCAGCATCTCATCTAGGAAAAGAAGATGATTTTTGACATATGTAATGTGATTAAGTGTCAATCCAGGTATGTTTTCAACAAATCTCCCAATAGAAGTTAATTTTGTCTCCTAAGCAAACAGTGTTTCCTATATGTCTCCGTGTTTATCAATGGTATTATAGCTTTAAATAATTATCAGCTGATACTCATTTTGTCTTCTTGCTTGCTGTCTTTCTTGATACAGTTTCAATTTATTCGTATATATTGTTATTTTTATAACATTTATTGTATTCTTCATTTTTTTTAATTTCCAAAATCATCACCTTTCCTGTTGTTCACATCACTAAACCTAGATATCACAATGGCTTCCATTAGGTCTGAAAACAAATTCTCACAAGGGCAGAAGGAGATCATGCTTAACAGCAGTAACATGTATGAAAAAGCCAAAGAGTACTGATTGACAATATGCTTAATGTTAATCAATAACCATTCATGTGGGTTGCAGTGTTAGAAAGATAAGCACTGAAATATAGAGTTTAGGACAATATGATATAATGGGTTTTGGAATTTCATGATCCGGATTTGAATTTTGATTGTCTGACCTTAACTAATGGCCAGATTTCTTTATCTGTAAGATGGAGATAATGATTAACCATCACTTATTATGTTTACTATGTGCCAGGCAATATGTGCTTTCTTTATATGTCTTATTCCATTTAACCTTCACAGTAACCCTGTTAAATGAATAGCATTATTATCCTCATTTTACAGAGAAAAATAATGAGTCCCAGGATGGCAAATTAATTTTTTCCAATATCACACAGCTAATATGTAACAGAACATGAATTCCAACACCTGGTCTCAGACATGAGAGCCTGTGCTTTAACCACTGAGATTTGAGTGAGATTATGCATGTTCACAACTGACATTGGGTCACACACTTAATAGGTGTTTAGCAACTGGTAATTTCATCCTCATGTAATTTGATTATATAGTGTGCTTGTTAGAACATACTTGGGATACTAGATTCATTGCTACCTATGTATTAAGAATGTATTGTCAACTAAAGTGAGTTGAACTATTTGAAGAATGAGTAGGATATTAAAATGTACCATAAGTAGCAACAGAGAAGTGTTGGACATGTTCAGTCTTAGGAAAAAAGTACCCTGATGGCACATGACACCTGTTTTCAAGATGAAAGGGAGTACCATCCTTTGTCACCATCCTTTGTCCAGCTCTACCTCAACCCCAAATGTGAAACCCCTCATGCGCTTGTTTTGGGTATGATTTGTCATCCTCTCATCTCCACAGTTTTCATGTTTTTTTAAACTTTACTTAGTTATTTTGAGAGAAAGAGAGAGCAAGCAAGTGGGGGAGGAGCAGAGAGATAGAGAGAGAGAGAGAGGGAGAGAAAATTCCAGCAGGCTCTACACTATCAGCACAGAGCCTAAGGTGGATCTCGAACCCATGAAGCATGAGATAATGATGACCTAAGCCTAAGTCAGATGCTTAACTGACTGAGCCACCTAGGTGGCCCCCACAGTTTTGCTGTTCTATCCCCCCCCAATCTCTCCCCACTGCTACATCTTATGTCAACACTGTCCATCCTGATCTCTAGAAACCCTGACCCATGATTAACAAACCTCCTGGTGGCAACATCCTCTTCACTCACTGCCCTATTTGCCTCAAGTCTTCTCAAAAATCTGATCCTCTTTGGAATTAAACTTTACCCCTGTTTTATCTTCCTATGTCAGTGGCCGATTTTCTCACATTCTTGTACCACAGGGCCAAGACGTGGGTTTACCTGCTTGATCACCAGGGCCATTTGAAACACTTGCTCCTTAATTCCCCACAGAGTTTTCCTTTGAGGTTCCTTTCATCTAGCTATACAGCACTCTGTCCATCCTCCTCATTGTCTTATAGAATTTCCTCCACATTTTTTTTTTTGAGAATTTTGGTATTTTTCTCATGAGTGCCCAGAAAGATTTTAATATCTACACTGGGGAACAATCCAACTGTCCAGCCCTTGCCCTTCATGTTTCCAGCTGTCTTCTCCTCTGCGCCTGGGTGGCTCAGTCAGTTAAGCATCCGACTTCGGCTCAGGTCATGATCTCATGGTTGGTGGGTTCAAGCCCCGCGTTGGGCTCTGTGCTTACAGCTAGTTCAGACCCTAAAGCCTGTTTCAGATTCTGTGTCCCTCTCTCTCTGACCCTCCCCTGCTCACGCTGTCTCTGTCTCTCTCTCAGAAATACATAAAACATTAAAAAAAATAAAAAATATATATTTGGTTAATACAAATGTTCCTACCCAAATTTGCTGTTGGAATTTTTAACATCTCATATTTTTCCAGTTCAAATCTCCTATCCTTTCTCTTACTCTTTACAAACTTTTCTCTTATCCATCCTCTTAAACTGTCTCATACTGGACAGTTTCCATCTCTCATGTGAACTTTACCTCCTTCCCTCTATAGTTTAGACTCCATGGCCCATCTTCTCAGTGGCTTAGATGCTTTCATTCTTTTTATTTTTCTCTTGTTTGTTTCACCTTATTCTGGAACAATTCAGTTTTTAGAGATGCTCAAGCCCTTCCCATCTTAAAATAATGGAACCTTAAAACACATTCTTCTGTAGGTACCGTTTGTTTTCTCCTTCTATGGGTAAAAGTCTTGAAATGTTTAGAAAACAGACTCTACAGATGCTGTTTCCACTTCATGTTCCATTCATTCATCATCCCAATGAATCTGGTTTCTGATTTCACCACTTCACTGAATCTACTTTCATTAATATCTACATTGCCCTCAATATTGCCAGATCCATTGAGACATTTCCTGTATTTATCCCACTTCATGTCTCTAGGGCAATTACTCTATGACACTCATTCCTTCTTGAAATCCATTATCCTCTGAGCTTTTGTGATCCTTCTCTCAAGGAATCCCTCCTCTCTTTATGTTTCTTCTATTCTATCATCTTCCTGTACTCTTTTTTTTTCCAACCTAGATTTAACATATTATACACTCTCTCTAAGGGATCTTAATCAAACTCAGAAATTCAACACACCACACATGTATGGATGATTCTTAGTTTTCAGACAAGAAATGTCAGAATCAGAGCACCACGTCTTTATATCAAATTGCCTTATGAGTATCTCTAACTGTCTAAAATTCATACTACTGCCTAAACTCAGCTTTTTATCTTTGCACCAAAACATCCTTCTCTTCCTTTGCTGCTCATCTCAGAGTATATATAGCACTACGTTGTCCTGGCCAGAAATGTTGACAACCATTTTGTACTTTTATCTCTTTCTTTTCCCCATATCTACTATTCTTTCATTTATCCAAAAATATTTATTAAACACTTGTTATGTACTATGACAGACAAAAAGACAAGTGGAAAGAAAATTAGACAATAATGTAAATGCAATGCTATGAAAATGCTAATGTGTTATGCAGGTTCAAAGAGTCCAATTGAGTAGACCTGCCTAATATCTCCACGCTCGTTCTTGTCCTCTCTTTTTCCACAGCCACTCCTATTTTTCTTCTCTATTGCTGCAGTAGCCTCTCCTTCTGTACAGTCTGGACCCTTTGATCTATTCTTCTCACTGTTGTCAGTGTGACCTTTCTAAAATGTCATTTTGATCATGTCACCAGCTGACTTTCAACCCTTAAGTGGTTCTCAAGACTGCCATGCTACAGTTCATAGTTCCTGGCTTAACATCCAACACCTTTTACACTAAGGTGCAGGTTTATTTTGATCTCATCTTAGACCATGGCTCAGGATTGTTTTCAAGACTTGCTCACAGGCTGGGTTTTTTTTTTCCTGTAGTGTGAGGTTGTCTCATTTCTCTGCACCTTCTCACCTATTATTACCTCTTCATAAAATACACATTCCTTATTATGTTCATCCAGGTAATTCTAGGAAGTCATTCCTGATGGTTGACTACCTTAAACCTTATTGAGATATCCTTCCTTTGCTTCCATATCTCCTTTTGTATACCCCCTATCTTGGCAGCTATTAATTCATTCACCGAGTATTTATTGAGTACCACGTATTGTGGTTTAGATTAAAATTAGCCCTTTTTTCTCATCCACCTGTGAGTTCCCTAAGAGGAGAGACTATATCCAGTTGTAGGCTGGAGTCTCAGAGCCTAGAATAGGTACATAGATATATACATGACATGCAATAAATACATGTTGAGTAAGCAAATACCAACTCTAAGAGTCACTGAAAGAAGCAAACAATATTAATGGAATATACTAGGGGACCCATAGTTAGTTACCAGGATCTCTGGTCCTAAAACCAGGCTCTTGATATAAATCATAGGGTTAGCACTTACTAGCTCTATGTCTTGTGAGCTCCATTTCTATAAATTAGAGATAATTGTAGTCTTATTTTATAACATTGTAGGAAGATTACATGCATCCATCCATATAAAGCACTTAGAACAGGCTTGGCCATGATAAGAACTCAATAAAAATTATCGGTACATCCACAAAATAACCACAAAACAACCACTTCATTATTGCACATCAGGTTTTAGAACCAGACATCTTGTGGGCCATCAATCTTCCTTCAAACTCTGAGGGTCTACGTATCTACGATAGTCAACTCATGCATTTCATGTACTATTTTAGTAATTTGGACTATAGTAATAAATAATATGGTTTTATTGTAAATCATTATTATTTTTTTATGAAACAGTAGCAAAATTGAGAATAAGCTAGATCTGATATGTGCCAAAGGTACAAAAAATTAATTTAATGTTTAGGCAGCCCCCATTTCTTATTACTTTCTTTTATCTCCTGGAAAATTGTAAACCACTTTTTTTCAAAGCCAAAGAGCTTGTGGACAAATCAAGCAGGTCTCTGAAACCTAAGTATGACTCTAGGAGCAGGAAGAGTCTTGAGAAAATGTTATAACATGATGCCTGAGAGGTGGTTGAATAAAATTCCCACACTAGAACTTAAGACCAGACTCAGATCGATCCAGCAAACATTTATTGAGAGTTTTGCCCTAGACGATCAAGCATAAAGATAAGGAGGTATAGTCCCAGGCTTTGGGGAACTCTAAAGACAGATAGGGATAGACCATAAAACCATTATAACACTGTTGGAAGTGAGTTATAACACAGGCAACAGAGACTAACAGAGGTTACCCTTGTGGCACAGAGAATTGAAGATAAATCATGCATTTCAGGAATGAAATGGCATGTGATTTGAATCAAGAGTGACTAGCAAATGCTTGCCAGGCAAGAAAGAGTTGAGATGAGTAGAACAACAAAGGGGCACCTGTGTGCCTCAGTCTAGTGGGCTTCTGACTTCGGCTCAGGTCATGATCTTGCAGTTCATGAATTTGAGCCCCATGTTGGGCTCTGTGCTGACAGCTCAGAGACTAGAGCTTGCTTTGGATTCTTTGTCTCTCTCTCTCTCTGACCTTCCCCAGCTTGCACTCTGACTGTCTGTCTCTCTCTCAAATAAAAAAAAATTTTCTTTAAAAAGAACAAGAAGGTCAAAGCACAGAGGTGCAGTACATGTGGAGAGCTTCAATGAGTGTAACATTACTGGAAAATAAACTTTGAGAGAAAAAGTAATGGGACATGAGACAAGGAGAAGAGAGTGTTGAATTTCATATCAATATGTCATACTCAGCACTCTGAGGAAAAACGGGAATGAAACCAGGAGTCAGGGCAATCATCTTAGATGTTCTAGTCTAAGCATCTAAGATCAGAGAGTTTTGACCACCATTCACCAATCACAAGGAAACCACCCTCAAATCCAGACACACGAGTCTCAGGAAAGTCAATTGTTTCCAGTCCCATGAGCTAGTGGAGAAAGTGTTTAATCATCAGACTCTATTCTCATTGGTTCTAAGACTCAGCAAAAATGAGACTGCAGTTGGCCAGTGTCACCAATGTTATCAGTATGTCCCCTTAGAGTGTCATGTTTAATGCGTAAGTTTTCTTTAGTGGGGATCCCTGCCTTCTGTTTTGAAGATTAAAGTATTCTGCATTTGGATACCCATATTTATTAGATTAAGATAATATATTCTACGATATGTGCTGAGATACTGATAAAGTTAAAAGATATCCATTTTATCTTATTTAGGTTGGAGAATATATCTTCTGAATGAATTTTTACTTTGTGTTTTGCACTAAGAGTTATTAGATGATAGGAAGTAAATAGCAGAACAAACTGGCAAAAATGACAATAATTGTGTCTCATTTTTGTCATCACTCTTCTGTTTCTCATTACACTTCTCTTCATTCTCCATTGCATGACATTTCTATTCCCACAAAGCTATTTTACTTTCAGTCCCTACACTCCACTTGCTTGCTCCCCCCANAAGATATCCATTTTATCTTATTTAGGTTGGAGAATATATCTTCTGAATGAATTTTTACTTTGTGTTTTGCACTAAGAGTTATTAGATGATAGGAAGTAAATAGCAGAACAAACTGGCAAAAATGACAATAATTGTGTCTCATCTTTGTCATCACTCTTCTGTTTCTCATTACACTTCTCTTCATTCTCCATTGCATGACATTTCTATTCCCACAAAGCTATTTTACTTTCAGTCCCTACACTCCCCCTGCTACCCCTGCCTCCCCAACCATGGGACCTATTTACCTGTGAAGATCTCTTTCCTGCTAATGCCCTGAGGAAGCCTCTTTTCCAGATCTCCTCTGAACTCTGCTCACTTGACAATTAGGATTGTCCATCAGTTGTCAATTTGCTCTCAGATGCCTTCCCTTCCACTGTCTGCTTTGCTCCACACTTCAGGGGATATTTGCCAGATTCTCTTGACCTCTGGTTTTTAGGTTAAACCAATGGGAGACACTAGTGTAAGGTTGGAAGGTTAGTTGGAGGGAGAAGACAGGATACTTCTCCCCATCTTCTTCCTCACTATAGCATGTCTTGCAGCAGTAAGGTCTCGTCTCTACTGTGGACTCAGCTTCATAGGAATGAATCTCCCTCTGTGGTTCCCGTTCCTACTCTGGTCCTGGCCTCTGGTCCCTCCATCTTCCTGCAGTTGACCTCTGAATTGTCTCATGGCTTATTTTCTCAAATCCTCTCCTTCCTTGGAATCCTATTCCCTGTGATTATTTCCTTTTGCTAGGAAGCTGTGGAGTCCTTTCTGTCTTCCAGGATGGCTTCCGACTAATACAGGAAACCTTTTGATATTCATGGTATGCACATATTATATTGAGTGAATTTTTCTATAAGCCTTTCATTTTTACAAATGTAAATATTTTGTTATACCTACTCAGGTTTTTAGTCACTTGAAGCAGGAAATACTAATTTTTAATTCATTAGTTAAACCCTTTCCTAAATAAAATGTTCTTTCTGCATTTAGTCGGTTTTAGATAATGACTAAAATTTGTGCCCCCTTTACTTTTGCTTACTAAGAATTTAGTTTTCTTTACCATACTGGTTGTCTATGTTAAGCCTACCACCCAAAAACATTCCATTAGCTCCAATAAACCGGCTCAAATGAGCTGTGTTAACACCAAAAGCTTGTGGTATACTGACTGATGATGAGCAGGACATAAACACGGATGTGGAGCAGTGAATGCAATAGTTAATATTAGAAAATCTTCATTTTCAACTATCATAATCTACAAAAGTTTTTATTATTATTTTGCTAATGGAATTTTTTGCTTTCAGATTTATTAGCTTATTTAATATCAACTTTTAGATTTTCAATAACACCTAATATATATCAGGCACCATTTTGGTACTGGACATAAAAATGTACAAAAAAGACAACAATCCTTACCTTCATTGAGCTTAAATATATCATTGTATATATCTCTATATGTATAAGTAGGTATTCTTTATATATTCTTCAATATATAACAGATCAGTAAGAAGAGGGATGACTTAATATCTTTAATATAAAAACAAATTAGTAAGAAAAAAATGAACTAATAAAACATGACCTTAGGATTAAACGAGTTATTAATAGAACATAAACAGCAAGCATATGGGGAAAAAAGTAAATTCCTTAGTATTACATACAAATTTTTAAAAATGAGATACAGGGATGCCTGAGGGGCTCAGTCGGTTAAGCATCTGATTCTTGGTTTCGGCTGTGGTCATGATCTCATGGTTCCTGGGATCGAACCCTGCATTGGGCTCTGCACTGACAGGGTGGAACCTGTTTGGGATTCTCTCTCTCTCTCTCTCTCTCTCTCTCTGCCCCTTCTCCCGCCCACCCTGCTGCTCTCTGTCACTCTCAAAATAAAGAAATAAACTTAAAAAAATAAAAAACAAGNATTATATAATATTATATATATAAAGATATATATAATGTTATATTATATATATATTATATATATAAAGATATATATAATGTTATATATATATAAAGCACTTAGAATAAAATGCTTTTATCAGTAGAGTAAAAACCTTACAAATGTTATATAACTATAACCCATTTGTAAGGTTTTTACTCTATTGAAAAAAGCATTTTATTCTAAGTGCTTTATGAAAGAAAATTTGACAATATGTTGAAAAACTGAAAAATAAGTGTATGTGTGTATACTTTGACTCAGAAACTCTTAGACCAAGAATTTGACATAAGGATTTTGAAGATGGTCTTTAAAAGTCATAATAATAGTACTAGTCCTTGCTTATATCAGTTGAATGAATAAATTATCCAAGCGTGAAGCTAAGAATTTTATGTGAATCACCTTATTTAGGACTAACAAAACCCACAAGGCATTATTTGCTCATATACAGGTGAGAAAATTGAAATTTAAAAAAGTTTAATGAAAAAAAAGTTAAAAAACGTTCATGTGACCACGGACCCAGAACTGGAGAGTGANGTAATGACATTTTGAAACGTCCACGATCCTAATTTGCCTCATGCAAGAATGTTCTTTAAAACGTGGTTGGTGATAACAAAAGAAAGCAAAAAGAGGAAGTTATAGACATACTCAACAATAGCAGATGGGTTAAATCAATTATGACTTCTCCGTACTGTGGAACAGTAGTTAGCTTTTAAAAGGTATTTTATTATATTTGTTGACAGGATATATTGTGATATTGAAAAAAGAAGTGTGTTCAAAAACAAGCAATTCGTCGGATTTCATTATAAAAATAATGAGATTTAACCTTTTTCTGTTGCTGATCTGTTTTTACTTCATTTTCCACAATGAAAATAACTTGATTTAGAGATAATGATAATATTATAATTCATATTAACAATATGTTGTTATATGTTATAACAGATAGAACTATCTTGGCTTTTAAAGTCAAGATTCTTCAGCAGAAACTGAGCAATAATACTACCTGATACAGAAGTCTGTGTTATTAAGGCTTTCTGCCTGGATGTGTTACATTTTTAACATGAATCAATTTAGCATAAATATCTTATATAGTTTAAAGGGTCTGAAAGAGAAGTACCTTTCTAAGCATACCTATATAGTTTGCTTGCAAAAATTCTTAAAATAACTTTTACCCATTAAAACCTTAAGAGGATTACACAAGCTGAATTAGTGCCTGGACTGCAAAAAGCCATAATGAACTTAATATTACTGCCTTTCAAAATATAGACCAATTCTTAATAGACTATTTTACAATAGGAAGTGCCTTTGGGGGTCAGTATAACAAAAATTAAGATCAGTTTATAAAGCCTTAAAAAGGGCCTGGTGGCAGCATTAAAATGTCTAGTGTAATTATTTGTGAGTTCATTTGCTCACACACCATTTTCCTTCTCAGGGTTGGTTCAAAATAAAGTGGACTGACAGATCTCTGGCTTTTCTTTCAGGAATTGCATGTGTATTGGGCTTTTTCTCTAATATCTAAAGTCTACTTAAATTTATCTGAGTCAAAGTTAAGTTTGAAGCTGTTGGAGCTGAGATGCGATGCTGACTGTTCAAAGTTCGTCTTCCCTTATTTAATTTGAAATTAGTTACTGAGACCAATTTAAAAATAACCATCACGTTCTCAGCTCCAGTGGGCAGGGGATTACTCAGCAGCTCCTTCTTCTCTGTCTGGTCCAGATTGAGCCCATTGCTAGTCAATGTGTGGTCTGAAGGCCCATGTCTTTGCATCTTTGGGGGGAGTGCTTTCTGGTTGGTGTCTGTTCTCAGACATAGCATCCTTCATATTTTTCCCTTAATATTGAAGGCTATAAGCAGTTGCTGCTTTTATCATGTGGCTCAGCTCTTCTCTAGTTTAGTGCACAGATTGGCTCAACAATTTTAGAGATGTTATGGTACCGTATATATATCATATACATATATATGGCATTGAAAATTTGATATTGAAATAAGATTTGGAAAGATACCTTAGTTGGCTTTTTCCAACAGTAATTTTTATTAGTCATATGCAGTCAATTCTCTCTTCAGTGCTTCGTTTTGTTTTGTCTAAAGCCATATTACATCAGAAAGATATTGTATCAATAAATATAATGTTTATAATTAAATATGAAAATATTCATGACCATGCACTGTATACACTGCATGGTCTAAATATTTAATATTTGTAGGCAAAGACTCTTGAGTGTCGGTGGCTCCATCATTCATTGTCATAGCAGTGCTTTCCAAGATTTGGAGTTGGTTTCCAGTAGGATAAGACTTTCTAAGAGAAAGTCTAAAAGAAAGTTTTTTCCTAAAGTGAGATAACAAAGACTCTGATGTGTATGCAAACTACTGTAAGAGTTGACTTGAATGATATGAAGGTCTGAGGATGTGTTGAAGTTATTGATCAGAACTGATTTCAGCTCTCACTATTAAATACCTGTTCTGCTGGCCCTCAAAGTGAAGACCTGCCCTAGGCTTGAAGTCTACACACTGATACGCTTGAGTAGAAGCAACAATTACTTGGGAGAACAGACTTTGTATAATTTCTTACCAAGCTTTTATTGTTTCTTCTGTGGCTTTTGTGTCTACTACTCCATATTCTAACTCTTTTAAATCTATGATAATGTGGGACACCTGGGTGGTTAGTCAATTAAATGTCTGACTTCGGCTCAGGTCATGATCTCACAGTTTGTGGGTTTGAGCCCTGCATCAGGCTCTGTGCTGACAGGCCAGAGTCTGGAGCCTGCTTTGGATTCTGTGTCTCCTTCTCTTTCTGCCCCTCCCCTGCTCACACTCTGTCTTTCATAAATAAATAAGTGTTTAAATCAACATTTTTTTGAAAAAATAAAGAAATCTATGATAATGCTTCTCTTCATTTGTCTGCCATTAGGCCTCCAAAGAGAAAACTGGTCCCACAGTTAAAACATATATTCAGAAGGAAGTTAGTTTATTTTGGTTGTTTTTACTTTTTTAAATATTTTAAATTTTTATTTATTTGAAAGAAGGAGAGAGAGAGAGAGAAGAAAATAGGAGGGGCAGAGAGGGAGACACAGAATCCAAAGCAGGCTCCAGGATCTGAGCTGTCAGCACAGAGCCCAAAACGGGGCTTGAACTCACACACTGCGAGATCATGACCTGAGCCAAAGTCAGATGGTCAATCAGCTGGACCACCCAGGCACCCTGAGTTATGGTCAACTTTCAATGTTAAAACAAAAATACAGCTGGAAAAAAGAAAAGCATACATTTTTAATATCATCAGTAGAACCCAGTATGTGGAAAAACTCCTGCATTCATCTTGGACTGTTTCTCACATGTCAATTCATGGTTGAAGGGTACATTGTACATAAATAGTCCATGCGAAGTGAAGTACCTAATTAACATACCAATAGTAACTCACTTAATATTAGTCAAAGGAGTAGCTTCCCAAAGGAAGTATTGTACTGTACTTGAAGTCATCACCTGGTTCATTTAAATTGACATTGGACAAAGCATCAGAGGACAAGCAATATAGAATATACCTTCATCAGCAAAGAGAAGAGATGAAGGGGAGGTGTAAGAAAAAGAAAGACAGATTAGGTGTATTACATGGTATTTATTATTCTGATTCCGCAAAAATAAAATTTAAATGATATATAACTTTATGCTTTTGAACTTTTGTTACCTAGTATTACCTAATTTTTAGTTAAATGAAATATATGAGGCAGATAACTTGGGAGAGAAATTTGTTGTGGTCTAGCAGCTTAATCTGCTTCAATATTTTGAGATCTTCTAACTGAGACATGGACATAAGACTCGACTATATATGTAAATATTATAAATAATGTTTTATCAAATTTACAGTTATTAAAGTTTCCCTTAAGATTTAAAGGTTTAATTACTCTGTACTACTCCCCCACCATTAAGGTCTGCCCTATGGGAATTACTTAATTCTAGGCATATATTTCTATTCTTAGAAGCTTTATTGAAGTCCCATAGTCTTCAATAAAAAAAAAAATCTATATTGGAATGTTAGTGGTAAACCTCAGTTGCATAAATAATGGTTATCCTGTGTAATGAATAATTTAGTCATACTTTAAAAATAATTTATCAGGAACACATGTGAGTGGGAAACAGGATGAAGTGGCAGCGTATGAATGTTATCCAGATTTTACTATGTGCAGAATGTTGCATTCTATCACATCACTCTGTTAACCATACTCCCTTGTCCTTCGAGACTCCATCAGAAATGGCTGCTGTAGAAAACCATAGCATTTTCATCCTGATCAATTTGAATAGCTTACGTTTGAACAAAAATAGTTAAGTCAGTGGTCTGTCTCCAGCAGCTAAATCTGGAACCTGCATATAGAGCTAAGGTTGAGGCCAATCCCTCACCTAAAGTTAACCAATATCACTCTAATATTAATCTGGCACCACCTTTGAGTTTATGTGTCTGTCCTCCTCTAATTTCATATCTAACTCATTGGTTCTCCGCCCTCTTCCCCATCCCTGGGTCACATTTGGCATGCCTGGAGATGATTTTAGGTGTCAAACCGTGTGGGAGAGTATCTAATGGGTAGAGGCCAGTGATGCTCCTTTATATACTACAGTGCTCGGGTCAACTCCCACAACAAACATCTTCAGGCCCAAAGTGCCAGTAGTGCCTGGGATGAAAAACTCTATTACTAATTCAAGGGTCTTCGTTCTTTCACTAAAGAAAGACAAAACCCTGGATGGTTTTAGGAGTCCATTCACTGTATTGTAAGCTATGAGAAAAACCTTGTAAGGGAACCAAAGTGTGACAAAAAGGTCTGCCATTGGAGATCAGAGATTTGCAAATGGAGTCTAAAAGGCACCTAGCAGGTGAAATCAATGAGCTTAGCAATCACAGTCATATGTACCACGTTCTGCCCATGTTAGGAAGCCACCACTGCCTGGCTCCAGGAATGTGTAGTCAAGCAGGAACAAAGCCCTATTCTTAACACAGATGTTAATTTCTAGAGAAGCCTTAAAAACCTAGATTATTTTTTACATGAAGTCCCCTAAATTTTAAATATTGCTAATTTTATTTTTAACAGACTAGGAAGGCCAAACAAAATACATTTGGGGATCAAGTTTAGTCTTCTATCAGTTTGTTTTTTATTGAAGTATAGTTGATATATAATGCTGTATTAGTTTCAGGTATACAACAAACTGCTTCAACAATTTTATACACTATGCAATGCTCATATGGTAAGTGTAGTTACTATTTGTCAGCATACAAAGTTATTATGATATTATTGACTATATTTCCTATGCAGTACTTTTCATCCTCATGATTAATTTATTTAATAACTGGAAGTTTGTACCTCTTAATCCCCTTAACTTATTTCACCTATCCCTACTTGCCCCTCTCTGTCAACCACCAATTTGTTCTCTGTACCTGTGAGTCTGTTTCTGTTTTGTTCATTTGCTTATTTGTTCATTCATTTGCTTTATTTTTCAGATTCCACATATAAGGGAAATCACATGGTATTTGTCTTTCTTTGTCTGGCCTATTCCACTTAGTATAATACCTTCTAGGTCCATTCAGCCTGTTGCAAATGACAAATTTTTATTCTTTTTAATGGCTGAATAATACTCTATCACCTACATATACCACATCTTCTTTATCCATTTATCTATCAATGGACACTCAGGTTGTTTTCATACTCTGACCATAGTAAATGATGCTGCAATAACATGGGGGAACTCATACAGCTCAACACCAAAACAACAAATGATCTGGTTTAAAAAATGGGCAGAAGAAGTAAACAGACATTTTTCCAAAAATGATGGCCACAGATAGCCAACAGGCACATGGAAAGATGTTCAACATCACTAATCATCAGGGAAATGCAACTTAAAACTGTGATGAGATATCATCTCACACAAGTCATAATGGCTAGTATCAAAAAGGTAAGACATAACATGTGTTGGTGAAGATGTGGAGAAAGGGAAACTTCGTGCACTATTCGTGGGAATGTAACTAGGTGCAGTCACTGTGGAAAACAGAATAGAGGTTTCTCAAATAATTAAAAATAGAAATACCATACAATCCAGTAAATCCACTGCTTGGTATTTTCCCAAAGAAAATGAAAATGCTAATTTAAAAAAAACATATGGCCAATAGGGTTTTTTGTTGTTGTTGTTTGTTTGCTTGCTTTTACCACTCTTCCAGGTTGTGATTGTCATGGGCATAATCATTCATTCATTTGCTCATTACATTCATTTAACAGACATCTGTTATATTGATGGTGTGGTGGATAACTAGAATTATACAGGAGCACATGGAATTCTTGAACCCAGGAACAGCACTATGAAAATGTAAAATATTAAATTTCATGGCTTAGACACTTTCTATTCAAGAGTTTATATTTTCCATCTCTTTTTTTTTATCCTTAGCTAGTTTTTAAAAATTTATTTATTTTTACTTTTTAATACTTATTTATTTATTTTGAGAGAGAGAGAGAGATGAAGAAGAAGAGAGAAAGGTAGAGAGAGAATCCCAAGCAGGCTCTGTGTTGTCAGTGCAGAGCCTGATGAGGGGCTTAAACTCCTGAACCATGAGATCATGACCTGAGCTGAAATCAAGAGTTGGGTCCTTAACTGACTGAGCCACCCAGGTGTCCCGGTTTTTAAATTTATGTCCTCTCCACTTCATTACAACTAAATGACTTAAGGACTTAGAAATTAAATATTTTAAAAATCCTTTAAAGAGGGATGACTGGGCAGCTCAGTCAGTTCAGCATCCAAGTCTTGATCTCAGCTCAGGTCTTTATCTCAGGCTCATGAATTCAAGCCCCCGTAGTGGGCTCAACACTGGGTGTGAAGCCTACTTTAAAAAAAAAAAAGTCCTTTAAAGAATACAAACAAAATCTGGCAGAATGAGAATTTTGTCTTTAGAATCAATGTCATTTCCATAGACCCTGCTATCCTGATTTGTGTACATGAAGTTCTGCTGTAAGAAACTCATGCCTAGTAACTCATGTAATCCTTAAGAGATCATTTTCATTTGAAAGATGATAAGACTGAGTCACACATAGCTTAAGGGACCTGATCATTATCATGCAGCCAGAAGCCAGAATCAGAATCTTGGCTGTTTGTGGCAAAGCATTTGTTCTTCACCATTATGCCATAAAAACCAACAGAATAAATGTATAGATTTAAAGTTGGAGTGGGAGATCAAGAATGGAAGAAAAAATAACCTCCTCTGCTCTTTATGCTTTTTTTTTTTTTATGTAGAATTTAATCCTTGGTCTTTCTTCAAGTTCCAACAGATAGACAGACAGACACACATACACGCACACGCACACATACACCATTTACACGAAGTCAGACATCAGACTGGGAAGAATTTATATTCCAGATGACCCAGAGCCTTAGCACAGGGTCTGGTAGTAAAGGGATTACATGACTCCTCTCTGTCAGCGCTGATTAACACTGGCTCTCTATCTTCATTCTGATGGTGAGAATTAGGTTAAGTAATTTTTGTTCTCCACATTCTCTTCTACATAATTAACCCAATTTATACACAATCCTATCTCTTAAATCTAACATAATCATTAATGGCAATTGTTATTTAGCTCAATTCCAGACTACTGAATCTCTTGTATCTTTGCAGATTTTTAACAACTAAATTACTTTACTTGAAAATTTCAATTAAAAAATAAAAATATAAACTTGAAAACAAGTAAAGAGTATGATTCTTGTGTAAGAGTTATTTTTACCAATTTAGAAAACTCTACTTATGTAATATATTCTATTAGTACGATAGAAACAGGATTTGTTTCTAAATCAAGGTTTATTCTCAGGTGATTTAGGGAAAAAAATTTCTTTTAAGAAAACACCAAAAACCTGTTTCCATACAGTAAAGTGGACTCATTGCATTAGTCATCTGCAGTGTTAAGAAACTAATAATTGTTTTTTATGCTTTTCAAGCCTCTTAATTTAGTAAACCTATAATTGAAAAGTGAAATTTTGCAATAAAATAATATAACTCAGTTCATGTTGCTATGGGAAAGTAAAGGGTTTCCTCCTACTTTGGTTTATTAATTTTCAAATAATGCTTAAGGGCTTGTTATGATAGTCCTTTACAAGGTAGTAAATATATAGTTATCCAGACTGTCTGGGTTGAAAACTAATTACCATTAGAAAGTGAAGCATTTAGGCTTGTTATTTCTGCAAATCCAAATACAGTTTTCATATTAAATCCAATGTGCAATGATCCAGGGATACCCTCACAATGCAAACCCTAATCGAAAACATCCCTCTTTCGTATTATTGCAGGTAAGCAAGCCAAATGGAACTTTAAAATGTGGCATCAAAAAGGGAAGTTGGAGAAACTGGTAGTGAAAGCAACAGCAATCTGAGAGAACAAAAGAAATAAAAAAAGGCAGCTACTTAAATAACTAAAGGTTTCATTGAATGCAAATCTTTAGAAAGGAAGGACAGGAAGAAAATGCATCATCTGAAGGAAAATAGCAAGCAGTGTACAAATTAGGACATATGTCCAAGACTAAGTGAATGGGTTTTTTGTATTATTCTCATTGATTCCAATGGCTTTAAAAACTTCTTCAGTGGTATTTTTAACAGAGCCACACATTTTTAAATTTGCATTAACATAAAATAGTAAGAGTAGGAAAGGTAAGGAAAAGGACATGTTCATGTTCATGAACAAGAGAAATCTCATATTTTTATTCATACTTTTAAATGATCACATCACAGAGGTGGCTGCCTGCTCAGTGACTGGAGCATGTGACTGGATCAGGGCTGTAAGTTGGAGTGCTGGGTGTAGAGATTACATAAAAATAAGTCATAAAAATAAAAATAAATAAATAAGCACATCATGGTAAATTTTAAAAACTATTTCCAGACAAACTTTTTTTTTAAAAACACAGAAGTAAATTTCTTTGCCATTGAATAGTTCCAAGGCTTAAAATAAAGTTGAAAAATACACGCAAATATAAAACACTGAAAATGTATAGCAAAATAGTGTTATTTTTAATTAATGTTTATTTAGGAAATTGGGTGGATATCAGGACAGATATGTCAAGCAAGAGTGAGAAAATTATTGAAAATGTTTGTTTGTGAATTTGAGTCAGGGTATGGGGAGGCTAGAGGGGGAAGATTTTTGGAAAATTAAAATCCTGAATAACTCCCCAAACTAGTGGTGCTACTTCAGAAATGCGAAAAACATTCACCCTTGATACATATTGTGTAATATCAAATACAAACAAAATGGAATGTGCACTGACTTTTTGTTTGTAGACACAAAGGGATTTAACAGTCAACAGCAATTCTATCAAATAATCTTTAAAAGTTTACCCAAGATTATAGTTTATGCAACTGATTATATTCTTGAGAACTTATGGGCAAACACAATTTTTATATGAAAACTCTTTGTCATGCTAGGAGAGAAAGCATCTTAAAAGAAATCCCTGTACAATTCCTCCATAAAATTATTTATCTCATTTTAATATTTATTCTATAATTTGTAAACTGGTTCACAATAAGATGCACTTTTTGATAATGAGTTCTTGTGTATCAAAAAGAAAATTCCTTTAGGGCTAACTCAGATTTGGTTTTTTTATTGCCCTACATTTTAATCATTTTCTTTACTTTTGAGTACTGCTCAATGATGGCAATGATAAGTGAGCAGGAAATAAAGTAGAAGAGTAGGAAGTGTGGCTCTCCAAAAGTGAAATGAAATGCTCATGACCTCCGGCAACTTCTTGACATTGTTGACATAAAATGGTGGAGGAATGCATGGGAGACCCATCCCCACAATATATTATGTATCTTTTCATTCTCAACTTCATCACAACTATCTATTACAATACTTAGGAAAGTGACATTACTGCTTAAGAGAGGAGAAATACAAATCTGTGACATCTTTCCATTTTTCTATTCAGCAACGATAATAGAAAAACACAGTAATGACAACGCTAATATTTATTGAGCAATTCCTACGCCACCATTTTAGAACTGAACACACACCTCTATTCTATCCCCCAGTCTTGATTCATTTCTCTCCACAAGACTATTACCATTTTGTACACTGTATATTTTACTCATTTATTATCTTTCATTTCTTTCCTTCTCCACCAGAATGTAAGTTCCAAAGAATACCCTTAATGAGACATTGGAATAAGCAGCCCCAGACCACCTCTTTTTATGTGAGATCATTATTTTCCTACAACACTTTAGTAGGAATATTTTGTTTCTTACAGAGCTGGGAGAAAGGCAAGAGCAGAGCTAACGTAAAGCCCTAAAATAAGAGTCAGTGTGGAAGGTAAGAAAAGCAGAAAGGGAGTCAGTGTGGTTGAATTTTAGAGAATAAATGTTAGAAGAGATAGGAGGGACCAGACTGCCTTTAATGCTGCAATAGGGTGGAAAGGCTACATGTTATGAAGATCCATTGACTGGGGAGGGAGTGGTGGTTAAGTATGGGAGAGACTGATTCAGGTTTTTAACAGATCTCTCTGACTACATTGAAATGACACTTTGAACAAAGTGTGGCTGTATAATAGAATCCTGAAGACAAGTTAGGAACCATGCAGGAGGTAATGATAATGACAGCGGAAATAGAATAGGAGACATATTGGGAATATGGTTGAATATGGTGGTAGAATCAGCATGCTTTTCTAATAGATCTCACCAAGGTAAGGTCTATGAAGACAGGAATTTCTTTCTCATTCACTGTGAAACCCTGGTACCTGCAAAAGCACCTGACACATAGAGATGTTTTATTTGTAAATTGAATGAAATAATAAACGAATAAAGTAGGAAGGAAGGAGGGGAAGAAGGGGAAAAAGGAGGAGGGGGAGAAGAAGGAATAGGAAAAATAGTAAAGGTATTTTGCTTAAAAGAGGGAGTTAAATACTAGTTTTCAATTCATGAAACCAGAGAAGGACACAGGAATATTTGTGTTTTGGGGTAGAAAATGGAAAAAGTCATGAGTGTTCCTTTTTTTATAAGAACTATCCAATATTCTTTGATTATGTCCTTCTTACTAATGTTCCATGTCCCATGACCAGCAATAAAATGATGGTGATAGTGTAATAGAATATTTACTGTTTGTGTTTTGTTTTGAATGGTTTAATTAGTTGGCATAATTAGAAGATGGTAACTCTATGTCTGTCCACAGATTATATATATTATATGAACATATATATATATATTGGAGGTGGGATATTAGTTTACTGAAATTCAAGCATCTGGGAACAATTGTTCTAAATGTACCTTTTAAAAATCATCTCTTAGCATCCTAATTAAAACTGAAAATAGAAGGGTAACCTTAAGGAATCTCATATATATGTATATGTATATAAATATATATATATGTATATGTATGTGAAGGGGTGTGTGTGTATGCATTTGTGTGTGTGTTTGTGTATGTGTGTGTGTATAAAACCAATGCAGCTTGTATTTAAATTAACTATGTCTATTCTGTCAAGCAGAGGTGAGGTAAGCATAAGCTTTCTCAAAATGCTGGAAAAATTAATTTTCCTATTTCATGAGAAAAGTAATGCCACTTTAATATTTATACTGATGAAAGACCTTTGTAATAAAACTGTACTTTGCTTTTATCTTTTAGGTACTGATTTCAGAAACAAACGTTTTTTAGCCTTTATCTATAATTTCTCCTAAATTTGGCTAAGCTTAATTACTTTCCATAATAAACCTCCTGTCAGACTGATTTTTAAGTCACTACTGTGTCACAGCAATGACCTCAATAATCAGAGTATCTCTCTTGTGGATATTTCTAAATAAAGCTGATGCAATTTTCCAGTCTAATTTATATAAAAGGAACTGATCTAGGCCAAATAATATTCTTCTGTGTTTATATTGAGAAAAAATATGGACACCTTTTTAACATTCAAGAACAGTTCCTACTCTATAGATTATGACATTCTATTTATATTGTATTGGAAATTCATAACATATTTTCTTTAGCTATTGGCTTGCAAAATAAGGTCATATAATGTGAAATGGATTTTTTTACATAATCAAGTAGGTGAATGACTGTTACATATCCTTACAGATTATTCCTTGAGAATCAATTATTTTCAAGAGTTGTGTAACATGTATTTTAAGTCTTTATAGGAATATGCAGTAATTATTGTTATGTACATGGCTAAAATAGAAATTCTGCAATTCACTTCACAGCACATGTAGTTGTCTTATTAAGTATAAACTTGGACTGCCCCAATTTCTAACAGAAATGTGCACAAATATTATGAAATAAGAGTGTCAATATTACTTGTTCCATTCAGATTTGTTTCTTTCAGCTGAATAGATTTGTTTTATTAACAGCATTGATATTAATTCATTTATTTATATTGGAGATATAAGCTTCAGTTGTCCAGGCTGGTGGCTGCTTCTATCCGTAAATATCTAAAAACATCATGTCCCCCTGATAATGGCAAAGTAAGAAAAGAAACCTATAAGTATGGATGTATTATTATTATGAGTTATTTCATCTGTAACACAGCTGGTTTCCCCCCTCCAAAAATAAAACAATATGGTGGCATGTTCTCTTTCTTAATGAAAATATATTGTGTCTTAGATATAAAGCCTAACATTCATGCAGCATTGCATGTAGTATAATAAAAGTTTTTAAAAATCTAAATTATATAATTTCAAATTTAAGCTCCAATAAGCTGTCAAGTCAGACTCAGTAATTGCCCCTTTAATGACAGTTAATTGTTAAAATTTTGTGCTTTTAGTTTAAAAAAAAAACTACCCACGATCCATGCCCTTAAGAAGTAAACACTCAATAAAACTGAAAGAAAAAATAAAAGGAAACACTCTCGTGAGCAGCATTGGAGTAGTGTTTGAGAGTCACTCGACTAGACTGTCTGCTTTTGGGCCCTATTTGTTAGATATGGGGTATTTGTTAGATATGTAGTAGATACTTGTTAGATATGTGGTAGTTACTTTGAGCAAGTTGCTCAACCTCTTTTTGCCCACGTTTTCTCTTCTGTAGGATGGGGATAGTAATGATACCTATCTCAAAGTGTTGTAAGGTCAAATTAGTTAATATTTGCAAAGTTCTTACTCAGTATCCACTAAATTCTAAAAATGTACATTGTCTAACATGTAAACATTCTTATACCAAAAGAAATATGTACTAATAGTAACACTGGCTTCCTTTCACCAAGAGTTTTGAAATAATGAGAAGCTGCTGAAACATGGCAGTTCTGTAAAAGGAGAGGTACTGGGACACCTGGGTCAGCTGAGCATCCAATTCTTGATTTCAGCTCAGGTTATGATCCCAGAATCGTGGGATCAAGGTCCATGTCTGCTTCCACGCTGAGCGGGGAGCTTGCTTAAGATTCTCTCTCTCCCTCTGCCCCTCCCCACTCACACGCATGCTCTCTCTTCTCTCTCTAAAAAAAAAAACAAACAAAAAAAACCCCAAAGAAATAAAATTTAAAAATAAAATAAAATAAAAAGTAAATAAGAAAAGAGGTATGAAAAAAACCCCACCAAAAAGCAGAAAACCAAGCAGATATACACAAACAAGACATGATTTAATTAGTCAGACTCTTCCCTTTCATGAACATTAGCATCAGGGACTCTGCTGAAGCACTTTCATTGCCATTAAGTCAAAAGGACAAGTAAAACCTATTTATAGGTTTTCTGTGTTATGATGAAAACCATGATTTCAGTTGAGGTATAACTGAAATGTATTTTACTATTGGTGTAAAATATTACTGACAGTTATCAAGAAATTAGGGATGCTTTAATAATTAGTTTCACATTCTGCTACAAAACTCAAAAATCTTCTAGAAAATAACTTTTTTAAAATAGCAGGCTAGTCCCTAACAATTGTGGATTTGTACAAAAGTTTAACTAGACACATGACATATGTTTAAATAGTTAAAGGCTGTAAGTCAAATTGACCAACTATTAAGTAGAATATGTCTTCCCACCTTGACAAATATACTTCATACCAACCTGGATTGCCAGATACAAATTTCCTAGAACTCAAAAGCCCCTTGGATATCCGCAGCTTACTCTCATCTCTGGCACCTCTCCCCGGTTGCCTCCCCTTTCTCTCCTCACCGTGGCCAGCACCATGAGTTACCTTGGCATGAATTTGGAAGCCCCACACTCACATCAGCACTCAATCCTCACTTCCCTTAAATATTTGCTGGCTGGTAACCTTTCAGACCTATAGGTGGCCAGCTTTAGTCCTCAAAAAGATGGATCCGGGGAATAAGTATTTGTTTGGATAGTGATTTCTAGGCTTGTATCTGAAAAGAATCCAAGATTATTTTCATAAACCACACATGAAATCAGTCTCATTACGTTCATATCTGGCAGGTAGTAGACACTTTTAAGGAGATAATAAATATTTTTCTACTAAAATACACTATTTACACTGAGGGACCTACTGCTCCTGGGTTATTTATAGTAATATAGTTTATTTAGATCAATATGTATCTGGCCCCTATTCTGCTTCCCCAAATTCAAAATCTAGGGGAAAAAAATCACACAAACAAAGGTAATAAAGATGCTGCATGATGAATGATACACAGTGAGCTCTGAGAACACATAGTGGCCTTGAAAAACAAGGCAAACTTTCTAGGGAAAGTGATTTTTGAGCTGACACCTGAAGGAGAAGTAAGGATCAGGCAACCACAGACAAGAGGAGATGTAGAAAAACCAAGGTAAAGGAAAAACGCACATTCAAGAAATTGAATGTGAATATATATATTCATATGTAATATATATTCAAGTATAATCTATACATGCATGCATGCATACAGGAGAGAAAGGGAAAGATATCATTATGATTGATAGAATTTAAAAAGACAAAGAGCAAATGGTGATCATGATGTGGTCTGCAAGGGGCAGAGTATGCAGGACCCTGAAAATTGTGTGAAGAACTAGACTTGATTCTAATAATAAGGGGAGAAGGCGTTTAAGGGCTTTATTCAGGAGAGACATGATCAGGTTATTGTCTTATGAAAGTCACTCTGACATCAGACTAGAGAATTTATTTGAAGACCTGTGTCATCATTTAGGTAGCAGATAATGGTGGCCTATTCAAAGGATATTGAAGGGGTATTAAGGGAGTGAAGAAGCTGCAAATAGAATGTCATTTAGCAAGCAGGACTTGCTAATTGGTTGAGTGTAAAAAGTGAGGGGAATGGAGAAATAAAGCATGAATTCTGGATTTTGGTGTTGGGTGTCTGGATATTTGGTTAGCTCTAAGATGAGTAAGAAGAAGTTTAGTTGCAGGGGAGAGAGGGAGAGTGAATTGATGAGTGAGTTCTCAGATACCTTGGGTTTAAGATAATGGTAGGACATCTAAGTAGAGAGATGTCTCTGGTCAGTGAAGACACCTGGGGAAGAAAGTCAAACCATGGGAAAAGATCTGAGTAACCGCAACATATAGAGAATCAAAGAAACCATGGTAAGAGCACCAGAGGTTGCGGTGTGGTGAAAAAAATTAGAGGGCAGAACTTTGAGCCTAGAGGGGCGCCTGGGTGGCTTAGTCGGTTAAGCGTCCGACTTTCGCTTNTAAAAAGAGCACGGATGATGGTGGAGAGAATGCCAGAAGTATTAAATGCAGCAGAGATTTTTTTTTAATTAGAAGTCAAAAGCTTGAGTGTCTACAGAGCACACAACTTGATATTTATGCAGGCACACACTCACATGCACTAGTTTTTCCCACAGACTACATACACTTATAATCATAACCACTTATGCTCCATATATACACCCACACACATTCACAGACACCACACATAGTTCCATAAACCTACAGGCATGGTGATACCACATATAGAAATTCTCATTCATTAAATTCAACCCCAGGTCTCTGCTAGCATATTAATTATTAACTTAAGGAAGTCTACTGATTTAAAACGAGAAAGCTTTGGTTTGTGGTTTGAACAAGAATATGGCTCACTTTTCCATCTGTTAAATGGGTACAGTAATACTAGCATAGGGAAGTTTTGAAATTTAATTGATGTTTACCAAGTCACTTGAGAGCCTGAGATGAAAGGCGCTATGTAATGCTATTACTCCTGTTGGGGCTGATGGTGATGACCTACCTTAGCATTTGAGTATTGCAATATTCTAAACCACAAATGTAATCCAGGATGATAAAATACAAGATATTATTAGATGACTTAGAAGAGGTTGGGTTATTACTAAAATGTCTTGCTGGTTATTTATATTTCATCATCTTTTTTGATGTCTGCTCAGTTTCAGCTCCTATTTGTCATGCAGCAATCTCATTCTCCACTCTCTCTTAACATTCTAGAACAATTCAACTGAAAGGGACCTTGGGGATCTTCCAATTCAACCTTGAATTCAATACATGAAAAAATTGAGCCCAAAGCTTATATTATTTATCCCCAAATCACCCAGTTAGAATTTAAAATCAAGTCTCCCGACTTGTGTGTTTTTTCACTAGAGAATATTTCACAAACAAGATAATAATTCTGAAATTAGGATACTGTACCAGATAAGGGATCTAAGAAAACATTACCAGTAATAGCAACATAAACAGATTAACAATAGCTATGAGGAAGATGAAGTAGCATTTCTTTTTTAAATTAATACAAGGGATACTTCAAATTTAATATTGAAAACAGAATACCCATTACTGAAGAAAACCAATACACAATGGAGACACAAGGGAAGGAGGAAAGTAATTAAAATTCATGAATTACAATTGAGTTATTCAGGTTCATCTATTGTTTGTCTCGGTGAAAGGAAAAAATTGTTTGCTCTGGATATCAGAAGATGTGATTTATATTTTTCAACAAATATTGTTGAACATACCCTATGTCCCAGATACTCTGCAAGGTTTTGAGGATAAAGGAGGGAAAAAAAGACAAGTAAGAGCCCCATTTTCATTTAGTTCATTATGAGAGGACAACAATAAAATTAAAGTTACATATTTTTTGAGTTTAGTCTCAATTTTAGTTTAGTGCTAAAGTGGAAATAAACAGATTTGTTCATCGGGTTTCTAATTTAGATAGAATGACCTAGGAGAAAGGCGCCATTAGACCAGAAACCTGATAGATGACAAGGAATGAGCCACGTGGAGAATATAATGAATAGTATTCCAAGCACAGAGAATGACGTGACTAGGAGAAGCTTGGTGTTAAAGAAACAGAAAGAAAGCCAGTGTGCATAGCATGCAGTGAATCGGTGTGAGGATTACATGAGGGTGAAGACGGCAGCATCATACTATGTTGTGCTGTGGAAACAAGGTTAGAGAATTCAGACCCTCATGTTAAAAGTAGCTATAGAAATGTTTTAATTATGGCAATAAATGGTTTAATGCACAGGTTCAAAGACTGTTCTGATTATTTTATTGAAAATGGGTTGCAGAAGGAGCAAAGAATGAAATGCGGAAGAATTGGTAAGCGATATTGTGGTTGTCCAGAGGAACGTTCATGGCCAACTTGGACTGAGGGAGTGACCATGGAGATGGAGAGAAATGAACAGAGTTATGACATGCTGCTGAAAAGGTAGATGTGACAGATAAGGGGAAGACAAGAGTAAGCATGACTTTTGGGGTCAGGGACTGAAAATGGGTACCGAGTAGTACCATTAACTGAAGTGGATTGTAGGGTCCAAGGAAGGTGACAAAGTGGAAACAAGTAAGAACAGGCAAATATTTCAAGAAAGTTTTCAACACAGGACAATAGAGACCTGGGACAGTAAATAACAGAGATGTTGAAGCGAGGAGGTGTATTTGTCTGTGTGTGTGTGTGTGTGTGTGTGTGTGTGTGTGTGTGCTTAAGATTAGAGAACTAGATAAAGTGTTTATACTGAAGGCAATGGTTTAATAGAGATAGGTGACTTTGATGATCAGAGACAACAGCATAAAATATAACCTGCAATATTTAATTTTTGCCATTGGACAATTGCTCCTCCTAGGTGGTGCAAACATCGGGGGAAGAGGACATCTAACAAAAGGTGTGATGGGATTTCTAGGTGACTGAATTTTCTTGTAGCTCCCAGTCATAGTTATCTGACAACACAAGGCCATATGGAGAAAGTGGGTGTATTAATCAGATTTTAGTGCCTGAAAAGGAAATTAGCCTAAGCATGTCAAGCAGAAAGGGATTTAATATAGGAAACTCGATGCTTGTAAAATCATTGAGGGGAAAGAGTGGCTGAAGGAGCAGAAGTCAGGCTGCTGGAGTATTGGCTTAAAAGTCACAACACTATTGCTGAGATCCAAAGTATGAAACCACTGCTGCCAGCCAACCATGAAGCTGGGTCTGTGTCAGTGGACTGTCCAGCCATTGCCAAGACTCACATCTCTCAGTCACACTTACCCTACTCCCACAGCCACACTTCATTGCCGTGGAAAAATGCCGTTAACTTTTTCTCTCAGATGTCACATGAGTGCTTCCAATTTGAAGAGCTTAATCCATATTCAAATCTTTAGTAGTAAGGGAGTTTGGTAAATGTTTTCATTTTTAAACCTAGTGTCCAAATAAAAGGATAGGAAAAGGAGGTGCAGGAAAATTTAAATTTCCAAGGGCACATGGGTAGCTTAGTGGGTTAAGCATCTGCCTCTTGATTTTGATCTCATGGTTTGTGAGTTTGAACCCCACATCAGGCTCCACACTGACAAGATGGAGCCAGCTTGGGATTTTCTCTCTCCATCTCCCTCTGCCCCTCCCCTGTGCACACATAGTCTCTCAAAATAAATAAATAAACTTAAAAAGTAAAGGAAAAAGGAAAAGTCAAATTTCCAGAACACTAGATCAATATAGTAAGTATCACTGAGGTAATACATCTTCTAAATATTGGAGGTACCAAAAGCTTTTCAGAAAATCTAGGCTCTCATCACTGAACTAGTAGATTTATGACTTAGATGCTCCATTTAACCTAAAATTAAGAATATTATCTGCCAAGGTAATTCTTTTTTGGGGCAGCATACTCTAGATTTTTAAGTAACATACGAAACATAAAAATGCAAGTTTACTGTAAGAGCAATTTAGATATGACCAAGGGATACAGAGCAAATGTGAAATCATACTCCCACTCATCTCTCCAGAAATAGTCATTGTTTAATCCTTTTCTATATTCATCCTTATGTATACATATACACATAGTTTGATTTTTTCTATTTATTTTGAGAGCGTGCTTGCACAAACTTGAGGAGGAACAAAGAGAGAGAGAATCTCAAGCAGGTTCTGTGCCATCAGGGCATGGGGCTCGATCAAGAGTCAGCCACTTAACTGACTAAGCCACCCAGGTACTCCATTTTGTTTTCTAGTTTTGTTAAATAAATAAGGCAATATTACATCTATCCTGAGATATTCTTTTTTCCAATGAACACAATATCCTGGAGATCTTCTTGCCTTAACATATACAGATCTACACAACCTCTTTAGTGTATTTAATCTCACCACATCGTGATAGTTTAGGTTGGGTTTATTCAGATATGTAGGTCATTTCCCACTTTCTACTAATAATTTTTCATACTCAGTAGATGTGTCTCTTTGTCTATTTTTTTAAATGTTTATTTATTTATTTTGAGAGAGAGAGAGCAAGAGTGTGCACACATAGGTGTGCAAGTAGGGAAGGGGTGGAAAGAGAAGAGAAGAGAGAAAAATTCCAAGCAGGCTCTGTGCTGACAGCTGGGCTTGAGCTCACCACTGTGAGATCATGGTCTGAGCTGAAATCAAGATTTGGTGGTTCGACCAACCGAGTCACCCAGGCACCCCTTCTTTGTGTATTTTGTCATTGCTTTATCTCCAGCACTTAGCAAATGTTCTGGTACATAATCGATTCTCCATAAATGTTTATTGAATAAATAGATTCCTAATTCTTTCTCCCATCTTACTCTGCCATATATTTCCCAACTAGAGTCGTCAAATAAGTGAGAGAGAGAGAGAGAGAGAGAGATCTGAACAGTTGTCTGAACAATTAAAATACTAGACAATTTTTAGGCCACTGACATTATACTGTATGATAGTACAATGATAGACACATAACACGAAACATTTGTCAAAACCCATAGAACTGCACAACAGAGTGAACCCTAATGTAAACTACAGAGTTCAGTAAATGACAATGTATTAATATTCGATCTTCGGTTGTAACAAATATACTATACAGTAATGCAAGGTGTTAATAATAGAAGAAACTGGGCTGGGAAGAGTATGTAGGAGCTCTTTGTGCTTCCTGGTCAGTTTTCCTATAAACCTAAAACTATACTAAAAATAATGCCTATTAATTTTTTAAATGCTGGAGGGAAAAATTGGTCCTAAAAATAGCTGCTTACAGCTCAGTTATGGGGAAAATCCTTTTCCTTCTTCATGCCTAATACTCATCACAGACCTCATCTCCTTCCCAATTGTTTTTTCTATTAATTTACCTATGACTGATAAATGCAACAGCATTTTTGATGTCTTCGAGTTCACTCATGGGCAAAATGGGTGGTGGTTCATAATTTATTTGAAATTCAATTGTAAGGAATTCTGAACATACCTGTTTTTCCATATAGTTAGTTTTATCATTTGAGGGTAGGTTGCCAAGTTGGGCTGGTGTGTTCCAAGAAGAAAAAGTAGGTGGGAAAAGAGAAAGGGTAGGGAAGGAGAAAGAAAGAAAAAAAAGAAATGCCACTAACAATTTTAAATACCTGATAGGTATCAAACCCAGGCATACCCATGTATTTTATTTTAGTTTTAGATTTTTTTATTATGTTTATTTTATTTTGAGACAGAGTGCGAGTGGGAGAGGGGCAGAGAGAGGGAGACAGTATCCAAAGCAGGCTCCAGGGTCCCAGCTGTCAGTGTAGAGCCCCACATAGGGCTCGAACTCTCGAGTATGAGATCACGAGTGAGCCAAAGTAGGATGCTCAACTGACTGACCCACTCAGGTGCCCCCATACCCATGTATTTTAAATCTACCCAGCAGTGTTTGGAGATGGTATTATTTGGTTTTTGTAGTGAAGGAAACAGATTTAGAGAGGTTGAAAACTTGTCTAGAGTGGAAATGGCAGAGTAGTGTTTCAGAGAAGGCAGTGGAGGTATTTAGATTGAGATGGGAAACAAAAGCAAACTATATTTACACGCCCAGGATATTTGAAAGTTAAATGTCAATCATTTCAATAATACTCATTATACACGTTTTTAAATTTCCAGAGAACAGCTTTTGTAATTACTTGATGTGATACATTTAAAGATGGAAATGAAAAGAAAATTATTGGTAAAGGTTTTCTGTCTCAGCTGGGATTTCTTTTCTCTTTACTCTCTTCTTTCTTCTTTTTTTTGGTAAAAGTTTTTAATTTTTATTTTTGAGAGAGGGAGAGGGAAAGAGGGAGAGAGAGGGAGACAGAGACAGAGCGTGAATGGGAGAGGGGCAGAAAGAGAGGGAGACACAGAATCGGAAGCAGGCTCCAGGCTCTGAGCTGTCAGCACATAGTCCGACATGGGGCTCGAACCCACCAACTGTGAAATCAGTTCACGAACTGTGAAGTCAGTTACTTAACTGACTGAGCCACCCGGGTGCCCTTACTTCCTTCTGCTGGTTGATAACAGTTACTTACTATCACACAAAGAGTAATTCTCCATAACCATAAATGCATACCCTAAGTATCTTTGCCATAGGCTAAATATCTAACCCAGGTTTAGAAAAAAACCTAGTCCAGACTATTGTGAGGCTTATTCTCTGTGAGAAGATAAATCACAAATTATCAATATGTCAGTTCATAAAACAAAACTCTTCCCCCACCCCCAAAAAAAATTATCCTTTCATTGAATCATTTTGGAGGGTCTTATGTAATAATGTGCGGTGTAGATTATGTTTTTGAAACGCAATCTGCTTTCCTGGTTGAATTTCCTTGTGCTGACCTCCATGTAATTTGCCCAGGGGCCTCTGTGTGTGCACAGCATGGGAGTAGGAATGAGAGTTGGGAGGAGAACAGGTTTAAATTGTTATAGAAAGAAGGCTAAAATAAAGAGTTAGTATTCAGTTTTTGATATTCATCAAAGGATCTTGCAGCAACACAATAACTTGGAGAGTCAAATTTAGTTTAGAGTAAACAAATTTTCTAAATTCTTTAACACTCATGAAGATATTAGGCTGAAACCAAAAGGAATCATATCATAATGTTTCTTCCAAAGTGCAGGGAGTACAGCTCTTCTTTCTGTAATCTAAATGCAGAGACTTGTCTGACAGAGAATGTGATGAAGATATAGGACAGTGAATTTCAATATTTTGACCAAAATCCTCAGGAAGAAATGCATTGTCCCTCTGACTCAATATACAAAATGAGATATAAAATGAATATTTAACCATAGCTAAATATATGTTTTAAAATGGAAATTAAAATTTAATGAAATAATAGGTAGAAGTTAATATGTCCTGATATTTCTTGTCTATTCTCTTTCATTTTTTTAAAAAGTAGGCTTGATACCACAATTTGCTAAGGTGTTTTGACCTAAAGTTTGAGCAACACTGATAGGGTGGAAGAAGCCTGAAAATCATTGCCTCAAAAAGGATTGTAAGAAGAAAGGAGAGAAAAGCACAGTAAATAAAATGGATGATAATGTCATCTTTTCCTCTGTCTCCCCTAGGAACAACATTCTACAGGAAGAGTGGTTTTCTTTTCTTTTTTTTTTTAATGTTTTATTTATTTCTAGGAGAGAGAGAGACAGCGTGAGCAGGGGAGGGTCAGAGAGAGAGGGAGTCACAGACTGAAACAGGCTCCAGGCTCTGAACTGGCAGTCGGCACAGAGCCCGACGCGGGGCTCGAGCCCACGAACCGTGAGATCATGACCTAAGCGAAAGTCCGGCGCTTAACCGACTAAGCCACCCAGGCGCCCCAAGAAGGGTGATTTTCTAACATCCAGGAAGAAGCATGAGGAGAATTCCAATAGCAGAGAGGCTTGTGGGGTGGGGTTTTCCCCGTTTGATATTCCTAATGCCGAACACTTGCTAGTCTGTCCAACATGAGCTTTGAAGGACGGACATCAGAGCGAGTCCAGTGTTACATCACAGTTGGAAAAGGGAAGACTGTGTTTAACTCTCCAAAACTACCCTTGGATCATATGGAGCATGAATGGGGTCTGAGCATTATCACGTACACCCAACAGGGATATACATCATCAGAAATAAACTGATGGTGGAGGGGGCTGGGAAGAAACATTGCTGAGGTTTACGTGGTCCTCTAATACAGGATTGCAAGGGAACTGCTGAGGTTCCTATCATATGCCCATTTGAGGTAGCAGCAGCGGCCACTGAGGTGGAATCAAGGTGGTCAAGGATCTCATCGAGTCAAGGTCAGGGACAGAGGGAGGCAGACCATGAATTGTATCAAGTGAAGACATTAACATAACGGTAATGGACAAAATTCATTATACCTAGAGGGTCATATCAACTATGTTTTCTGGGAAAATGGCTAAATTGGGAAAGTAGGCAGGCTCCACCTCATTCATGCTTTCCAAAAATTCCCATGAGTACATCCCTTTAAGGGAACCTAATTGACATCCGAATGCTTGCAGCAAGAGAATCTGGATAGTACAGGTTTTGTCTTTCCGTTACAGAAAGTGAGTGAAAAGAAAGTCTTGGGCCTCCAGAATGGAGTAAAAAATTAACTATATTGATAATATTAATAATGATAAAAACTAAAAAGTATAAAAGATTAAATGTCCATCAAAAGAGAAGTTACTAGGTGCCTGGGTGGCTCAGTTGGTTGAGCATCTATCTGACTCTTGATTTCAACTCAGGTCAAGATCACAGGGTCGTGGGATTTATTCCTGAGTCAAGCTCCATGCTGGATGGGGAGCCTGCTTAAGATTCTCTCTCTCTCTCTCTCTCTCTCTCTCTCGCTCTCGCTCTCGCTCTCGCTCTCGCTCTTGCTCTCTCTCTCCCTCTACCCCTCTTCCCTGCTTATGCTGTCTCTCTTTCAAAACAACAAAACACGAAAGTGAAGTTATTGGATCAATCATAGTATGTCTGTCTGATGAAAAAGTACATTTATGCTATCAAAAAATAATGGTATCAAAAAGTCATGTGTGCAAGAATCATTTATTCAATTTATTCATCTAACAAATATTTATTGAGTTCTACTCTATGCAATGCATTATTAATGGAGAAGGCTTAGGGGCACTTGGGTAGCTCAGTTGGTTAAGTGTCTGATTCTTGATTTCAGCTCTCTCATGATCTCACAGTCTGAGGGATTGAGCCCCATGTCAGGCTCTGAGCTACCAGTGTGAAGCCTGCTTGGGATTCTCTCTTTGTGTCCCTCCCCTGCTTGCACTTGCACTCACACTCTCTCCCTCTCTCAAAATAAATAAATGAACTTAAAAAAAGATAGAGAATGCTTAGGGTAAGATATATTATATGATCCCATATGCAATTTAAAAATCATGATACATGTATGGATATATGTGCTTTCCACGGATTATCTCATATAATAATCCAGACAATTTTACCATTATCCCTACTTTAGAGATGAGATAGTTGAGGTACAAAGACATTAAATAATTAGTCCAGTGTTAATTAACTTATCCCATGGAGAACAAAGCCAGGATTTAAATACAGACACTCTGACTACAAAATGGGAAATTATAATAATTTAGTCTAATGTCATAGATATTATATACTGTTTTGAGTTATTCAAAGAACATCTCACAGACATTGATTTGGATTTTCAACGTTCTTTTATAATTCAATATATGACCACTTTGAATCTTTTTTTAGTTCTCTTTATTAACAAGGATATATTTTTTTCAGTATTTTTAAATTAGCAGTCTCAAAAGAAAGTATCAAATTCTAGCTACAAGAAATGAATTGTTGATTTGCAGGTACTTTTATTCACTTTTACCCTGAAAATCATTTGCTTAATAAATGGTGATAATATGACACATAAATAAATATACTCTTTCAATCATAAAGTTAGCTCAACAACTTTCAAAAACAAATCTACTTTTACATAGCTACAGTGTACTTTAACAGTTTAATTGAGGTATAATTCATATTTTTAGCTTAAACTGTGCTTTTGAAAATGAGATACTGAATTTTATTTTAAATTAGTTTAATTTAGTTGTTTTATTTAAAAAAACTTAATAATTAATTATCATGATACTTACAGTACCTTGGAACAAATGTTTAGTTTTTTCAGACTGAATTATAAATATTCTTGAAGTATATCTATTACTTTTTGGCAATTATTATCAGAGTAACTACCTTTATTCAGGCGTCTGTAAAAATGTTATGAGAAAAAGCAACAGTTGTCACTAACCATGCACCCTAGTATGCCTTTGGCCTTCTTGTCCCTTTATATATACTCTTTCCAAAAGCTGACCTAATTTCATGACAGTAACTAGTTTGATGCCTTGGTTTCTTCTCAATCTGTGGACTTCTAACTTGTTTTTCACAAAAGCTACAGTCTTATAACTGAACCTACAATGTAGGATCCAGAGGACAGAATTTGTGTCATATTTTGATGTATCCCCAATGTCATTAGCATCTAATGGACAGTAAGAACTGAACAAATATTTGTTGAATAAATGAATGTTACCTCTGAATAAAAATTGCTACTTAATCATTAGTTTAAAACTTATATATGATACCTGGTTTGTGCCAGGTTTTATGCTAGACTCTCAAAACACAGGTAAGGGTAATATGCACCCTTTTCATGGAGGAACTCAAGATCAATTGGAGGTGCTAAATGCGTAAACAAATAAATAAATCTAACATGTTATTTTATATGCTACGAAAGTGATCTGTGTTGAAAATAAACAATTGTGTCAAATGTAACTCAATCAATGGAAAATGTGTGTCAAGAGTCTTCTTAGAATTTTTCAGAAAGGAGATTTGAGGTCTTTCCTTATTATTTGTCTCACTTGGATTATATATGCAGATATGAAAGAGTAGGACAAATTTCATTATCAGAGACCCATCAGAATCAGACGAAGGGGAAATGAGTCTCCCGAAGGAGATGGTAAAAGGGGAGAGGGTAGCGGGCTGAGACTGATAGGGATGGTTGGCTGCCCAGCCTGTTAGGGAAAGGGGGCTAGCACAGGCTATCACTCTTTGATCCATTCAGAGGTAGGAACTGGCTGAGGGGAACTAGATCAAGGAGATGCTGGGAACCAGGTAATCAGGCTCAGAGGAAATGAAGAAGGGGTCTTTTTTCTTGGGGGTGTTTCTAATTTCTTCTTATCTCTAGTTCTGCATATCTGTTCCCTCCTTTTCTGAGCCTAAGTCCATTTCTCTGTCTTGTAATTCTTAGTCTCTTCTCAAATATCTGCAATATCTGAACCTAAGTATGTTTACATTGGTTTGAAAATACTTATATAGTTGTATTCCTCTGGTGTTCCTATTATTTAAATGAGTAAAATGCACTTGCTATTGCTTTGTCCTTGAAAAAAATTCTCATTTTTTTTACTTCAATGTAGCTCTTAAATATTTTTTTAAATATTTACTTTTATTTAGCTCTTTCGTTAAAAATAACAAACAAACAAACAAACAAACAAAAAAACCCTTTTCATTGCTGATACCCACAAACCTTAAATTAGGTGATATAGAGTCAACTATGCCACAATTTTCTTTTTAAATATGAATAATTTAGTTCTTGAGCCTTTCCTTCCTGGAATATACCATATTCCACTAAGGGAAGTATTTTAAACTAGCATCTCAGGTAAGCTATCAGCAGAACCCAATTATTCTCTGCCCACTTCTCCTGGTTTCTCTTAACCTGCAACAACTTAATCCTTGCTTTGAGTGATTACTCAATAATTATTTTGTGGGAGGCTGAAAAGATTGCCTGGGGCCCTTCTGTCTGCAAGTCTGGCCCTGATAGTAACCTGGGGTGTGGGGGTGAGGGAGGGGGTGAACTGACTCTGCTCTTGGTGACTCAGGGATTTAGTTAGCTGAAGATGTCAGATGTGAAACTGTATTTAAAGGGAAGTGTTGGAAAGAGGTATTTCTGAATCCATCAGAAGCATGTGAAATATTGCCCATCCTTTTTAGCAAGTCATAGAAGATGAAAGGTGTCCCAATAGTTTGAAGAACGGAAGGATATTTCTCAGACTAACATGTATCCAAACATCACTTTGTGCCTTGAATGGGTCAGAGTTACTACAATCATTATCAGCTTCTTGTTTTTCAACATTGCCACTATCAGAAACTTGAATTCATGTTGATTTAGGTTTCTATGTCATACAAAATGGGGTGTATATATAATAACTATATAGGAATTATTTAGTGTTTAAAAATAGGAAATCTAGAAAATAAAAGCATCAAGGTAAATATTTAAAAAATCACAACTCCATACATAAATGGAAAGAATGCTCAATTAGAACAAAATGGCAGCTCTGGATTCTAAAACTGGGTTACTTCTTAAACATAAGAGCTATGTTAATGATTATGACAAGCAATCTAATTACATAACATCACTGGGGTTTAGAAAAACCAACATAAATCTCACTACACACTACAGAGGGATAAAAATATTTTGGACCCACATTATGTGGTAGAGGATATTCTCAAGAAAATAGTAATGGGTCTTCAGGAAACAGAACAGAAAAAGGGTTGGTAGAAGATAAATAAGAGAAGTAAGGAAATTATAGAAAAGTGGATAAAAGATGAGACATATTTCAAAAGAGCCCAAATATGAAGATGGTGGACAATGTAATAAAAGTTTATAACACAAAGTTCACATGCTTTAAATAAAAGTGAATTTACTTGAATAGCTTTAGGATATCAATAAATGATTAAAAGAGTAACAAATACAGGTCACTTTTATCCTCCAACTCTCTCAAATTTCTAGACACGGATAAGTAGATGGTCTGGCACCAAACTTAATATTATCTATTTAAAGGACTCTAACTTAACATTAAGAGCTCCCAGACTCTATAATTAACATTCGGAAACCATTAACATAACTAGTTCTGAATTGGTTTATAGGATTTGAATATATATGACACTGTGTATACTGTTCTGGTACTATAAATTTCTGTCTGGGACATAATTGTCTGACTCCTAAAAATTCTATCTTCTAATTAATGTATGTGTAAAATTGTGTGTTGTGTAATTGAATACAGTGAGCATGTTTGCAGTGGGCATTTATTCATAATTAATATCCACAAGTAAAGTGAAAAATTTCTTAGCTTCATATAAGTATAAAGTAGAAAAAGTAAAAATTTGGACATAAAATAAAGTAAAAAGGTTAATTAGGGTATAAGATTAAGTGGTAACCGGAATGCCAAGAGAAATAGAGAAAGATTAAAGCCAAAACTTCATCTCAAAAGCCCAAGGGTTTTTTTTTTTCATGTAAATTTGACTGTATTTAAAGTTTTCAGCATCATAAGCATAGAAGGAATTAATGCAGATATTTTCATTTTTTATCTACAACAGCTCAATTTAAAAAAGAAATTGAATCAGCTAGAGAGTTAAACTTTTCTATGAGAACTACCACAAGGAAATTGAACAAGTATAGAAAGTAAAAACAGTGATATGGCTTAATTATGAAAACTTAGAGAAAAATCGTGGCAGATACAAATTGATTATAGACTTCAGTCTTATTTGTTGTGACAGTTGGGGAACAAAGATTTAGAAATGCATGTCAGAAATGCACATTCACATGGATGCCTATTCCTGTGGTCCTATTTTTATTAGTTTCATTGGGGCTTTACATATATTCTTAAAATTATTTTATAGCTCATTGACAATTTTAAAACAGCTCTCTGGGAACTCAGCCTGCTTAGAATGAATGTAAATCAAAGAAAGAAGTTTGCACTAGGTGGGAATTTTGTTAACTGAGATAGCACCCCAGAACTGTCACAGCCTCAGGGAATAGCCTGGGGGCTGCTCAAAACCACCGGGTATCGGTTTCCTCACCAGGGGCTGATGATATTTATCTATCTGGTAGAAATGTTAGGAGAACTAATTAATGCTTAGAGAGGGCTTTGAGATTCTTGGATGAAAGGTACTCAGTAAATGCAAAGTGTTATTATGATTATTTTAATAGTTATGATTACTGAGATGCTAAATGTGTAATATGCTACCACCCTGCAAATTTTAGTCTGGGTGGGCAACTGTAGATTGCATATCACATGGTTTAAAATAAATAACTTTAATGATTGTTTTAATTTGGTACATGATAAAACGTGGGTGGGCAGGACTGGTATCTTTATCTGCCTTTCTATTCCTTGACATTTACATTTAGCCTTTGTTTTTAAATTCCAATGGTGATGTTTTATTTAATGCACAAAAGGTAGTACTAAATAGTGTCTGTTGTCCTGAAAAGTCACGAAGACCTTTAGTGCTAAGGGCCACATACTACTAGAACAGTGAGTGTACTCTGAGCTAACTGCTCCTGGAAGAAACAAACCTTGCTGCTTGTGGGACAATATTAAGGAAAGAGGTTTGAAGGGCTTAGCGGCCTGTATTCTCAGGAAGCTTTCCCCACTGCATCCAACTTGTAACAAGACCGCTTGACATTATGGGGAGAAAGCCAGGCAGGCAGATTTAACAGAGCAGCGTGCTGGGAGGTTATGGGTTGGAATGGAGCTGTAAGTGAGAACTTCAAAGGAAGATCTTTAACGACAGTAGAGATAAAGTGGCACAGACTAATCAAAGTGAGTCAGAAACTCATTTATATATTTGTTTAGATTAAAAAACCCAGTAATGAGGGGGCACCTGAGTGGTTTAGTCGGTTGAGTGTCCAACTCTTGATTTGGATCAGAGTCGTGATCCCAAGGTCCTGAGATAGAGCTCGCATCAGGCTCCATGCTCAGTGTGGAGCCTAATTACGATTCTTTCTCTCCCTCTGTCCCTCTCCCCTGCTCATGTGCTCTCTCTCCAAAAAACAAAAACAAAAAAATAAAATAAAAATAAAAACCCAGTAATGAGATCCAGTAATAAAGAAATACAGAGAAACTAGAGCCAACATAAAATATTTCAAATAGAGTGTTCCCAATGGTTGAGTGAAGTATGCTCATTTGAAATCATTGGAATTTCTTAAAGTCTGCATTTATCATATGCGCTCCTTTCTCGTGAATCTATATTATGTAATCGTATATACAGAGGAATGCAAAATAAATATATGCAGAAAAATACTTACAAATCTGAATGCTTTTTACCTTTGTGTTTTGTGAATCTGAGTCTGATTGGAAATAGAAAGCCATTTCCTCTAATCTAGTTGTGCTCATCTGTACACCATAAACCACATGAAGAAACTAGGCATTTTAGAAATAACAAGAATAATATCATTAAGTCCCAATTAACTCACGTATTTGAACTAGTAAAAAATAGTCACTGCTGGCAAGAAAGTTAAGAAGTTAATCTCGATGCGGAAAACCGAGATCAGTGGTCACAGATAACGTGCCTATTATAAAAGAAATACAATAGGAGATCTCAATAGTCCATTTAAATTAAAAATAAATAAAGTGAGCTCAATTTCCACTGCATCAGGAGAATCTGTGCTGTGAACTTTGTGAGGTTCATTACATTATGTTTTGGAAAAATGATCAAGATTATGAATTTTCTTCACACTTGCACCCTTAAACATTACACCTTACAGGATATTTCGAAGAAGTTGAAGCAGAAGGTGGAGATCTAGCTTGCTTTAATGCAAGCAGTTGGCCAGGTCACAGACGCTCTTTGAAGAGATATACTCAGCTGCTTTTTTTTTTTTTTTTACGTGAAAGCTAACAATTATTTAAAAAATGAAAACATTTAAGAGTAAAAATGCAACTTACTTCCCACACTTGTTATGAGGGTAGCATGAGGTGATGCACTCAAAATATTTAGCATGGTACCTGTGTGCAGCAAGGATTCAATAAATGTAAGGTATTATCATATGAAAACGGGATATGATGTATTGATTGAATAAAGGCTGAGACTTTGGCTCCGGTTAAGGGGCATATTCCAGTAGTCACCACCATGTCAGGTAGAAGATGGAGCTTCAAGAAACAGGAAAATCCTCATCTTAGAAGTCTTCCCTGCCTGGACTGAAGAGTTATGGGGTAGTGTTTTAACCCCGATTCACACTTTAAATGAGTACATAGATTGTCTCCAGGTTGAAGTTAATATTTCCCCCAACTTGGGAATTCATTGCTGCCAAAGTATCACATTCTATTTTAAGGTCTAGATATTGATATCTAGCATTTAAAAATTTTTTTTCTAATGTTTATTTATTTTTGAGAAAGAGAGAGACAGAGTGTGAGTGGGGTAGGGGCAGAGAGAGGAAGACACAGAATCTGAAGCAGGCTCTAGGCCCTGAGCTGTCAGCACAGAGCTGGACATGAAGCTTAAACTCATAACTGTGAGATCATGACCTGAGCCGAAGCTAGATGCTTAAACAACTGAGCCACCCAGGTGCCCCTTAATATCTAGCATTTAAAAAAATTAAGTTTTCTGAAGTTATGTCAGTTAGACAGGGACATTAATTTTTGTACATTAAGTAACCAGTTTAAAAAAGAGAGAGAGAAAAAAGGGGGGAGGGGAGATGAGAGAGAATCATGTCCAGCCCATACACACATTGCTACCCTTGGCCCCTCTTAAACCCCCATCCACTTTCTATTCATCCAGCCGGATACCTCACACAGCTTCTCACTTTGGGGGAGGGGGAAGCAGAAGCATTTATAATTGAATTTACACACCAAATTGTGTGCTGCCAATGGCTGTTTTGGTAAAATATACATACCATCAAGTTTACCATGTCACCATTTTTCAGTGCACACTTCAGTCCATTCATAATGTGCAACAATTTTCACTGCCTGTTTTCAGAACCTTCTTTGATCTTCCCAAACAGAAACTCTGCACCCAATAAACAGTGACCCCGATTCTCCCTTCCCTTCAGTCTCTGGTCACCTCCACTCTTTTTTCTGTCTCCATGAATTTGCCTATTTGAGGTACCTCATGTGATTGGATTCACACAGTATTTGTCCTTTCTACTGCCTTTCTCATGTCCATATTTATTTATTTAGGTAAAAGAACAGCCCTAATATTTCTGGCCACGTGGATAAAATCTGGGCACACATTAGGTTTATCCTTTTAGAGTTCCTTATCTTGAACAAAATTGCCTACAGACACCTTCCATATAGAATCAAAAAAGAATTGTGTCCTAACCGATCTGCCTTAAGGTAAATAAGAAAAACTCAGGGACACCTGGGTGGCTGAGTTGAGCATCCAACTTCAGCTCTGGTCATGATCTCACAACTTGTGAGTTTGAGCCCTGCATCAGGCTCCGTGCTGACAGCTCAGAGCCTGGAGCCTGCTTCAGATTCTGTGTCTCCCTCTCTCTCTGACCCTCCCCTGCTCATGCTCTGTCTCTGTCTCTCTCTCTCTCTTTCAAAAATAAATAAACATTAAAAATTTTTAAAAAGAGAGAAAAACGCAGACTTCTAAATTTAGTATCAGTGATGTGACCAATGTGTGTTAATGACTGATATGAAGCTACTAACGTGAACTCCTAAATGGTAAATTTGCCTAAACAGCTTTGGAACTGCTATTTTGTTGCTCCTTTAATGCATACTACTGAAACATTAATAAGCTATTTATAATCGTTATCAATTTTTGATGTAAAAATCATAAAGCCTGTTTTCAAAGGACTTGTTATCCTTTGACCAACTTCTGCAAAGTCCCTGCTCTAATTCTTACCTTTAGTTATGATCAAATTTTTCTCATGATATATGCCCTTTGCTGGCTTGCTTTTATTCCATTCTGGCTTTTTCTTTAATATTGCTGTGAGTTGGTGTGTGTGTGTGTGTGTGTGTGTGTGTGTGTGTGTGTGTGATGTGTGAAGAAAGAGCAAACCACATGGTGGGTTTATAAGCCTCAGTGATTAGGAAGTCCAGAGATAGGATAAACTCCATCCTTGCTCCATCCCATATTTAGTAGTGACTCTTCCTTTCCGCTCTGTTTTCTGGGATACCTGCTTAATCTCAAGCCAACTTTCCAACAGGGTTGCTGAATGGCTGCCAGAAGCAACCTGGACCACATTCCCCCATTGCCACCCACACAGAACGTGAGACTTGTTCTCTGCCTCAGCATTTCAAAAAAGAATGTTAAGATTCTTTCCACCCTTAAAGTCATGTGGTACCCCATAGTACCTGGGTAACTATACCGAGGCAATTCTGGTAAGTAGGAAGAGGGGCAAGAAGGAATGCAGACAGATCTACCACAGTATGACTCATTCTCACATTCTGTAACTAAAACCCAGAAGTATTTTTAAATTATAAAAAATTGTATTGGGAAGTACGACATAATTGTAATGTCGGGTGGAATATTCAATTGTTACTTTATTATGTAGAAAGCTTGACCATACAACTTGTAATTGCCTAATTTAGAGATCTTGGAAAACAAGGATAATATTTGGGAAAAAAAGATGACCTACAGAACACAAAAAACGACTCTATTCTATTTTCCTGTGGTTATAGGATAAGAAAATAAGATGTCTGAGAAAGCAGAGTTTGTATCTACAAAGAAATATCACATCTATTCAATCAGTGATTTCAATCTTTGTTTTCAACATAAGAACACTTGCTTCTAATAAAGTAGGATAAGGAAAAATAACATGTGAATAAAGGAAGTCACTCTGGTTCAGTTGAGGTAAAAAATCCTGGATAATTTCCTTCTCTTATTCTCCTCCTCCTAGTAATTATATCTCTGTGTGCTTGTTTTTACCGTTAAAATAGGAAGAGCACAGTACAAAAGTGAGGAGTCATGAAAAAACCTGGATTCTCATTTTAAATTAGTTATGTTCTTTGGAAAAGTCATTTAAGCTAGAACTCCCTTCCCAATTTTAAGAAACCAGGGCTTTAGACTGTTTTAAAATTCATTCATTTGGCTCAAATGTTAAAACTTCAGATATCACATATAAGGGAAGAAGAATCCCAGCCAACTCTCTAAGAAAAAACAACTAAAAATTCTTCATAAAGTAATCTTTATGTCTTCTTAAGTACCTCCATTAGCTAATGAGAAAGTAAGATGTTGTGAAACCAATAACTACATGAGAAGTGAAATTTGAGATAGAAGCACAGCACTGAAACCTTCCTTCATATGAGGGCATTTACAAATTCAGATCAACTTCAGCTTCACATTTGAGCACTTTGCTGCCTTCTTCCTAGTTTCCTTCCCTTCACTTCCTGGGGAACACAGACAAGGAGGGAAAAAGTGTGGGAATCAGAAAAGTGGTTGTGTGCTTGGCCTTGTGTGCTTGAGACCTGTGGGGCTGAGGATCAGGAACACAGTGAGGCCCAGCGTGTTGTGGGGAGGCAGGGGGTGGCTAAATAGATGACTGAGAAGGCGTGACAGGACCATAGTCTCTAACATGTATTAGAATCACTAATATTTTTGAATTCATATCTATCATCTCATTTTGTGGTTTTATTTGTACCACCTTTTAAATTTTGTATCTTGTTCTCTGGACTTTTTAAAAATGTTTATTTATTTTATTTTAAGAGGAGAGAGAGAGAGAGAGAGAGAGAGAGAGAGAGAGGATCCCAAGCAGGCTCTGTGCCATCAACACAGAGCCTGACACGGGGCTCTATCTCATGAACTATGAGATCATGACCCAAGCTGAGATCAAAATTCAGATGCTTGGGGCACTTGAGTGGCTCAGTTGGTTGAGCAGATAACTCTTGATTTTGGCTCAGGTCATGATCTCATGGTTTGTGAGATCAAGCCCTGCATCAGATTCTGTGCTGACAGTATAGTGCTTGCTTGGGATTTGATCTCTCTCTTTCTGCCCCTACCCAGCTCGTGCTTTCTCAAAATAAATAAATAAACATTTAAAAAAAGAAGTCAGACACTTAACTGACTGAGCCACCCAAGTGCCCCTCTTCTCTTGTCTTTAATATCCATTCCTGACTTATCTTAATCAACCAACACAATGATGGTAGCCAAATAGCTCTCCATTATTCCTTCTACATTTACAGGTTGTCATTCCATCATAAATAGAAGCTTTTTCTTCTTCCCAAATTATGTATTTATTACTTTATTTAGTTAAATAATTGTACTCAATGTATTATTCTCTATTTTCATGTTGGAAGTGGTCCAGATTTGGTCAATTGAGCCTCTTCCAGATGGTTCCTGACCCTTTGATATGCCTCAAAGTATTTAAAGCCAAAGTTGATGTAATGGTAAGAACTATAAGAATGAAATCAATCTGCAGGCTGGGAGATTTAGCATAGTTCTCTCAATAATGATAAATCATGTAGTCAAAAATCCAGTAAGATTAAAAAGCTTGAACCACAAAATTAAGAAGATTAACTTGAAGAAGCACATAGACTACAGAAACCGATTATACTCACAATTGTATAGTATAACTGTTTTTAAGTTTATTCATTTATTTTGAGAGAGAGAGATCGAGCATGCACGCTGGAGGGTGAAAAAGAGAGGGAGAAAGAGAATCCCAATCAAGCTCCACACTGTCAGCCCAGAGCCCAAGACGGGGCTCACACTCACCAACCATAAGATCATGACCTGAGCTGAAACCAAGAGTCAGACAATTAACTGTCTGAGCCACCTTGACACCCCAAGTATACTTTTTATAAAGCACCCATGAAGTATTTAATAATAGTGACTAAAGTTGTATTATGCAAACCATGACTCCAAGGATTCCTTAACTTTAGTATACTGACATTTTCATTCAGATAATTCTTTGTTGTGAGGGACCATCCTGTGCATTGTAGGATACTTAACAGCATTTCTGGCCTCTACTTAAGATGCCAGTAGCAACATCTTTGCTCACCTCTCTCGACCCACTAAACTCATAAATTTCCATTGTATTAACAACTTAAGTGTATAAAGACATAAATTAAATTGCAGCAAAAAAACTAAAGAATAATTCTGTATTCTTGGACTAGGGAAAACTTCTTCTTTCACACAAAATGTGAAATCTATAAAGAAAAAAATGGGAATTTGACTACATTAAAATTAGGAATATCTGTTCACAAGGGTGTCTGAATGGTGCAGCTTGTTAAGCATTGGATATCAGCTCAGGTCATGCTCTCATGGTTCATGAGTTTGAGCCCCGTGTTAGGCTCTGTGCTGTGCTTTGGATCATCTGTCTTCCTTCTTCCTCTCTCTCTCTCTGCCCCTTCTACTATCTCTCTCTCTCTCCCTCTACCTCAAAAATAAATAAACAAAAAAAATTAAAAAAAGAATGCTCATCAAAAACTGTCACAAAAAAAGGGAAAAAATAAGCAACAGTCTGTGGGAAATATATTTTCAACACATAACGGCCAAAAGATTAGTATTCAGAATAAACAAATGAATTCTGTAAATCAAAAAGAAACACACAAATGGTATAAATTTTAACAGGCAAAAGAACAGACACTTAACACAAAAAGAAAATTCAAATGCCAAACAAACAAACAAAGTTTGTATAGAACCACAAAAGACCTCAAACAGCCAAAGCAATCTTGAAAAAACAAAACAAAACTGGAGGTATCACAATTTAAGTTTCCAAGTTATAATACAAAGTGGTAGTAATTAAAACAGTATGGTTTTGGCCTAAAAATAGACACATAGTTCAATGGACTAGAAAAGAAAATTCAGAAGTAGCCCACAATTTTATGGTTAATTAATATTTGACAAAGGGAATGAGTATACAGTGAGGAAAAGGTAGGCTCTTCAACAATTGGTATTGGGGAATGTGGACAGCCACATGCAAAATAATAAACCTGGATTACTTTCTTTCACCATACAAAAAACTAAATTCAAAATGGATTAAAGACCTAAATGTGAGATCTGAAACCATAAAAATCATTGAAGAAAGCACAGAGAGCAACCCTTCTGACGTTGGCCATGGCAATATTTTTCTGGGTGGGTCTCTTGAGGCAAGGGGAAAAAAAACAAAAATAAACTCATGAGACTACATCAAAATAAAAAGTTTCTGCATGTCAAAACTACCAAATGGGAGAAGATATCTGCAAATGACATATTTAATATATAGTTAGTATCCAAAATATATAAAGAACTGACACGTCACTACCTAACAAGAAATAAGTGTTGGCGAGGATGTGGAGAAAAAGGAACCCCCATGCACTGTTGGTGCAAATGCAAACTGGTGCAGCCACTGGTGGAAAATAGTATGGAGGTTCCTTGGAAAATTAAAAATAGAATTACCCTGCAATCCAATAATTGCACTACTGGGTATTTACCCCCCCCATACAAAAAAAATACCCCACTAATTCAAAGGGATACAAGCACCCCTATGTTTACTGCAGCATTATTTGCAATAGCTAAACTATGGAAGTATCCCAAGTGGCCATCAATAGATGAATGGATAAAGAAGAGGTGATGTATATATACAATGGAAACTTATTCAGCCATAAAAATATTGGAACCTTGCCATTTCCAACAACATGGATTCAGATAGGGAATATAATGCCAAGTGAAATAAGCCAGAGAGAGACAAATACCATAAGATCTCACTCATATGTGGAATTTAAGAAAGAAAAAAAAATGAGCAAAGGGAAAAGAGAGAGAGAGAGAGACAGAGATAAAGACAGAGACAAACCAAGAAATAGACTGTCAACTATAGAGAGTTATCTCTCTCTCTCTCTCTCTCTATCTCTATCTCTATCATCTATATCTATATATCTCTCTCAACTAGAGAGATAACCCCTCTGGGGAGTTGAGCTAACCCCTCCTGGAGAGGGGAGGTGGGTGGGAGAATGAGGGAAATAAGAAATGAGAATTTAAAAAGTATGCTTCTCGTGATGTAAAAAAAAAATAAAATGATAAAAATAGAAACAACAAGAAGAAAATCCCAATGTTCAAAAAGCCTATGAGAACATTCACAATCTTAGTAATGAGTAACTATAAATTAAAATTATAAGTGAATTAAAATTTATAAACTAAAAATGCCATTAGTTTCCATTTCATTCCTACCTTGCTGGCAAAATGAACGAAGTTTTAGAATATCAGGCATTGGGAAGAGCATAAAACAACTTTTGAGATGTAAAGCAATATAATAATTTGGAAAACAATTTAATCTATCTACTATTAGCATGCAAGTCTGCTCTTAGATATTTACCCTCATGTCTTAATCTTCTCAGGCAGCCATAACAAAATATCATAGACTAGGTACCTTGAGCAATGGAAATTTGTTTCTCATAGTCCTAGAGTCTGGGAAGACCCAGGTGCTGGTTGAGTAGGTTTCTGGTGAGGACTTTTTTCCTGGCTTGAAGTCAGCCACCTTGTCACTGTGTTCTCACACGGCCTTTTCTCTGCATGCACATGGAAAGAGAAAGAGAAAAAGAGGTCTCTCGCTTCCTCTTCTTATAAGGCTACCAATCTTATCAGATTAGGACTCTAAGTTTATAACTTCCTAACCTAATTATTCTCTACTCTATCTCCAAAAGCAGTCACATTGGCGGTTAAGACTTCAGCATGTGAATTTGGGATCATGAGCAGCACCTACAAAATGTTTGTGTATGTCCACAACTTAACACGTACAAGACAGGCAACACAACTGCCTGGTAAGGTACCAGCTTCAACTGCAATGGCAATATACTAATCACCAGGCCTCGAAACCATTGTACACCATACAACCTAGCTGAGGGACCTGGACCAGAAATACCACGGCAGTCCTCTCACAAAAGTGCGAACTAAATGAAAATAGTGATTTTTTTTAAGCCACAGGGTTCTGCGTTATATTACAATAGAAAAAGCTGGCTAATATAGTACATAAGATATTCTAAATATCTTGAATTTACACAAACTCCAAACTGAATGAAGTGAACAAGTACATATATGCATNCCCCCCGATTCTCCAGCTGGTGAGATGAAAAAAAATGCGATATAAACCCATTCAAAATATAAAGTGCTCAAGGTAAAAATAGCAGTTCAGAGCAATAATTTAAAAAGATTTATTAATATAACAGACTAATAGCTAAATAGTAGATAAAATAAACAATAAGACAAAAACATTTAGGTTCATTAAAAGTTATTATTAGGAAAGTTATTAAAGAAGAGGTAGAATATAATTATTTGAATAGCTTCTTCTTTAATATTTCATTCATTCAAAACATGTTTGGTCATTCAGGTAGGGTTTAATCTTTATTTTAAAGAAAGCAAAGTTCCACACAAGTATTGTTTTATGTTAAGCATCATGCTAAGTGATGGTAAGATGATTGAGATCTGCCCCCTGTCATTAATGAAGACAGATACTATAAAACATAATAAATAATAAAATAGAGACATACAGGGAATAATATTAGAGCATAGATATGAAACAGTTTGCTTTCTTGTAGGTTTAGAGCATCTTTCTTGGAAAGAAATTTTGAAGGGTGAAATAGAGCTAGCTAAGAAAATAAATGTTGGAAGAGGTAGCCATAAGCAAAATCTCAGATATGTGCAATGACATGGTATATACATGTAACTAGAGGTAGGCCATTTATCACTCAATGAATATTGCATACCTTCTATATTGCAACCACTATGCATGACAGAGAATATAATAAGGAATAAAATAGAAAAAGTCTAAAGGAACTTAATGCCAGTAAAGGTAGTCACACAATAAAAAAGTAAACAACCTAGTGTAAGATTACAAGTTAGGAATAAGAACAGAATGTGGTCCAGTATCTAATGAGAAAAAAATGGAAGTACTTTCATCACAGGAGTAGCATAATTTAATTTATAAATTTAGCATTTTAGACTTTTTAAAATAAAAATTATACCCAGGAGCATTAAAATATAACACAGGAGAGATACAATGGCTCTTCTAGGTCATGCTCTACATTGGACTTCATTCTGAAGGTGAAGTGGTGTCACTGAAGAGTTAAGTATATGCATCACTTGACCAGACTTATATTGAAGACAGTACACTCATGTTTCCATGTGGATCTGGAAATAATGTGAATGGATGAAGGGCAAGACTGGGAAGGAGAGTCAGCTAGGAGCCTTTAGAAACGGTCCCAGCAAGAAATGGTGAAAACTTGATTATCTTAAATTTCCTGTTGCAATAAGACTATTATTACAGAATATAGATCTAGTACATGAGGAGTTAGGTATATCTAGCATTGGAGGAAGTTTTAGAATTATCATTTAGGGGAGGGGAGATAAAACTGATCAAGGGGACATAAGATAGATGAATGGTCCTCTGCTGGTATAGAAGAGCACATTTTTCTTCATGATTGTATAGCAAGCATCTGATGATTTGTCAAGCACTCCTCAACTTTTCATCTAGAAAACTCACCCTCTTCTAGGAAATGTCTCAGCCCCCCAACTAAACATACCCCTGAAATATCAACTTCAATGCTAAATGGTTCTGCCTCATTGGCTACTGTGTTTGATTTGTGAATGGATATCCATCTCAACCTGAAACAATCCGAAGGCCTGAATGATCAGTGGTAACTAATATATTCAGAAGCAGGAACCATTCAAATTTTTTTGTATTGACTTATTTAATGACCATTACAATGCAATGAAGTAGATCCAATTATTATCTCCTTTCTTGCAGATAAAGAAATCAAGGCACAGGGATGTAAATTTGTCCCTGGCCACACACAGACCAGGCTTTAAATCCCAGCCCCCCCTCCCCAACCCGCACATTCTTAATCACTACCTAATCCTGCCCTTGACAGATTTCTTCACCCAGAAATCTATACATGTCCCAAGGTGACCCAGTCAGAACCTTTTCTTGAATTTCAGACCTTGGGTATCAAGAAAGCTAATCTCAATCCATCTCTGACGGTAGAGTTAGAAGCACAGAGCATGGTCGCTGCTAGGCACCTAGGCACCAAGAATCTAGAGCAAGAAACTGAAGGAAGCCATCCTGAAAAATGTGTCTTCAGAGATCAGAGCTGACATACATGAGGAGATGTTTGAAACTCTGGTTGCAGTTATCACTAAGACTAACTAGAGCCATGACTTCCTATTAATGTGATGATCTGAACTTATTCGGCACCCTTTCCAGATAAACTGGCTTAAATTTAAAGCTTGTAACTAAGAGTCATGAGTAATTAAGGATACCAATCTGCACAGCGATGGCAAATTCTTCAGCAATGCTCAGTCATCCAGAGGGAGAGCAGATTGCTACATTAGTCCTGGTTAGGGATTCACTAGGCAGCTGTATTAGGAAGACAGAGACACAAGTAAGTTGAGCACGTGAAAGATAGTTGGTCAAATAAGTGAGATCAAACTGAGTGTACCATAGTGGAGAAGAAGTGGACCCTGGGACAGACTATAATTTAAACTATCAAGCCTCAGTTTCCTCATATATGTTTTGGGATAATAATTGCCTGTCTTTCTCATATGTTAGGAGGATCAAATGAGATGATCTCTATAAGGCCTTTAACACAGTGCCTGATGTATGGTGATTGCTCTGCAAATGTTGTTGTAGTTGAAGCATGTACCCCATGTTTGGGGAACATGGATTCACAGAGAAGGGATAGTTGAACGGATATTGAAGGACCAAAGTAGACGAATAGGTACAAGGAGGCAGTTATTCCTTTCTCTTATGCTCCCATGTCTGTTTGTTCATCCCCTAACATGCAATACAGGTGATTCTAGACTCCTACACACATTCCACAGAAGTTAAAGTCATAATCCAAAGAATGAAAACAGATGGCTTCAGTGATAAACTCTAAGTAATATTCAAAGTCAATAAAGACCAAAGCTTAAAATCAAACACAATCAAGCATTTAGATTTTGGATTTTTCTATATAACCAAAATGCTTAATTTTTAAAACATTAATTTAAATATAATTGCATCATCATGGAAGAAATCTCTCCTGCCTGTAAGAAATGTGATTTCAGCTTGTACTTTTACAATGAGTGATGAAGAAACTTCCAGATGGAGAGGTGTAATTTGTGAGATTTTCCCTAGTCTATTCACATTGGCTTTAACTTCCATTTTAAATTACAGAGAGAATTCCCAAAATTTCAAATAGCCCCAGGAGATCTGGTGAAATAGCTAATCTCTTTCCATGAGCATGCTAACAAAAGCAATTTCTTCCCAAGCTATATGCTACCCAGTGGGACTGATAATGAATCTGCATTATGGTAACCTTTATAAGAAGGGAAGATAAGAAGACCTTTTGGGGAGGTATATTTATTAGGTGGTGAATGTGTCTCTCTGCATGTGGATTCTTCTGTTTAGATCCACTTTTCACTGAACTATGCCAAGACCTTCTGTCTTTCTGCTTTCAACAACATTTCTCAATTTAGAATACCCATCCTATTACATACCACAATGTCAGTAAATATCAAACACAAATGTGCTGTAACAGCTTTCTCAGTGTTGAATTTCTTTCCTTTGAAAAGACACTAGATTTATATGACTGATTATGGACTTCATACTAATTTCCCTCTCGGATTTATAAAGAGTTCAAACTGGTTATAGCACAGAGTACTCCGTTTTTGTTTGTTTGTTTGTTTGTTTGTAAATTGGAAAGGGGGGAAACTTGTATGTTGTCACCCAAATATAAAGAAGCAGCATTTACTGGGAGTCTCCTACAGAGGGCACCTTCACCTTATTGGAAACCCAACGGAAAGAGAAACTCAGTGGTTAGCAAAGAAATAACTAAACCTTAAAGTCAGGAGCACTCATTTGCTTTTGCTAACCAGTTTTCTTCTCTACGGTATCTTTGTTACCTTATCTTTAGTAGAAAAGAACTGGCAGCCTTTGCATAATCATTCATAGATGCAGGCCAGTAACACTACCTTATTATTATGTTTAGCTCGCTTGTGGGTGAGCTGGAGACAGCTGTTCATATTACCTAAGAGGCAACAGATCAATGAAAGGAAGGGAAGGACAAGTTTTGAGCTGCCTTTTTGCAACAATGTCCTTTATACAACAGAGGATATTTTTAAAGCATTGTATCAGAAAACAAAGGCTGATAATAAAGTAAAATGTTTACAAAACAAACTTCTGCTGCGTTGTTATGATTAGTGAGTGATTTTAGAATAAAATTACTTATGTAGAAACAAAAAGTATTTTTTGGATACCAAAAATACTATGGATTATAGAGTATAAATATAAAGAAAATAATTGCTACTTAGAAAATTCTGAAAATAGGTGTGTGTGTGTGTGTGTGTAACACAATTCCTTGAAACTATTTCTGTGTAGCTAAACTATAAAAAGATATTTTTGTAATATTATTAAAATAATAGACTATCAAACAGTAAAAATATATTTTCATAGAAAATATTCTTTTAAAACATGTTCAGAATAAGTGCTGTAAACATCTGCAGGACTTCAAATGCACAACACTTTGACATCAATTTTGAATGTCTTATGTCTCACAATAGGTAATAATAGTAATGTACATAAAGCGAATATATATAAATAACACTTTGCATATTTACTTTTGACAGTTCCTGATTAAAAGATTTTTTTTCTGGATATTCAACAAGCAATTGGCTTTATTAGAACATTTTGGCCAAGAAACTGATAATGATAATTCCTGAATATTAAGACAAAAAGCAACATTGAAGACATGAGTTTATCTCTTTACATTCGCAATATAAAATACCACTTTTTTAGTTACTGGAAGTGCCATCTAAAACTTATTATATTTACACTGAAGCTTATCAATTATAGATTATTAATTCATATTCAGTGTTTAGAAGTAGTCAAGCTTCCAAATGCTACTACTGACAAATTGCATTTGGGAAAATTTTTACTTTCTTTTAAGTTCTACTTTAAATAAATTACAAATAAGTGTAAATACAGTTTAGCTATTAAACAGGGTTTGATCTTCTGTCTTCTTAAATGATTTATTCAGTCAAGGCCTAAAGCTTCCTATTAGGACCAAAATGTTCAGAGTATTAGAAATTTTTATTCTTCTTTACTAATAACTATCATCAATGTGTCAATCAAATCACTTACATAGAAATGTAACAAAGTACTGCCTGGTAAGGATATGCTAAAATGTATGCACTTGTTGTTATCAGTGTGTCTCAAAATCAGTCAAATTTGATTCTGTGGGAAAAAGACCCATTTTCTTGTTCGGCTGAGTGGGTTGCCTTGTCCTCCAGAATGCTCAGGGGAAGGCCCCAATCCACCTGCCCAGGCATTCCCGCCTCATTGTTGACATTTCCTGGCGTTCAGTGGTTTCTCCCACTCTGTTGCATTCCAGAGCTCAAGGCGCTTCTTTGAAGATACAAGGCCATTCAAGTCTTCTCTACTTTGCAGTCTCACTCTAAAGGGAGAGTAAATGAAAAAGCCATGCAGTTCAGACAATTTAAATGGGGCAGCAGGAGGGCTGTGCTATTGCTCTGTTGGGAATAGCTGTGAGTGATCCCTGAATCACCTCTTGGAAAAGAAGTAGAGAGTGGCCTTTCTTGAAATCAGGATGAAAAAGGATAGGAGAAAGAGGCTGGATAGTCCTGTGTGGAAAAGCAAGCTAAGGCTGGTAAGAGACTACAGAAAAGTAATGTGTTTACACAATCAACCACTGGTTTCATGCCTGATTTTGCAAAGCACTTCAACAAATGCCTTTTACGGGGTAGATGCTGCCATTTTCTAATCAAAGGAAACCAGAGATAGTCACAAAGTCAAGGAACCTCAGGGACTTTGCAGTTTGCCTAACTTGTTAACATCATACCTTAGTTAAGTATGTCTCATGATCTCAAAATCTTATCCCTGAAATAATAGTATTTCTCCAACTCTTGGTCACAATTCTCTATCTTCATTGTTCAACCTTGTAGCATGTGAGTGCATACATCGATGCAGCAAGTGAGAACACATCAGTAGCTCTGTTAGAGCATATGAAAATTCATTAAACAGCGGTAGAAACAGGCAGAGAACCATGAAGCCAGATCTAACCATGCCAGTCTATTATGTTTTCAGTCCCCTTTTATAGGAAGTGATAAAAATGTATTTCCTCTGCTTACCTCAAAAAGTTTCCTTTGAAAATAGTTGGGGTAGCAAAAACCTCATGGAGGCCTTGAATCTAATTCCTGGCTTAAGGCTCAACTAGCTGCGAGTAGAAAGGTAAGTTCTCATATTTTAACAAAATATGTCAGTTTCCTTTTTTGTAAGGTCAGAAAAGATGTATAAGGATGAATCAAATGGATTGGGTAGTGAGAGGCTGCCTACCATCCTACACTGGGGAGGTTTCTCAGAGTGCCTCTAAGCTCCCAGGGAGGGATCTGAGAATCATTTGTGATTTCTAGCCTGGTCATTGGAATGGAAAATGGAAGGACAAGACGTGCAGTTCTAGGAGTAGATGATCTTCCAGGCTCCCCTCCTACAAAATTTCAATGATGTTACGGGAACAAGACTGACTAGAGATAATATATATGAACTCTAATCAGAATAAATATCTGTGATTTCCTTACATCTTCTGCAACCAGCATACCATCGGTACACAAAAGTACGTGTGCTTTGTGTTAACAGAAAAGATTATGTACATTAAGGTGATAGTAGTATTAAAGTAAAATTTGTAGAGTGTACAAATTATGGCATACACCTCTGCGTACTCACGTTTGAGAGAATTTCACATACAAACCTGCATTCCTTCATGGTCTGTAGCAGCCCATCAGAGTACACTACCACTTATACCCCGTTCTTGGTGAAGACTCCCAATGACTCCTCAGATGATAAGAAAAGATTTTTTTCTCTATAGGTCCCAGATACAAGCCTTAATTATAGGCCTAAGATTCTCTTTTCTAGCTACTTCATCTAGCATCTCTGGATCTTTGCCTCAAGAATTTGTCCTAAATTAATCGTGTATTAGAACAGAAATGAGTATATCTAAACATTTTTTAGTCTTCAGTATCCTGTTATGAATCATATGTTATCTGATTTAAGGAATGAGCAGTCTACAGAATTTGGGGACATAGGAAATGAGTGGATAGTATAGAAGCAGTTTTAATTACCCAGCTGACCTTTACTGAACACCTAGCAAGTGCTAAGTGTTATCCTAGCTCTCCAAAAGGAATAGAAATGACTGGAGACCACCTGAAGAGAAACATATCAACAAGTGTGAAAGCGTAAGATAATTGCCTTCTCCATCAAAATACATGAAAGTTACAACACGCACGGATATATCTGCAAAAATTCCTGGGTATGCTGAACCTTCAGCCAATCAGTAAATTATAAGTTTTGACTTACAGAGGAAATGGTCTTTCTCTTTAGTTCCTTCCCTAAATACACAAGTGAAGAGATGCTGGACATGTGAATGGACTGAACTCTGGTTGAAAACCTAAAACAACTCTACAGTCAGGGAAAGCATGTGTCTGAGGACGGCAGAGCTGCAATGTGTCCCCCACTGCCAATATACTGCTCAGAGACTGTGCTTTGATTATGTTAGACAAGAATAAAGAGACCTGGGAAGAATTCTTAGGAAGTGGTTTCGTATATAACATCCTGCCAGTATCCATAATCTTCTCCTGAAAACCAGTGGAGTGAAGGGTTGATCTAGGAAAATCTATTTAAGGAAAAATCGAACAACTTAGAATCTGCCATAGACATTCCTATTGGAGGGTTGTATTACTATTTGTACTTGTAATCCTTAAAACAGTTCATTTCTAAGTTTAAAAATGGGCCAAGTACACTCTCCGAGGAATTGTGTTCATCCTTTTCCATTCCATTATCAAAAAACGCACCTTTGTTTCAGGATTTAACCTTTCCTAAAGCATAGGGCTGAGACAGTCACAACAAAACATCTCCCCCTTAAAACTAATACTTCAGAGCCCTGTTAAATCAAAAGAAAAATTCTTTCTCTCCTCCCCAGTCCCACAGCCCCTCATGATTTTAAATGATAATGACCAGTTCATTTGAGAAAATAGCATTTTAGTGCACCCCTTCACAAGCTGGTAAGGCACATGAGGTGTCTCTTTTCCCGGTGATGTGCACCTCCTTTTGTTTTCTGGCATTACTGGAACTGACCTGGCATGGATCACTGGGTGAGCAGGCAATCTTAAACACTTCTCATATAAATTACTGGTTCCTTTCCAAGTGCAATTGCTCACAGGGTAATACACCATTTTACAACTCTGATAGCAATGTCTCTTCGTTCTACTGGGTTCCACCCCCCACCCCCACCCCCAGGAAATGAACAGACAAAAAAGACGGATGGAGATGTGAGTCTTAGAAATGTACAATCTGGTTCAACCTTGAGTATGTGCACAGTGGGCGTTTTGGGATCCTTCAAGTCTTCTACTCCCTTCTTTTACACCTCTCAAATCTTTTCCTGCTTTTAAAGCCATCTACAAGAACAAAAATATCGAAATGACACACTCCACACATGTGGGCACTATACAAAGCAGAGCGGTGAAAAATATGGACATCTACGAAAATCTATTTTAAAAAATTTTCCAGAAAAGAAAAATAATGCTCACATTTTATGATCCATATTTATTAGGTAGCAACAACACATCTTGCTTCCATGCAAATGAGGCTTACCGTTAATTGAGCACTCCAAGAATCTCTGGATGCTAATGATGGCCACATTTTCCAAGCCAGCGTCTTTTTTCCCATGAACTCTAATGACAAGGTGTGTTTTTACTGACAGTTGACTTGGATCAGAGCTTGCAGTATTGTATTTCAGGTTGTGGCTCTGTAAAGCCCTGTAACTTTCTTTGAAGTTAAACAGTGTCAATCTGTTTCCATGTCTGAATAACTCTTAGAAGAGCCTGCCTGACCCAAGTCAACTCATTGAAACATACTATTTCCCTATAATTGATGTTCCAAATGAATGTCCTTTCATAATAAAATGTGCTGGAAAACAAAACAGCTTTGCATCCGGCACAAGTTGCATCATAATTAAATTTTATTTTATCCCATCGAGGCATGCTAAATGTTGAGCAAAATATAATTTTAAGTAATTTGTTTGTATTCTTATCTGTAGGAGCTGGAAATTAACAGCGTTGCTAGTTTGCGTTTACTGTTAAGCCTGGAGAGCAGAGAGATTGCTTTGCAAACATTACAGTTATTATGTCTGCAGTTGGTACTCTTTGTATAAATTATTGATCAGCCAGCTTATTTTTCTTTCTGCTTAATGGATATTATAGCATAGCCGTTTACAACGCTATAGTTAAGGTTGTGTCAGCACTTCCATTATAATAAACCCTCTGTTACAGGGGGTTTATAACTTGTTGTAAAAATTTGCTCTGGGCTGAAACTTGACATACAAGATCTCTGGCTGGAAGGTGGCAATTGTTATTCTTTCAACTTTAAAAAAACTCTTTGTTCTGAAGGGCAATAAATAAATAACAGTTTATTCTTTTCTAACAATCCTTGAAATTTCTGACTTCAAATAGAACAGTTTTTACAGGCTATTTGTTAGACAATGACCTCTTCTTTTACTTAATAGAGCAAGGAAGAAAAAAGGACGAAGATCATAAATTAAAACAAAACAAAAAAGCAGTCCACATCAACTTTTAAAATCAAGTTTAATGCATCTCCCTGACATGACAAATTTATGCAACAACTTATGGTTTCATATGGAACATGCATTTATACTGAGGAAACCTTCTTCCCACCCTCATTCCCAGCTAGGTATCCCTTAAGCAGTTCATAGGTCTTAATACTGACTTCTTTAGAGGAAAATGAGTTGGGGTTATTTAAAGAAAAGGAAGTATGACAATTAGAAAATGCCTCATATTAAAAGGTACAACTGAAGGTAGAATATTTACCAGAGAACTAAGGATTTAAATGTCTGCCTGACTTTTTGACCTTACTTCAATCCGGTCTGCTCTTCCCCTCACAATGGCCTGATTTAAGAGATGAAGGGAATTAATCTCAATTTATATTATTCTTGTTGCTGCTTCCTTTTACAATCCAACTCTAAAATGATCTCACTGTGNCTCGGATATTTGGCTGTGCAACTCAATACCAACCCAGAGATGGAATTAGGACACTTACACTGGAAGTAAGGAGTGATGGACAAGTATAACTAAATTATCAGGGAGAGTTGACTGGCTGTCATGGAAATGATGTAGTTTTGAGTCAGGAAAACAATCCTATGATGGGTTTGTTTTTTTTTTCTTCTCTTTGCCATTACCCTCTCTCTCCTCTGGCATGGGTTTAGAGATTTCTTAAAATATGTTCCATAGCCAGCAAAGTATTTTTGGCTACATGTCACCTTCATCCTGAACCAGGAGAGAAGGAGGTGAGGATAGAAGTTTAGGGAGAGAGGTACAGTGGTGCAAACCCTGCCATTTGGCTCTGAGATCTAGGCAAACAAGAATAGATGATTATTATGTGCATTCAGTAAGCATATGTACAGTCCATGCATTTCCATGCTGTAAAACAGGTCAAAGTTATTTATAACCATTTAAACCACTTCTTTATTAAGAACGGAAGTTTGTAATGTAAAGTTTGAGTGCTTCAAGTTATAGTGCGCTCACCTTCAGCTCCCCACCTTCTGTCCTTCGGGTAATTTATCACCTAGCTCTCTGCGCCTGATTAGAGAGTGTATCCGGGAGATAAAAGTCTTATTCCGTGTTCTTGAGGAGAGGCAGGGAATTGGAAAAGAGGAGACTGAGGAAGTGAGAGTCACTACAAGCCAGAAGTTGGAACCCTAAGTGGAGAAGGCGGAGGCAGAAAGTATAGCAGCAGAGAGGTCTGTGCTTAAAGCAGTCAAAGTATATCTGCCGAGCTGATTGGTGAGGCCGAGTGTCTAAGTTAAAAAGGCTTGAGAGAGTTACTTGGCATAATTTCTCCATCTTCAATGATTTACTACTGAAGTGCAAACATCAATTTTGGACTCTCTCCTGAGAAACGTTTAACAAAGTCAGTGAACTACTGGTACCTTGATACCTTCTTAGATTTGCCAAACTTGGATNTAAGGAAAAAAGTCCATTAGTAAATATGCAGATGTAAAAATGGTATTCCTCTTTACTTCTCCGTTGTGATATATCTTAGAATTGTTCAGAAGTGCACTCTATTGTTAAAGCTATTTGTGCCGGGTGTGCTAATGCACTCTTTGATTGAGTGAATTAGCAGTCATAACAATCTGGCAGTCTGGCCATAGAAGTGTGCTCAAATTGATTTGTGTTATGGCTGGACTGGAAAATCTAGTGTTAGTTGTTTTTTGCCCTGGGGCATTGTTTGTACCAAACTCCACTTTTCATTTAATTTTCCAATACATTTTGAAAGATTGAAATGCTTGTGATCAACATTTGATCCACTTGCATTATTTAAAAAAAAATTCTGAAAGTAATTTCAGATTCCAAAAAACCTTGCTTTCAATTAGAGTAAACATAATTAGAGTGACGTCGTGCTCAGAATGGTAAATCTCCCTTTGAATCTATTAAGCGTGTTATCTCCTTGTCCTGTCACTGAAAGGAATTCAGGATGTCTGAAGTGTATATCTGTATTTTTCTGTGCCTGCTTCTGATAGAACTTGGGGAAAACTTGAAAGAATAAAACTGTAATGAACCTTTTCTTGTTTCCTTTGTGCACATGCCCAAATTGTTTCTGTTTCACTCAGTGATGCTGGGAGAAGAGGATACTAAAAGCTTTCAGGAAAATTTGAGATATGCCAGAAACATATGCAGGTATGTGTTATCCTTAAGTTACCCAATCATTTGTTTTTTATATCCCGTGAAATATGCATTTTCAATCTTTTTCTTTCAAATAACGATATCAATTGCTATATCGAAACTCTGAAGATTTAAAGACATGACTTATCCTGGCTTTGTCAATATTTGTATCTTTCTTACAATCTTCTGCTTTGCAGCCATTTACCAGAATTATAATGCAGCATGAATAAACCTAAAAAATGACTATTGATTACAGGGAATGCTTTGTGAAATCATTTAGTCAGTTTCCCCACTTGAGAAATCAGTGAATAAAATAGGTCAATAGAAAAGGATGCAAAGGATGTAATACAGTGCTGTGCTACCCTGGGTTATAAAAAGGGTCAAAAATAAATCCCCATAGAATTCATGATTTTATACTCATAAAATAAAATGATACTTACCAAATCCCAACTATAAATCCTCCTTTCTACAGATTTATTCTTCTTTTTTAAACCACAGGTTTGGAAAGGCTTTTTTTTTTTTTTTTATCTTTCTCTGTTTCAGTAGAAGCATTTCCTTGTCACTGCCCCCTTTAAACCAAATAAGATGCCCTCATCATTGAGCTAAAGTGCCTGTTGTCATCCAGGTATTCACCGGGACTTTAGCTGCACCAGCTACTCTGTATTTCCTCACTGTCTCCTGCAACCTTACAGCTCTTCTGAAAACTGCATTTCATACTGCACTGAACTCTGTATCCTGTGTCGATTTTTGTTAAGTAATAGATGGTGAGACCTGAGACCACTCTCTCTATTAGTTCCCATTCATTGGGATGTCGTCGCGGGGCAGGAGAGGAGCGGGGAAGAAAGGGGAGGGGCCAGGAGGGGGCAGAGGGAGGGAAGAAAATACCTTCCCTGAACTGGTACAAGCTCAGCTTCAAACGACATCCTAGGAAAGAAATTAAAGACTTCTTAATTAGTGCAGCAATTAAGCTTTCTTGGTAGCATTTTAATCAGCACAGGCCCTATCAAAGGACAAACAGAACGATTTGCAGGTCTTTGAATTTTAAACAGTCTTATTGATTTCAGCACAATACGTCTTCACAAAACACAGGGAGAATTTTCTAATATCAGTTACAGTACTTTGAGTTTTGCTTATGCAAATTCAGTGCAGGGTGGAAAAGATGAGATGGAGGGAGAGGACCTGAAACAGCCAAGGATGTAAAACAATAAACAAACAAGACAAAAGCTTTGAAAGCTAAAGATGCAGTAGAAAGAGTGAGAATTTGANATAAAAAAAAGAGAAAATAAAAAAAAAAAAAAAAAAAAAAAAAGAAAGGAAGAAAGAAAGAAAAAAAAAAAGGAAGAAGAGAAAAAGAAAGAATCTTAAATCTAAAATGTTTGAGGCTTTTTTCCCTACATATTTTAATTCGCATTAGATGGTTCTTCTAATCCTATTGTTTGATCAAAGGGGCATGTGGTAGTTCCCAGAAATGGTTTAGAGACCTGAGGTGTGTGTGGGGGGGAGGAGGGGGGAGCTCCCATTCAGGTGGGGGTAAATTCCCCAAGCCCTACCTCTGAACGGAGCACGTGCTGGGAAGCGCAGGATTCCCTGCAGAAAATTTGGAGTTTGCTTCAAAGCTGGGTGGGATTATGGCTTGGTCAGCTATTATTACTTCCTGCCTGTGGCTTCGGAATATGGCAGGTACTGGGTGAGTGGCAGTTTAAGGAAATGTGAGAAATGAGAATGGTAAGGGCAGGTTCTCAGCACTTAATTCTATTCCCTCCCCCGCCCCCCACTTCTGGATCTAGAAATTAAAATGAGGAAACTGTAGTTTAGCATTTTAAACTATATCAGAGTTTATTAAAGTTGTGCATGCAATTCCAAAATGGACTTAGTTTTTCAGGGTTCAATATCTTCTTCTTCTCCTCCACCTATTAACATAGTAATTTGGCATTTTTAAAAAAGGTAATATTTTCCAAAACATGTGTAAACACTTAACGTGGTGTTTTGATGTAGGTGATATATTATTGAATCCCTATCTTTGAGGATTGATAGGAGTGAAAAAGTAATATAAATTATTTCTGAATATGTTAAAATGCATTTGCTAATTAGGCCAAACAACTGTGTAAACTCCAGCTATCTTTGCAGAAGTTTATCTGCTTTTTTAGCAACAATCACTTTTCCAAATTCTTATGACCCAGGAAAGCCTCCAGATAGAACTGCTGTGCCCCAAAAAGTTTAGCATAAATTTAGACAAATTAGTCAATGGTGCCATATTTCTCTGTAGATATTTCCTGTGCCTTTTGATACTAAACGTCGAAACTTTAAAGGATTAAAATGACAAAGAGAAATGTGATCATCATTTCAGCACCCAAATGGCAGAATTTCATTATGAAATTTCCCAACCCTGGGAACCTGATGCTAATAGTCTATTTTTTTTAACTCTACCCAATACTTAAGCATTGTTTCTGCCTTGTGAAGTTAATAAACCTGTATACACAGGTTTAAAGCCTACTTATTTGAGATTCCTAGAGGTATAACCAGAGAACAAACTTGACCTATGCTCAGATCATAGGTTGGTCAAAATCCTTGCAAAAGAAAAACACCTCCATGCAACAAGTTAGAAAGGGAAGAGAAGGGGAGAGGAAGGCATAGGGGAAAGGAGTCGGTCTAAACTCAGCCTCATGTCTTTAAGCATAGCCACCCTTTCTGCCTTTACAAGTCAACTAGTGAGCTCATTTTGTTCCTTTCATTATTTACAAAACACATTTGCACTGACAAACTGAAAATGACTTTCCCCAAATACACAGAAACTTCTGAAATAGGAAAGAAAATAATGCGTGATTCCTATAACACACTTGGCAATTAGCCTTGGGTCTTACAGAACATGAGGATAGTTGTTTTCCATGCCAGACAGGTGAATTAATTACAGAGTTTTAGGTAAGAAAATCAGTGTTTTCTTGTTTTCCCCTTTCTAAATCTTCAGGGGTGCCTGATTTCTTCAAAGTCTCTAGGTAAAATTAGCATTTCTGACCTCTCTTTGGGGGTGAGAGTGAAGTTATTCTGAACGGTCCACATCATGGCAAGCATTTCTTTCTTTCCATAATCTATCAGGAAATAAGAAACTAAACACAGAGGATTCCATTATCCTTAAGTGACTTCAGACTGACTTCCCCCCCACAATTGAAAACTGTCCTGGAATTTTCACTCTCTTTACACTAATAAATAATTTAACAGAGAGAGTAAAACAATCGGCTGCATGAAACATAGGCTTTGCTTACACGTGAAGCTTCCTCAAAATAATTTCTTAAAAATCGTGAAGGGAAGGGATGTGCTTTCATTTGTATCTTATGGCCAACACNGACGAGATGGAATATTAGACATGCAACCTAACGGCGGTAGAAGAACCCAAGGAGATAGTCTCCCTGTCCTTTCCGACCGCCACTTGTGTGTCCCAGGCTCTTGGTCTCCGTCCCTCGCCCAGTTTCTTCCTCCTCGCCCCCCTCCCCCGCTTTCCTCGCTCCCTCGCTCTCCCAACGCGTCTCGCGCTCTCGGAGTCTCTGCTCCGAGTTCCTGGTTGGATAATTTGGGTTAATACTAGTGAGTGAGGTTTTTGCGGCTTCAAAGGGTATTTCAAGTTTCCGGAGCTCCTCCCCTCTGCACCGTGTGACAACAACAACTCGTCCAGCCGGCAGCCTGCACTTTTCAGCTCATTTTCTCTCTGTCATTCTCCTCTCAATCTTTGATCAATGTACTTGCCAGGGAGAACCCCAGTCCTTCAAACCTCCTCCTTTTCACCTTCATCCTTAACTTTGTGCTAGAGCGGNGTGGACGGACCCCCCCAGCGCCTCCTCCCCCCCGTTCTTTTTCCCCTTCCCCTCCCCGGGGTGTGGGGCAACTTTTCCGCTCGCTTCTCCTCCTTCGCTTTCCCTTTATATGTGACCATGGCGGTGCCGGCGGCTTTGATCCCTCCGACCCAGCTGGTGCCCCCGCAGCCCCCGATCTCCACGTCCGCTTCCTCCTCCGGCACCACCACCTCCACCTCCTCGGCGACCTCGTCTCCGGCTCCGTCCGTCGGGCCCCCGGCGTCCTCAGGGCCNAGCAGCAGCAGCAGCAGCAGCAGCAGCAGCAGCAGCAGCAGCAGTAGCAGCAGCAGCAGCAGCTGCGGCCCCCTCCCCGGGAAACCCGTGTACTCGACCCCGTCCCCAGTGGAAAACACCCCTCAGAATAATGAGTGCAAAATGGTGGATCTGAGGGGGGCCAAAGTGGCTTCCTTCACGGTGGAGGGCTGCGAGCTGATCTGCCTGCCCCAGGCTTTCGACCTGTTCCTGAAGCACTTGGTGGGGGGCTTGCACACGGTCTACACCAAGCTGAAGCGGCTGGAGATCACGCCGGTGGTGTGCAATGTGGAACAGGTTCGCATCCTGAGGGGACTGGGCGCCATCCAGCCCGGAGTGAACCGCTGCAAACTCATCTCCAGGAAGGACTTCGAGACCCTCTACAATGACTGCACCAACGCCAGGTAAAGAGCGGGGGGCAGCCTCGGCCGCCCGCGTGCCTTCCCTCCCGCCTCCTCCTCAGCCTTCCCTCGCGCCCTTGCTGGCGCCCCGAGCTCCGCGCGCCCGCGCGCCGCGCGCCCCGGAGAGCACGGCCTCTCCTCCCTTTGCTCGAGGCTCGCCGGCCGCTCCCGACCCCCTGACAAGTTGGCACCTCACCCTGCCCAGATCGCGCTCTTCCGCCCGGTCCCCACCTTGCTCGTCTGGGCGCAGGGGCTTGGCTGCTGCGGGCNCCCGACCCCAGGGTTCGGGAGCGGGGAGACTCGCCCCGGGTGAGGGGCCCGGGAGGAAGCTGCGGGCGTGGGCCCTTTCGAGGTCGGGAGGGAAAAGACCTCCGAGGCCGAGAGGCCCGGAGCGATCCCGGGGGACTCGCTGCGAGCTCGGCCCCAAAGCCCCGAGGGGAAGCCCGCTGAGGGGAGGGGTCTGTGTGTGCGCGCACGTGTGCGTGTGTCCGCATGTGAGCTTGTGCAAAGGAGATAAAGGGGTACGTTTGGCCCGGGGCAGATGCGGGGGAACGAGCAGGTTTCCTTCAGCAGGGGGAGGTGACGGGGTGCCAGAGACTCTTGGAAGCCGAGCTGGAGTGGTGGGGAAGGAGGACTGAAGCGCACACTATCTTTCTTGCTCTCCAAACTGTTTGTCTTTTTCTTTTTCTTTCTTTCTTCCTTTTTTTTTTTTTTTT